>NC_142352.1:25714620-26024203 GCF_059441175.1 Urocampus carinirostris
CCGCTATCCAATAACTACAGCGCTAATATTCATACGTATATGAGTATGTTCATTGTACCACTAGCATTAGCAAACTTTACTTGTGGTTTAATACTGGCAGAAGCCGTATTAAGTAGTTTTCTTTTTTCATTCTATTTCATTCTTATTGACTTATCTGCTTATAATTAATGCTAATCTTGTAACCCATTATTGTGCTATAGACAATAACTTTACTAGTTAGCAGCCATGTTCATAACTACTGGCTTTGCCACATTAGCAGTAATATTAGCGGCTCCCTTAGTGCTGCTAGCCGCTATTATAAAAACTACAACTCTAGGGCCTGTGTATATGCCAATTGTAGCCTTATCATTAGAATTAAGTAGGTATTGTCACGGGATTACCAGAACAGAGCAAGAGACCCCAGAGCGTTCGTACAATACTTTTATTTGGGGAAGCACAAGGGTTAGCGGGAAACTTCGGACGACGTAGCCAATCGTAGCGTGGGACGGAAGCAGGTCGAGTTTACCGGGACTGAAGAGACGATCGTAGCGTGGACGGAAGCAGGTCGAGTTTACCGGGACTGAAGAGATCGTAGCTTGGGACGGAAGCAGGTCGGATCGGAGGCAGGCAGGCAGAATCAGGTAAACAAGAAAGCAGGTAATCGGGAGAGTCTTACGGGGTACAGAAGTTAATCCTCCGACAAGGAGTTCTCCGCGTAACGCGTTTAAAAGGGGAGCATTGACCAATCAGGAAGCACATTCCAGCGCGCCACATGATTACCCCAGGTGACTCCACTTGGGTAATCATGACAGAACCCCCCCCTCAAGGAACGGCTCCAGAAGTTCCCCAGGAAAAAAAATAAAAATAAAATAAAAATAAACCCACGACACATCACAGAGTAACACAGGAAAATCAGGAGAGTCAACTCAGGACAGGAAGAATCAGACAGGGGGGGTCGGATTCAGAAGAGTCGGACTCAGGGCAGGCATGTTCAGAAGACTCTTACTCAGGGCGGACAGGTTCAGAAGAGTCGGACTCAGGGCGCGCAGGTTCAGAAGAGTCGGACTCAGGGCGCGCAGGTTCAGAAGAGTCGGAGTCGAACAGGCAGGCATGGGAGTCGAACAGGCAGGCATGGGAGTCATTGCGCAGTCATACGGCCGGAGGTGCCTTAGCCAATTTTGCCACGTCGGAAAGGACTTGCCGAACTGCACATTCTGAAGGGGAATTGCGCTGCTGATTCAAGCTTTCATAGTGGTCAGGGGGCAAATGGACGAACGCGGGGTCCATTCTGGTCGGAGGATTCTGTCACGGGATTACCAGAACAGAGCAAGAGACCCCAGAGCGTTCGTACAATACTTTTATTTGGGGAAGCACAAGGGTTAGCGGGAAACTTCGGACGACGTAGCCAATCGTAGCGTGGGACGGAAGCAGGTCGAGTTTACCGGGACTGAAGAGACGATCGTAGCGTGGACGGAAGCAGGTCGAGTTTACCGGGACTGAAGAGGAGATCGTAGCTTGGGACGGAAGCAGGTCGGATCGGAGGCAGGCAGGCAGAATCAGGTAAACAAGAAAGCAGGTAATCGGGAGAGTCTTACGGGGTACAGAAGTTAATCCTCCGACAAGGAGTTCTCCGCGTAACGCGTTTAAAAGGGGAGCATTGACCAATCAGGAAGCACATTCCAGCGCGCCACATGATTACCCCAGGTGACTCCACTTGGGTAATCATGACAGGTATTTATTTTTCCATTCCATTTTATTCTAATTGATTTTATATCATTGACTGACCTGCTTCTAATTAGGACTTGCTTGTCAACTGCTGGCAAAGTGATTTGATATATACACACATGCACATTATATATATATATATATATATATATATATATATATATATATGCTGATCCTGTTGTTGTATTCTAATGCTTTTCACAGTTCCTGCTAAATATCTATCTGCAGAAAAGTGTTCCATTCTTACTCTTCCTAAAACGTCCCATGTCAGCCTCTTCAGCATTATGGTAAAAAAACATTACCCTGCCAGAGGGTTAAAAATAAAAAGGAAATCGTTGGAGTGTGTGTGCGTTCAAGTGGAAGAGTGTTTCCATTGATAAGAGAGCGCCGTGTGTGTTTTGAGCGTGAACTCTTATATATTTCTCGATAGAGACGTCAAGATAAAACGCAGGCCTGGGGATAAGAATTGTATCGTTAAAAAAACGTTATTCTGTCAAACCTGTGCAGTTTCTAGATAAGGACTTTTCGATATTTTGTAGGACACAAAAGGAACTGAGATTCGTCAGACGGTGCTCATGAGCTTTATTGGTAACTGGATTAGACATTTCTTATTCATTGCATTTCAGGTCGCAGAGATGGTGGCTGCACTTGCCAAGCGTCTGATGGGAATAACTCATTTATTTTTTCTCCTTTCAATAGGTAAGACAACCCCTCACTCTTTTTTTTTTGTGATGGCAAATATTTTTATACGTTTTCGGGTGTCTGTAATGAAGCGTTAAAGATTTTCTTTTTTATACAAAAATCCAGTGTAGCCTCGCCATATTACGGTTCAATTTTTATGTCCTTGGTGCATGGCAATTTTTTATTTATTTTCGTTCTAAGGAATTTTGCGTGGAATTTCAGGGTCACTTGAAGAGCACCAGTACACTCCAACTTATCAGAGATCTGTCTCCATTTTCCTTGGTGCTGGTTGGAGTTATCCGGATAAATCATTTACATGTTGAGTAAAAACAGGAATAACCCAGTATACAGCCGCTTGTGAGCAGTCCGATCGGGGGTCCAAGCGTGAGCTACATATAGACGTCATTTATGCTTTTAACTTTTGACTTAAATTGAAAAAGTATTTCATCAATGTCACTCACTAAAATCTACGAACTACCGTGCTTGTCAGCTCTCACTCCAAATGTGGGTTCTATTGCTGCGTCCCTTCTGTTTACAAGGTGTACATACATGCCAATCTTTTGACATTATATAGCGATCTATTTTATAACGCATTCTATTTTTAATCGCAAAACCCAATCCATCATGAGAATATTAAGAAAAAAACATGCTTGATTAAAGCTGGAAGTGGCAAACTTTTATCTAAATGGAAATCTAATGCGATTGTTCAAGATGTTTATTTACACAAAACGGCTTAGTCTCATTTCAAAATAAACCACCCACCGACTAAAATACTGCTTTCGAGTCAAGATTTTTTGTTGCTGTTTAAATTTCAAAAAGTGGTAGATTTTTTTTCAACTGGTAGGCGTTTTTAAGGGGCAAAAAGTGATAGTCTAACGCTTAAAGTGGTATTGTTTGTAGGTATGAGTGCTGTTCTTCCTTAGACTTACACTACAAATAAAAGGATACACCTGTGGCATCCACTATATATGGATAGGTACAAGTGTGGACTTTCATACAATTGTTGCATCCAATATAAAGTGGCAGAGTCAGCCAAAAATACCCTTCCTCCTCCCAAGTCAAGTTTTCCTCTCTCTATGTAGTATTATGCGACCGAGACTTGCACTTTTGCGGCGTCTGGCGGCACGGCCGACATGCGCTCAGCCTAAGCTTCGACATCTCGCCCGGTTGTGGTCAACTCAGCATAGCGGCCGACGAGAACTCCCTGGCGGTCCGTGGGCAAATCGCGGCGCAGTGCAGCCGTGCCGGTAGACACAAGCTTGACCACACAGAGCTCGACTCGGGCGGGGAAAGTCACTTCTGCCTGTATTGGGAGCCGCTGCAGGACCAGCTCAAGTTACAGGTAACTGGAGTGGTTGTACTGTAGGTCACCCTTTTTTTAATCGTCACTCTCATGTGAAAAAAAAACATTTACAACATTTGTTTTTGTTTGTTCATCATCTAAATTTTCCCTCACTGGGTTATTTAAAGAATAATTGTCTTCTAAATCAGTCAACAATAATTGTATTGTTGCTTTTATGCAAAACAAAATATATACATATATATTTTGGAGGAAATTAAAAATATTTTTCATCCTTCTGTAAAAAGAATTGAGGAGATGTGTTTTTTCAAATAACAATTGCTATATCATCTTGATGAAGATTCAGCAAGCCATGCACTATTCCCTTATGAAGTCTGTCCCCCAAGAATTTCCAATGATTATCAAGAACGCTGAGTATTACGGTTACAAAATAAACATTTTCTAATAAATAATCCATCCTGAAAGGGGGATTACCACTTGTGAGGTCCTTTCTCAAGGTTTCTCTTTTTCCTCACGCTGAGGTATTGAGTTGTTCCTTGCCCGCATGTTGGTTTAAAATCAGGTAATTGTGTCATTGTAATCCTGCGTAGTTCTTTGAGACATTTTTGTGATTAAGGGCTATATAAATAAATGTGACTTGACTTGATCCGAAAACATTCATCAAATTAGTTGTTTGTTCATCTAATAGAAATTTGTCATTGTAGTGTGTCTTTAAAATGTTAAATACATTTTTATGGGTAAATGTATTTAATAATGAATTCATGTTCTTAGTGTTAATAAGGTTTATTGAAAATGTGTAAGTAGCCAATTGATTTTACACTACATGTAGAAATCATTGCTTTGAAATTATGTTAAACGTTCTAATTCTTATTTATTGTTCCTGTGAGGCGAATGTAATTTCCCATAATTTGCATTGTGTGATAATGCAAATGAAATACTTGAACTCATTGGGCATTGTCAATACATACCTGATATAAAAAATATACGGCTTTGAACTTTTTAAGGACACCACAGCTTTAAGTACAGGAATCATTCCACAGTTGTGTTTATTTGCATGTTATCTCATCTGTTTTGTTTTTTGGACAAATGTTGAGTTATTCCACCTTTAAAACAAAATGTATACACATATGTATAAATAATTTTTGCTTAGGTGGGCGTGAAAAACTTCACCCTTTGTTGGCCTAGTGGCACGCCAGACTCGTGTTGCACGTACCTGTCATACGGCTCCAACGCACCTGAGGCAACCTACGGCATTGCAGACGGAATGATCGCGAATGACATCACCACACATGCAACTCTGGCCGCTTACACGTTTGACGGCAGTCCCTTCAAATGCGGTGAGATTGGGTTTTGGTTGTTATCAGTTGTTATTCAAATGTTTGCAGTTCAATTTTAAGTCTTTTTTTCTGTGTGCTTTTTTTAGGCATTTTCTGTCCCAATCAGAGCCACGGAGACGCCCAATTCGACATGTAATTTACTTACTCATATTCCTTTGCATTTTAACATTGTGTAACCCTACACCATATGATTTGTTTTAATAGCCACGCATTTAGAAATCTGTGTGACAAAAATATCCCCAAAAACCTGGATGGATGTGATGAAAGCTTGATGAAATCATAGTTTGCCGTTAAAATGACATTGTGGGGTGCGTTTGTGTTTATGTGTGTAGGTTTGACCTGGCTCCTGAGGAGCCAATCTGTGCCCTCAGTTCGGCGGTAGAGCTTAAGGATGACTTCCGAGGGATGGATATCAACTTGCCTGTGAGTCAAAGAAAGTAAATATCAATCAAGTGCGCGTTGCATTTGTGGTTGTTTATGAGAAGGTGCAAAAATAAATACATTAAAATACAGAAGCCAAACTTTTATACCCGTACTGTTGTGTTGTTGGATTGTAGTAACCCTTCAGTGGTAAAAGCCGATGCTGTATTGCTTAACCTGCCATGAGGTAGTATAGCGCCACCTGTTGATGTAAAAAAAATTAGACTTATTGGCAGCCTGACAGCTAATAAATAGAAGAACTCCAATGCCAACTTTGGCCACGTATACTTTGAAGTGGCATATACAATTAACGACTAATTAGATTTATTTCTTGAATTTGTTTTAGAAAATCATGTTCCCTTTCCTTTTTATTTTCATATATGAATTCATACTATGTTTTTCTTTTGGTGTTAGTAAAAATATTTTACTGTTATCATTTGGGTTTTTTTTTTGCATATACTGTACTATATTTGTTTGTTTGTTTGGGGGGTTTTATGTAAGCACAGCTAAAAAAACGTCAATCGTTAGTTAGTAAAAGAAAACAATTAACTATTTGCACCAAAAAAAAAACACCTGTATAATACAATTATACAATGGATAAACATGTGCCTAAAGGGTAAAGTAGACAGAAGCCTACCCCAAACTATTTTTTTCCTTGCAGAGAAAACACATTTAAAATCAAAACAAGAAAACGGCACCATACTCCACAAAGGAAAATTAGAAAACAAAGAAATGACATTTCAAACTTATAAAGCTATCACTAGTGACTCCTATATTTTATAATTCCCAAATATTTATCTATAATGCGTATCGTATCTTTTTTTTAATTGATGATTGTTGTTTAGTGTTTTTTTTTTAAATTGCTTTTCACTTAGTCATCCTTATGTTCAATCTTATTTTGTCTTCTTTTTTAGATTAAGGTCTTAAATGCAGTTTTCAACTGAATTCTATTTCTTACTGTTTCAAAGGTTTTTTTTTTTTTTATTCCAGCATGTGGAAAGCATTATTGCCCCAGAATCAACCACCACCATCCACCTCCCCTTGGCTTTGAAGCTTGCTGCCAAAAATAACAGCAAAGTTGTCTACACCTTCTTCAAAAACAATTCCATGTTCCAGGTGATCCGCTGCGATAAAACACCACCATCAAATTACACTAGTACAGTTTCCAAAATATAAGTGATTTGGAATATTGTGTTCCTTTCAGGAAGGTGTGAAGAAGGCAAAGGTTCTTGACGAAGTGGTTGAAATTTCCATTGAGAATCAAGTCATCCAGAACTTGGCTGAGCCAATCAAGATAGACTTCCATCACTTTGTCATCCCTGTAGGTTTACAACACAGTAGCATCATTTTAACTCAGGGGTTTTTACCTTTTAATCTTCTCCTGAAAACAGATGCTGTTGACTTGCTGAATAGCGCCTGTATACTTGAATGATAACAAAAATGATAAAAGCTTTTTACTCCTCACATTTCAGAAAACACATTCAAGGACATGTGTCTCGTGGGACACCAAAAAAGGTAGGTATCGCTTGCCGTATCTTGTATAGGATACCTCCTCCATATATCATATTACATAATGTCTTTGTATTACTTAGTATGTGCCCTTAAATGTGTTTATCTAGATCCGATGAAGGTGAAGTGGTCGGTTGAGGGCTGTAAGACGCTGCAGAGAGGATCTAAGCACACCGAATGCCTCTGCGACCACCTTACATACTTCACTGTGCTTGTGGTGAGATATGCATCTACAGTACCTACAATGTATGCATTAGACCCCTGGGATACAAAATATTCTGCTCTGAAGTGGGGATCTCAAAATGAAATTGTTATGTAGCGGGAATAAAAAACGTATGGCAATTAGAAAATGAATTCTGAACGCTTGGGAGTCCAGATACAATTATTAAAAATGAAAGTGATTTTTAATCTTCCCTTGCAAGAATTGTTGTGCCTATAAAAGATTTCCTCGCTTTATTGGCCTCCTTATTTCTAATAATAGTCCCGATTGTTGATCAGGTAAGGGTAGGGATAGTTGCAAGGTTTGTTTCCGTAGGCAACAGTGATACATGTTTTGCTTCTTTTGCATCACTGCATTGACAAGCAAATGAATACAGTGCAGTGGTAAGCACATTCGCCCTAACACGTGAAAGGTCCCTGTTTAGAGACCGGGTGGAAACATTTGTTGGCCTGGAGAGGGATGGGCGCCACCAGGCTGTATTTGTTCAAAACACACCACAGGAAATTGTGCGCCTAAGAACCTAGTTGTTAAGGGATCCAACAAAAAAAAAAGTATCTCTTTAGTATTTGCCTCGCTCACTCACAATGTTTTTATGAAGCGCATGAGATTCTTAACTGAATGAGAGGAAGACATTGTGAAATGTAGTTCAGCCAGTAGCATATATTTGTTTTCATGATGCTGTGATGCAAACCAATATCAGACAGACATATTCAAGGTGGGGTGTATCGTTTGAGGTGTCTTTGAAAAGTTGAAAGTTAAATATTTTTTTCTATTAAGTACCATATGTATTCGTGTATAACACTCTCTTGTGTATAACACACACACAGATTTTTTGATGAAAAACCTGTATAAAAATTAGTTTCACTTTTCATCTCACAGCGTTAATTTCCTGTTAGCTTTTTGGAGTCCGAATGTTTTGTCTGGCAGTGCCTCTTCATTTTATTTTCTTTCAAAACAGTTGCAGTCTCATGTCAAATTAGACAGATGCAGTTGTTTCAGATTGCGGTGAAAAAAATCTCGAATGTCCACTTCTCCTGGAATTGGTGGCCCTCAATGTCAACTTCCCTTTTTTTATTTACAGTTGCCATGTTGGAAATGGGGTGGGCTAAAATTATCACAGGGAGCAAAGGGAAAGGTGACTAAAGGGCTACTGCCATCATCTGGTGAAATGTTGATTTTTCTTTTAACATTTTTTATACTGCGGTCAGCATTACTGCCAAGTCACACTCATTACTCCATCAGTTATCTGCGCCACTTATCTTCAGCAGGGTCGCGGGGATGCTGGAGCCCATCCCAGCTGTCTTTGGGCAGGGACACCCTAAACTGGTTGCCAGCCAGTCGCAGGGCACACAGGGACAGACAACTCACTCACTCATTCACACATTATCCTGACAAGCATGTCTTTCAATTTTGAGAGAAAACGGCAGTGCCTGGAGGAAACTCACGCAAGCACGGGAAGAACAAGCAAACTCTGCACAGGAAGGCTGGAGGCTGGATTTGAACCCATAACCTCAGAACTGTGGGGACGTGCTAACAACTCAGCTGCCGTGCCGCCCTGTCAGGCCACATGTTTTTAATTTTATGACAAAGGCCGCAGGTCAGAAAAAAATGATGATGACGGGCTTTAGCTGGCCCCTGGGGTTGACTTAGGACTTGTCTGCTCTATGGGTATGCATAATCGTGTGTTGTTGGTTTTGTATAGTAGGGAAAAAGTTAAAGTGAAAACGTCGTCAGGCAGGGACGCCGTATCCCGGGGGTCAACTGCACGTACCCACATAAACATGCTTGCAGCACGTGTCCTACCCACTGCTGTGCTCCAACAGCAACTTGAGCCTCGTCCAGTGCGCCATCTGCTGGCTCTGACGGCCATTACATCTCTGGGCTGCGCCGTGTCGTTCATCAGCGGCATCGCTCTCATCGTTTTCCTCTGCAGGAGAAGGTCATTTTTACACCAAGGCGTTTAGAATAGTGTGCGACAAAAATGTTAAGGTAACATTCTCCGCCCTTTGCAAACAGGCGAGCAAAGGATCCCGCCACACCCATCCACTTGGGCTTAGCCGTGTCCCTCACCTTTCTCCACCTGCTCTTCTTCTTCACCGGCGTCCTGGCCAATGTCGGTGGGGAGGACTTGTGTGTCCTGGTGGGCGCTGGGCTACATTATGCCCTGCTCAGCACCTTCTCCTGGATGGGCATTGAAGTGTTCCACACCTTCTGGATGGTCTATGTGGTCTTCAGACCATCCCCAAAAATCTGCGTGTGGAATCTGCTTGGCTTCAGTGAGTGTGTCTGTGCATACTTGCTTCAAAGGATTGTTGGAGTAAATTGTTTTTAACAATTGACCACACATTGCAGTCCTTCCTGCTGTTCCTGTTATCATCCTAGTTGGGATCGGCGACATCTATGGCCTGAGGATGGTGGAGTCAATCGAAGACAAAGAAAACCCATTCAGGATGTAAGTCTTGAGTTATAACTAGCAGAAAATCTTAAATATAAAAATAGTAGAGCAGGTGTCACCGGCGAGCACCAGATAGCCCCTTAAGAACACCCAAGTAGCCCATGGACCCCTTCTGAAAATAGCTTAACAGTGATGAGTCATTGTGACTTTTTAGAAAATTGGATTTCTAACTAACATGCGAAACTTATTATATGATCAAAGTTTTTAAACACGTGATCAATTCTTCTGATGTTCTTTTTAAAGGTAGCCTATGAATTATATCTGTAAATCACCCAGTGCCCTTATACAAAGCAGATGTTTTAGTGGTCGATTGATTGACTTGTATTTTAACCTTATTCCTAATATGAGCAGCATAGTAATTACATCATAATACCAACCTAGTAATAACATAGTAATAGCAAGATAAGTTATTTTTTAGGAGCAATTTTGTAGCCCTGGGCATTAATTGGAAACAAAAAAGTACCGCTCAGCTCAAAATAGGTTGGTGATTCTTGCAGTACAGATACAAGTAAGGAATGTTATAAAATTATGTTTCAGTAGCTATTTGGCTTTTACATAACATTTTAGTTTTCTTTGGTAGCAGTAAGCTCATCGTCACCATTATCGCCATTCTCAGCAGTTTGGCAAAAAATGATTGTAACTGTCAAACGTTACTTGAAGTTGAAAATGACTCTCCTGAATTGCTCCAATGGTCTAAGTGGCATAGTTGTGTGTGATATTAACAAACATTGACGGGATTAATAGTTTTTTGACAAACAAGTGGGTGGATAGGACTACATTGTGGATATTTTTCCATTTCTTTGCTTACATCATTGGTCAAGTTCACTCTTTGTGTTTCTAGGTGCTGGATGAAACTCAACCCCAAGGCCTTGCTAGCTCACCACCTCACCAACAATACGGTGCTGGCCGTCCTCGTTTCGGCCGGGTTGGTGATGCTCCTCCTGGTGTACCGGGAGATTCGCACTAGGGACGAGTGGCAAAAGAACCGCGTTGCCTTCCTTAGCATCTGGGGCCTCAGCTGTCTGTTCGGCACCATTTGGGGTCTCGCCTTTCTCGACTTTGGGCCATTTTCAGAATTCATCCTCTTCCTCTCCTGTATCCTCATGTCCTTCCAAGGTATTTAGTTAGTGGGAGGAGCAGCAATTTTTTGTTCTAGCTTTTTGCAATATATATTACGAAATATAGTTGGATGTCCCAAGGGAGTAGCAGGGAATGGTATCAGTGCGGGAATCCCCCAGGGATGAGATGGGAGAAGAAACTCACAGTATCACTGTTGCCTAGTACAAGAAAGGCAGCTTCCCCAACTTCTAAATTTACTGCGTCCTGCATAGTCGAGTTCTCTTGCTCTCTTGCAAACTTCCCCCTCTGGAATAGGATGTTAGGATAAACTCGATCTGAAAAAAAAACATTTTTCTTTCTCTGGATATGAAATGTATCTCTTTAACACGATTAAAACCATGTCTCCAAAAATGTAATTGACGTATTCCAAACTATAAATGACCTGACTCCATCTTAAAACCCCGCAAAACACAAATTGAAAGCACCCAAGAGTATTTAAATCCTGTTAATTTTGGTCATTAAATAACCTTGCAAAATAAACATTTGTTTTTCTCCATAGTCAAATACAGGGGTGGCGAACAAGTTTGACACAAAGAACCAAAATTTTTAACTGTGAGAGTTATTTTTTTTTTTATTAAAATTTTGATATTAAATAAAGAATGATTTAATTCATGTCACTCACCTAATTCAACCAAGTAATATGCATGTTTGCTCGTGCTTCAAAAGTAAACTCCTGCTTTTTAAACGATGGTGGTTTGCCAAAAGCATAGACTAAAATACATATTGAGGGATTGAACTGTAGTATCCACAATATATAGATGAATACACCTCTTGCATTTTTGCTGAGGGGGCAGAAAATACAATTGTAATTTCTTAGAAATATCAACCAATACACAAAAGGCTTTTTTTTTTTTTAGCTACCTTGTTTTTGTATCATTTGTCTCTGTTCTTTTATCCCTACTGTGCTTTGCAAAAAACATCGTGAATAAGGGAAACTGCATGTTCTTATCAGATTATTCCCTGCATCTAAATTCACTCGATGGTAGCGGTAGCAAATAAAACATATTTTTGCTTAACCTGAGGCGCAATCTCACATGCAATGGCCTGAAGCATTCTGTATGTTCTCTGCAGGCTTCCTACTGATGCTGAGGTTTTTCTTGCTGGACTGGATGCGCAAACATGCGGTGAGAATCAAAGAGTCCCCTGCCAAGGTATGTCAACTCCCTGCGTCGCAGTCCACTATCAGTCAGGAACCTCTGGAGCCGCTTTGTTCCAGTTCTTGACACTTTCCAGCAATACTGTAAACGATCATCGCTCAGGTTATAACTCCTCAATGCCGGCCCGGAGCCTGGACCTCTTTTTTTTCTTGAATACCTAGACTGGCTCTAGTTGTAGAATTGTTTTTATTATTATTCTTTCTTTTTGTTTTAAACTGGAAATTATTTGTAAAAGCTTTATTTCTAGGTAAAGAAAGGGTTTGCACTGTTATTTCCTCTTGTCTATTCAGTAAAATAGAAGACTTTTTGTGCTTTAGACCTTAGTTAAGCTTTCATTTCTTTTAGGATTGGTGTACAGTTTTTAAGTAGCACTTTAGATGTTTTTATACCACATTCATGGGTGGGATATAATGTTTTTTTGATTATCAACGTTTCCTGCTTGAAATGCTGAACTCTTGTCAATGGCCAACAAAGTGTAGGTGTCAAACAGAAACACAAAAGGTTTTTTTCACGCAATTTTGAGTGAGTGCACATTGTTTCGATATACTCTACTGTATTAGCTCACATAGTGGGCCGATTAATTTACTTAAATGCAAGGTGTCCCATAAAATTGTATACACACTTTGACCTTAAATAGCCAATCGAATCTTTTGTTCTATTTCAATGAAAAGACATCTTGCGTCATCTGTGTGTGGAACTCTTTTCACTTCAGCTATATTTTCACATTTCCAGAATGTTCTCAGAACATTTTTGTATGAACGTAAGCCCAGTATACACTATTCTTAATTTAAAGTCAAATATGAAATATAAAGCTGTATATTGTTAAAGTGTGTATATATTTTTGGGGACAGCCTGTATATGTCTTGTTTTTTGTGTGCAGTTATATACTTGGCATTGATGTGCTATGAAAGCCCTGTTTGAGGCAACAAAGAAGAAAATGAATTCAAAGGGAACCAAACATTGTGAATTATATAATGTTTGCCTCGTTATAATTTCTTCATTTGTCAGTCAACGTTATGGCAGCAGAGTGTTGTTCAAACATCCCAACAAACTAGTACATGAGATGTTATATAACAGGAAATGCGAATTTAAATCATCTGGTTTAAATAAACCCTGTTAAAACGTTTCTTTGGAACACCAAACATGTGAGTTTAGTCTTGTTTTATGTGGCCAAGAAAAGAGGAGCAATCATTCTTTTGTAATTTTTGAACATTTGCCTTTCTTTATGAAACGTGTGTTTTTGAGTCAAATTGTCCTCATGTTGAAATGTATGTGACCTACCAGCAACCAAGTGAATTCTTAGCTACTGTGACATTTGCACTTTTTGTGTTTGTATTCAACACTGTATTATCATTGAGGTTGTTGTGTATATTTGTTGTATGTACAGTCAAAAATAAATCATTTTGATTATGAAAAACACACACATAAAATTGTTGCACAATACTATTTTCCTATGGAGCAGAAAAGTCATCTTTCTTCCTGGAATTGTCAGTGACTTTGCTGACTTGTCAACAACCTCTGAGTGAACTTTGCTGTATGTTATTTTTACTCACCACTTTATCAACACAGTCAACTATAGCAGAAGTGCTGTGATAAAACTAAACATGTGCAAAATGTCTGCCGAGGTCTCCAAGTGGCCTGAATGTGAGCTGAAGAGCAACTTAGAGTGCGCGTTGTTCCCGGGTTTCAAAGATGAATGTGAACACAATCTTTAGCACTGCATGTGACACTTTGCACTACCTTGAAAATGACTATGGCCGCCAATGGATGGCACCCTTAACCATGACGGTACCTCTCTAATTATTTGCCATTTTCTTCACGTGGTAATAGCAGCCGCAGCCATATTTCATGCTTAATATTCATTCAGTCAGTCTGTACTAATATTTTTTTAACATATGACCACAATTGGGGAAAGCACAACACTCACAGTCATCTAACTTGGTTCAAACATAGAGTATCAGTAGAATTCTTAGTGTTTAGCGGGTTAATAAAGAGTACATTCTCACTAGTTTAACCTCCTCTTATACATCCTAACACTGAGACCTAACCACCCTGATCAAGCATACAAAACCGAAAAGAAAATCTCACTTTTGTGTAGGAAAATGTATATTCTGATTAACTTTGTTATTCTTATTTTTGCACAATGTTCTTGTGAATGTTATTATACTGCTTTTTATTGTACTATTGTTCTGATGCACTTAAAACCTCGGGCAGTCTTTTAAATATCACGTACTATAATGTTTTTGTTTTTTTTTTAATCTTAATTTTGTTTCAGTGTGTCACAAAAGTGAGTACACGCCTCAGCCTTTCTGTAGGGATTTCCTCATAATGTTTGAAATAACACTAAAGAAACATCACTTTGACACGATGAAAGGTAGTCTGTAAAGCTTATATAACAGTGTAAATTGATTTTTTCCCCTCAAAACATTTAAAACATAGCCATTAGCAGCTAAACACCTGGTATGGTAATAAAAGTTCCTGAAGTTTGATTTTGCAGAATCACCTTAATCCTCTCGGCCATGGATTTCACCAGAGCCTTACTAGTTGCCACTTGAATGCTATTCCACTCCTCCTTGACAACATGACTCAGCCTCTCCACCTTCTGCTTGAGGATGCCCCAGATATGTTTTATTGGGTGTAAATCTGGAGACATGCTTGGCTACTCTCTCCCCTTTACCTTTAGCCCCTTAAGTGAAGGCTTAGTCATCTTAGAAGTGTATTTGGGGTCATAGTCAGGCTGGGATATTGCCCTGTGACCCAGTTTCTGGAGGGAGGGTATCATACTCTGTCCAATATTTCACAGTACATCTTTGAGTTTGTTTTTCCCCTCAATGAAATGCAACTCCCCAATTTCAGTTGCACTCATGCAGCCCAGAACCCTGACATTCCCGACACCACGCCTGACTTTAGGCACAAATATCTTTATACTCCTCACATAGTTGCCACCACACATGCTTCACACCATCTGAGCCAAATAAATTAATCTTCGTCTCATCAGACCAGAGGATGTACTGTATTTCCAGTAAGCCATGGCCCTTGTTGACTTACTTATTTTCATTGTGTCAAAGTGATGTTTCTTCAGTGATTTTTTTAACATTATAATGAATCTCTTCTGTACAATCTCTTTTTTGACCAAGTACACTGTTGTTTAATCAATCACAATAGATAAAAATCTGTTCTATCCTAAAAAATTACGTAATTTTATTATTAAAAACGTTCAGGTTACATTTTGCAAATTTGTTATATTTTATGTATATGTTTATATTGTATGGGGGGATATATTTTTATATTTACTTTATTTGAAAGCCTAATAAAAAATATGTTTTAATGTAAAAGAATTTAAATGGCAAATTGTTGCCCGTTATTATTCTGTTGATCACTATTCGTTTATTGGTTTAATTTGATAGAATTACATTTATTTTTCAAGTAGCCACATCATTACCATAGTTTAAGGGAATAAATTATTTTTTTTAAATTAAATATTGTATGTTAAAATGATGCCCTGCGACTGGCTGGCAACAAGTTCCGGGTGTCCCCTACCCATTGCCCGAAAATGCTTGGGATTGGCTCCAGCACCCCCCCGCGACCCTACTCAGGATAAACAGTGCAGAAAATGGATGGATTGATGTTAAAATGAAATTGTAGATAGTGTGTATAGAGTTATTTAACCCACGTTATGACTTCTTCTTGGACAAACCTTGATACCAGCCACATTTCTGTTAGATATTCTGTGTACAGCAACCTTGGGTGTCCTGAAAGGCGCTTTTAAGTATAGTATTATTATTGTAAAAAAATACAATTCTTAACTTAAACATTGAAATTATGTAGTTTTATTTTTTTTAAAATATTTGTAGGAAATATAGTCTTTCCTTAAATTGGTCAAATATTGAATACCAAATAGTTAATTTCAATTTTGTTTAACCATCAACTTGTTGCCCAATATTATTCTGGTGTTCATCATACGTTTCTGTATTTAATTTGATTAGCATTAAAATCAATGTTGATGTGCTCATTCCATTAACATAGTTCAAAGGAAGAATATAGTGACTATGTATTTTGAAATTAAATATCATAAATGTAAATATAATTGTTTATGCACATTAACGATATGACTCGTCGTTGAACAGACTTAAATATTGATCACACCGTTCATTGCTTGGATTTGTTTTACGAATTCCACCCATTTGATGCCATTGTGCTTTTTACTGTATATCTTTTTTATTTTATCTTTTATTTTAGGTTGCCATTTTTTGAGGGCGTGAATGTGTTTGTGACGTCCTGGGATGTTGTATGGCGAGTAAGCAGTATTTTTTAGTAGTATAGTACTTATTACACAAAATATTTTTTATGCAGAACTTTAGGTTGCAAAAGTATTATACAAATATATTTTGATTTGAAAATCCACATTACAGGGAACAAAATCGCCATCAGCCATTGAAACAGTAATATTATCTGCCATACCTAACAAACTAATAATGTAGGAGAGCAAGATAAATATGGGTGAAGGAAGACAGACTATGATACACACATTCATGTCGATCTAATACAAAACAATAAATACAAAATAAACAAATCATAATTCCAACGTCGTTTGTCGATTGTCCGTCGTGTATCAGTACGGAACAATGCGTGATGACGTCACAACGCCGCGGCAACCCAGTTGTTTCCAGGTGCCGGTGATGATGCACTCATCTCTTCGGTCGCCGGCTCTAAGACTTCGTTTGGAGGAGGTGGACATCGCTCAGGTACAAAATGAACACACACGAGGGTCTTTTCCCCCGAAACACATTCAAGAATCGTTTGTTAATATATGAAAAGCGGGTTACTTTTCTCTATTTTAAGATAGAACAAAAGCAGGAAGTAAGACTGGCTCCTGGCTTTCTCTTGTCGGGGTGAAACTGGATGTTCGTTGCTCTAACAACCTTAACTACAAAATAAAACGTTTATTTATCATTTCACCCCGCTGTTTTTTTCGGTCTTACTTTGAGAAGCTTTTGTGGAAAAATATCCGAAATATGTCAATGTGTACAATGTGTTCTTTTGCAAAATCACGTTGTCTTTAAATCCATCCCTTTCCCCACATTTGTTATGTTAGTGACGTCACAATGCCTCGGATCTCAGGGAATGACCAATTGCAAGTTTCTTCAGAATTTTTTTAAAATTTATTTTATTTTTTGTATTAAATATTTTGTATATGTTAGTTTGATCACCTAGCAGCGGCGTTAAGGAATACTAAATAAATAATATGTTATTTATTTAATTTTTATTTTTCATTCAACTTATGTCCAGTTTAGTCACATTGAAGAAACATTTGTGAAACATGCTTTAGATATTTTGTATTTAACCATGTAGACAGCATACACAAAATCAATTTACAGTACTTTCTGGTTGTAATATTTTGCTTAATCAAACAGAAATGTTTTAGCTGAACTAATATGTGTAAAGTAGGTCATATTAATTCAGTGTTTGGCCCCTCCTATGTTGCCTGAGGCCTGTTGATTCAACTTTAATAAAGCTTTTTAAGTCGTACATAATCACATATATGTCAAATAAATGTAATGCATTTATATTTTGCATTTATTGTGAGAATGCATGCAATTTTGTAAGTACGACAAAGTCTCAATTTTGCCTCAATCTAACACAAATGTATTCATCCATGTGCTTGTGTGTCATTTGTTTTGCAAACGTTAACTACCACTTTGAACTCTACTATCCTGGTGTTGCATGCCTGTGTGACAAGGGTCTCCCATGATCAGGTTCCACTTAACACAGCTTTGCTTTTTTTATGGTGCAATGTAAAGATGACCTTGGGGTGGAGGAGCATCTTATTTATAGTGCATAATGAAAACATTACCCATACAATTACAAAGAAAAAGCAAATTAGGTATTGAGTTTTACTACGCTGTTGTGCTATGTTAGCGCTATTTTGCAATAAATTGGGATAGCAAAAATATTCTATTAAAGAAAATGTATTCGGCAATAGAATGACCATTTATGCTTACTCAATGAGGCTATTTTCCACCAAAGCTATCTTCACCGACTATGTTTACATGCGGGCAATAATCTGTTTGCCTAAAGACAAACAACCCCGGTATAAATGACATGAGCGAGTATTTTGATTATGAGGGTGAAGGTGGAGCAACGTCATTACGCAAAAATATGTTGTTT
Organism: Urocampus carinirostris; assembly: GCF_059441175.1. NCBI lineage: Eukaryota > Metazoa > Chordata > Actinopteri > Syngnathiformes > Syngnathidae > Urocampus > Urocampus carinirostris. The sequence goes on from NC_142352.1 coordinate 25,732,691, forward strand.
CTGTATTTAACTTTTGACATTAATTAAAGGATGATTTCATTCATGTCACTTCACCAAAATCAACAAAACACTATGCTTGTTTGCTTTTGCTCCAAAAGTGGGGTCCATTGTGGTGTCCTGTCTGTTTACAGGGTGTGCTACCAGAAACATGGATTCAAACCATTTCTGGATGGATACAACTGTGACATCTACTACACAGTTAGAGTAAAAAGTATTTAATCCCATTCTGATTTTGTTGGTTTGCCCACAAAGAAAGACATGATGATTCTATATTTTTTATCATGGATGTATTCCAACACAGACAGACAAAATACAAAAAATACGAAGAAAATAACTTCATTGAGGTAAATTATTTGATCCTCTAGAAAGGTTTATGAATTCTAGCTTCCACAGACCAGTTAGACACTTCCAATAAACTAGTTTACTGATTTCAAGACACCTGTACTTACCAATCACCTTTACGTAAGACAACTGTTCACTGATTTGGACAATCAGACAGTTTTCAAACTCCTCAACATGGGTAAGACAAAAGTGCTCTCTAAGGACACCGGAGACGAGATTGCACAAATCTGGAATGGCCTACAAAAACATTAGCAGGATAGTAGGAATTAAAATTACAACCATTAGTGCATTTGTGAGAAAATTTATGAAGTATAACATGACCAACAATAGACCTCGGTCTGGTGCTCCAATAAAGATTTATCCTCGTTCCGGGGGCAATGATGGTGAGATCTGTAGGAAACAGTCCTGCAACCACTCACAGAGTTTAAGGCAGCTGGGACCACAGACACCAGGAAGACTGTTGGCAACACTTTGCGCAGCAATGGATTAAAATCCTGCAGTGCCCGAAAGGTACCCCTTCTTAACAGGCACTTGTGGCAGCCTTCCTTAAGTATTCCAATGATCACCATGAAGTGATTGGGAGAAGGTTCTGTGGTCAGATGAGATCAAAGTTGAACTATTAGGTCTAAACTTAACTCGTCATATGTGAAGGAACAAAATGCTGCCTGTGACCCCAAGAGCACTGTGCCCACTGTCAAGCATTGAGGTGGAAACCTCATGTTTTCGGGGTGTTTCTCTGCCAAAGGCACAGGGCTACTTTACCAAATCAGTGGGAAGATGCCATGAACTTTGAAGTTCTGAGGTGCAACCTACTCCCCTCTGCCGGAAAGCCTAAAATATGCCATGGTAGAGTGACAATGAACAGAAGCATTCAGCAAAAGCAACCAAGTAATGGCTCAAGAAGAAGCACATGAAGTGGCCCAGCGACTGGACCTAATTCCAATTAAAAATGTATGGGGGGCGCTGAAGGTCCGAGTTGGCAAGCGACAGCCCACCAACCTTAATGAGTTAGAGAGGATCTACAAAGAAGAATAGGCCAAAATACCTGCATGAGTGCAACTGAAATTCCTAGTATGTGTGCTAACCTTACCGGTAACTTCCACAAATATCTTTGTCACCAGGTATTAAGTGCTTCTGGCTAGCGGGGTCAAATACTTGTTTCCCTCAATGATATTCAAATTAATTAAAGTATGGCTGGCAACCAGTTCACGGTGTCCCCTGCCCACTGCCCGATGATTGCTGGGATGGGTTCCGGCACGCCCGCGACCCTACTGAGGATAAGCGGTGCAGCTAATGAGATGAGATATTATTTAAAGATTTTTTTCAGGATTTTCTTTTTGATGTTTTGTCTCTCATGTTAGAATGCATCTATGATTAAAAGAATTGAATGATTATGTCTTTATCAGTGGCCAGACCATCAAAATCAGCTGTGGATAAAATAATTTTTACTCTCACTGTATATAGATAGAAACTCTATCTGACAGGAGATTATGCTCAAGTTCCCAACTGACTTACCAAACTTGGGTCTGCCTGGTCGAACCGACCCGGGTCCAACGTTGGGTCCAGGTTCGGGCATAAAATCTCAATTATTAAGTCAGGCCGGACTTCTCTCTCAAAGTTTTTTTTCTCGCTCTTATTTTTACTCAAGTTATTATTTGGATGACTACTTTTAACTTGAGTAATATTAATCTGAAGTACCAGTACTCTTACTTTAGCAACACACGTCATGCTGAAGTGTACACTTGATTTGAGGGGCGGAGCCCGAAGTAACCCGAAGCTGCACCCCGGCGCTGCGCTTCAGCCAAAACGTGCACTTTGGTGCTGAAGTGCAGCTATGGGTTTACTTTGGGCCCGGTCTCTCAAATCAAGTTAACCGGTTGGATTCAGGCTGGTTCAAGCTATCGTATCCACGGGTCGGGTTGGATTATTGGGGGCCAAATCTCACCTCTAATATGGCTGGAAACAACTGTGACTTCTACTTTATATATATATATATATATATATATATATATATATATATATATATATATATATATATGGATATCACTCTGACGGATGGATACAAATATGAAATCCACTTTGTATGGATCGATACAATTGTTGACTTACACTAGATAAATACCGATACAACTGTGGACTATATACGGGTGGTTAGATCTTTGACACTCACTATATATAAATGAATATAACTGTGGATCTAAAGTAAATATGGACGGACAAAATTGTGCCTTTCATTATATATCGATGGTTACAACTTTAACATCCACTATACACTGAAAACACTTGTGGCATTTTTGCGCTGTGGGCAGAATATGAAATGGAAATTTCCTTGAGTAATCTGCCAATACACCTTGGGCTTTTTTAGCAAGTAAGCTGGCCTTGAGAGGGATGGGCGCCACCAGGCTGTACTTGCTTAAGAATCACCACAGGAAATGGTGCCCTTACAACCCGTGTGGTGAAGGAATACAGACAAAGCTGAAGTTTGCGTGCATAGTTCGTCTCGGTACTACTAGTCCCACAGTGCTTTGCGGCATCAATATATTCTGTCTGAGAGAAACTATGTGTGCAAACAAGCAATGTGATTACATAAATGCATATACATGAGAGAGTAATTGAAAAGTTAAAGGACTAGCCCAAACATTGCAATTGGAATACACACGTTAAGACCTTAATCAAATTATTGCGCTCGTTTATATGGTTTTACATCATCAGAATTCTGGCAGTATTTTGTTTCGGGAATCAGATTATTGCTTTCATGTAAACCGACTCAGACTCCTTTCCAAAAAAATCCAAAAAGATAAAGTTTGTGAATCTTGTCACCAAGCTAATGTCCAAGTTAGCATTACATTGTGGCAAGTTCCATTTCCTGTTCTCTGGTGATCAATGCCTTGCCTCCAACAGGTCCTTGCCGAGGACGCCGCCACTGAACCTTGACCCCGGCTTGGCATAACATGCCAACCCAGGAAAACGGCACTCTGGCGGTGCACCCCAAGGAAAGCATGCAGCTCAAGAAGGAAATCTCCCTCCTGAACGGCATCAGCCTCATTGTGGGCAACATGATCGGCTCGGGGATCTTCGTGTCACCCAAGGGCGTTCTCTTCTATAGCGCATCCTACGGTTTGTCGCTGGTCATCTGGGCTGTGGGCGGCCTGTTCTCAGTGGTGGGCGCGCTGTGCTATGCCGAGTTGGGCACCACCATCACCAAATCGGGGGCCTCGTACGCTTACATCTTGGAGTCCTTTGGAGGATTTTTGGCCTTTGTGCGACTGTGGACGAGTTTGTTGATCATCGAGCCCACCAGCCAGGCCGTCATAGCCATCACCTTTTCCAATTACCTGGTACAGCCACTCTTTCCTACGTGCGAGCCGCCTTATGCCGCTTCGCGCCTCATCGCTGCCGCATGCATATGTACGTATACAGACGGATACTATAGCATTTATTCTTTACTTCTTTGTTTGTTTTCTTATATTTTGTTTATCATATGTATAATATATTCGATATTTTCACTCTTGTTATTTTTTCATGATTTATTTACACTTTATTTTAGCTTAACTTTTTTTTTTCTTTATCAAAAGCATACAATAAAGCAATAAATACAGAAAGTTTTTTTATTCAAATACTTGTATTATTTTTAATTTCAAGATTATTTATATTGTATATAACATACAAAATGTTAATTCTTATTCTTCTTTATTTTTTAACATTTTGTTTATTTATAGAATCAATTGATACACAATATTTTTTTCAAAAATCTAAAGGTTTTATTGCTTTCATTTTATTTATTTTGTGTGTGGTATAATTTAACTATTTTATTATTTTTATGATTATTTTATTACTATTTTATTAAAATTATTATTTCAATTTATTATCTATTACTATTTGTTATTATTTATTGCTTCTACTACTATTGTAATGTATTTTTCTCTTTATATTTAAGAAATACAATACCAGAATAAATAAATGTTCAAAAATAATATGCGTTACTTTCAGTTTGAACTATTTATACTGTATATTTTGATTTTTACTATTAATTTATCTTAATTATTTTTTTATTTTATTTTTTACTTATTTAAAACATATATATATTTCATTACTATAATTAGCCATGTTAATATGATTATTCATGTTATTAATATGTACACTATGAAAATAAAAACAGAAACTTTTTTACAAATATTAAAAATTGTATTACAGGTTCTATAAATTTTATTTTCATGATTTTTTCTGTATTTTCCAAAAATACAGTTACAAAATGATTACTTTAACCTTTTTACAAAAATGTAAAAGTTAAGGGGGAAAAAATCATTTTGTAAAGCTTATTTTCTTTAAATGGCACCATCCAATCAACCTATTGTGTGTGCTTCTCCTCCTCAGGCCTCCTCACCTTCGTCAACTCGGCCTATGTGAAATGGGGAACGCGTGTGCAAGACATCTCTACCTACGCCAAAGTTGCAGCCCTCATTGTCGTCATCATCTCGGGCATCGTCAAGCTCTGTCAAGGTGAGACAAACAATCATATGCAGAAAATCACTTCGGCAATAAAATTTAGATTTGATTACAGATTACAGACCCAAAATATGTGAAAATAAATGGGTAGAATAAAGAAATATTTTGGAAAAGTGTTGTGTAATCATCCAACAAAGATAATTACATACAGATAATACATAATCAGTAAATAAGGAGGAATACTGTATGTGTGGTAAAATAAAACATTGGACAAAAATGTTTTCAGTAAATTAAATACTTAATTCCAAAATAACCTCATAAATATGCATTGCAAGAACATTCACATTTTTTACTCTTTCTGGGAGATGGATACAGAGGAGGGGATTCCCAGCCTCCTCGTTTAACCCATCTAATGTTTTGCAACATATTGTTGGGAGTCATTAGGTGACCAAACCCCCCAATTACAATCCCTAATGCCGAGCGCCAAGCAGGGAGGCAATGGGTACCTATGTTGTAAGTCTTAGGTGTGACCTGGCTGAGGCTCGAACCAGCCTACCCCCATGGCCACCGAGCTGTATATCTCACCTCATCTCATTAGCTGCACCACTTATCCTCAGTAGGGTCGCGGGGGTGCTGGAGCCCATCCCAGCAATCACCGGGCAGTGGGCAGGGGACACCCTGAACTGGTTGCCAGCCAATCGCAGGGCACACAGGGACAGACAACTCACTCGCTCATTCACACCTAGGGACAATTTGGACCGGCCAATTTACCTGACATGCATGTTTTTGGAATGTGGGAGAAAACCGGAGTGCCCGGAGGAAACCCATGCAAGCACGGGGAGAACATACAAACTCCGCACAGGAAGTCCGGTAGCTGGATTTGAACGCACACAGGAGGTTCCCAAGACCTTAGAACTGTGTCGCACACGCGCTAACCACTGCGCCGCCGTGCTGCCCACGAGCTATATAGATAGATAGATAGATAGATAGATACTTTGTTCATCCCCGAAGGGAAATTCACATTTATATACATTAACTGAATAAATATTACTTTTTGTTCGTTACAATAATTAGATGACCACAAATACTACACAAATTTAACACATATGCAAAGAATTGCCAAACTTAAGCCGATGATAGGAGAATTGAGTAGGACGAATAAGAAAATTGGGATTATAAGCACAAATAAATTCGAGCATTAATGTAATATTCACGAAAATATATCTTTTGTCATTTGGCAAAACTATTCAATGAAGAATATAGTATACCAACCCTTTTGAAGCTAAGAGCTACCTACTTGTTGTGACCTATTGATGCAAAGGGCTACCAGTTTGATACACAATTCTAGTTATTACTATGTTGTTACTGTGTTTTAACCAAGTTGTAATTTTTTTTAAGTTAAGGTTAACTAGGCTTAGTCAACCACTGAAACATGCATGTTAGAAATCACCTAAAAAAAATCACAATGACCCATCACCAATGAGCTACAGTATTTTCAGAACATGTCCGCAGGCTACTCAAGTGCTCTTAGGATACTACCTGGTGCCTGTAAGCATCATGTTGGAATACACAACGGGCAAATGCAAAAGATATTTGCCTGTATGACTCCCAAAAAATTGAAGTGTTTTATAACACTTTTCTCAGAGTGCCACGTCTAATCAAGTTGTAATCAATGTTCCCTACGTTACAGTAAAGACAATTCTATTATACTGTAATATATTTAAATAAAGGCAAATTAGGGATGTCCAAAAAAGTCAACCAAAAAAAACGCCTAAAGAGCTTAAAGGTAACTGTTGTGTTGGGATTATTATGCATTTGTTATAAAGTTGATCATACACTTGAATATTGTCCTTGCCACGTCACCCTTGGGGGAGGAGTCTTTCTCTGGACACCCAACCTTTGCCTGGGGGAAGCAAATTTATTTTGTTATCGGGGATGATAATAATAGTTTGAGTTTATTTGCTGCGATTGTCTCTTACCCCCATGCTAACATTTAGGAATGGGCCTTTACTTCCCTCAAGCTCTTTATCAGATATCGCTGCAATAAAAGAGGGGTGCTGGTCCTGGGGTTCAGGGCTTGAGCCGATCAAGTCTCCTCATGAGTTGAAATTTCTGTTCTTTTTTTCCAATATCATTATTGGCTGCCCTCTACTGGTCGTTTTTCAGTCTGCAACTAGAAAACAGAAATGATAGACTTCCTTTAGTTCACTCAATTTTAAAGGGACACTGTGTAATATTTGAACACTACTGATGCATTATTGTGTAGTGCAATCAAAAGCAATTGAGTTTTTTTTTCTTGCCCTCTAGTAGGTTTTAGATCATGGGATGGTGAAATCATAGCCTGTGGTTTGCAGTAATATGTGGTCTGAGACTCCTTGTTATTAAGGGCTGTACAAATAAACATGACTTAACTTGTTTCTCATTGTGTTTTTTATTCTTGAAGTTATGTAATAGACCTGACATTTTGAAATAAAAATACAACAACGGCAAAAAACAACATCAAAAGTATCAACAAAGAAAATAGCAACGTACTAATTACAAATATTAAAAGAAAGAAAGTCAAACAAAATCAATCGTCGTTTTTTCTGTTTTCTATCTTGTCTAGGTTTCACAGGCAACTTCGAGTCGTCCTTCCAGGGCTCCTCGACCGACCCCGGCAACATTGCTCTGGCGCTCTATTCGGCGCTCTTCTCATACTCTGGCTGGGATACGCTCAACTTTGTCACAGAGGAGATCAAAGACCCCCAAAGGTCGACTCTTTTTTTGTTTGTGAGGCTCTGGCTGAGTTGTCATGCTCATTTTTTTCCAGGAACCTCCCTTTGGCCATCGCTATTTCCATGCCTATCGTCACCGTCATTTACATTCTTACCAACGTGGCCTACTACGCTGTGCTGGACATGAGCGCCATACTGGCTAGTGATGCCGTAGCTGTGGTAGGGACGAATCCATTACAGCCTTCTTCTAGTTCACGTTGGAGCCCTCACATTGTTCTCTTTTGGTGTGTTCAGACGTTTGCTGATCACGCATTAGGGGTGATGAGTTGGACCATCCCCATCGCTGTAGCGTTGTCCTGCTATGGTGGCCTCAACGCCTCCATCATTGCTGCATCTAGGTAGGATTTATTCAGTGTGGAGTTCCATTGGTGCCAAAATGTTCTCTATTGTTTAGAATTCAAGCATAGCAGAAACACTTTTACTCTTGCTGTGAGTGTGTTAACCCATTTTTGGGCCAAAACAACATAATTTATTGTTGGGTCTTTTTGATAGTCATGAATGATCCAACCCATTAGAACAATTCCGATTCTGTTCTCTGTTTCCTCTCTGTTGTTCATCCACTTAACTTCTAGACTCAAAAATGTCTTATTCTCACATGAAGGTGTTGTATAACTGCCATTACTTTTCAATTAACACTGTATATTGTATCACGATTTTGAATGACTCAGTCATTTTACCTTCAGATTAACAAACCACAGATTGATTTAAAAAAGTGTAGCAGGCTTTAAGTATTAAGAGCCTGAATTTTCATTGAGTCTTAATGTCTGTTACTCAGAAAGTCAAACCCAACTGACGTCTTTGTGTGGATGTCATTTAACATGCACACATGCAACAAAGTATGCATAGACAAGGGCAAAGACCCTTGACATATGCACACAACGATACACAGCACTAACAAATGCCGCAGGACAGCATCACTTTACACACTGCCACTAATGGAATGTCTTTTTTTTTTTTACACACTGAATTTTAGCACTAATAGAACGCATAGTTCACAATTCATGTGCGCATATGCAACAGCGGCTCATCAACAAGAGCGACGCCACTTATATGCACACACCAAGTCACGACACATGTGAAGACGACATAGATTGAATTTGGCCACTAACGAAACTTATAGTACATGTTACAGTACGTGTGCAGTTATTATACGCACAATGCAAGTCATGAGACATTTCATTGGCTGCACAAACAGTTTTAATTCATTAAAGGACCCCATAGTACAAGTTATACTTGCACATATTCAACAGCAGGTGACATCGACAGGAGTAGCGACACTTATCATGTGCACACAGCAAGTCACAAGACATGCGCAAGACATGTCATTGGCTGCCTAAAAATCATTTTGGCACTAATGAAGCTGTACATTTGCAGCTGAAATCAGCCCAAGCAAATGATATCGATATCGCTAATGGTCACTAATGGAACTCACGTTTACATGTGAAAAGGCAGCTGACATCGACACGAGGAACAACACTTATCATATATGCACGGCAAGTAATGAAACATACATGGACAGATAGAAATAATTTTGCCACTTATTAAACTCCATATTACATAATCACATATACAACGACAGCTGACATCGACAGCTGGATTTCACATTTCACAATAAAAATATTCTATTCACATAGAAATTATTTTGGCCCTAATAAAACCCATAATATAAACTACATTTCCTGTGTCTTGATACGGCGTTTATATCATGTGTGTGCGCGCAGGTTATTCTTTGTAGGTTCTCGTGAAGGTCACCTACCCGACGCCCTGTCCATGATCCACACGAAGAGGTTCACTCCCATCCCCGCTCTTATCTTCAACGTAGGCAAACACTCTTCTTTTTTTTTTTTTTGTTCTATTTTAAAATGTGTAGGAAGTTTTTTTTCTAATCCGCCAAAAACTATCTATTTTTATTTCCTGTTTCCAGTGCATGATGTCGCTGATCTACTTGACGGTACAGGACGTCTTCCAGCTTATCAACTACTACAGTTTCAGCTATTGGTTCTTCATGGGCTTGTCCATCGCAGGACAGCTCTACCTCAGGTGGAAAGAGCCGCATCGAGACCGACCGCTCAAAGTAAAGCTTAACTTTTCACACTAAACACGAATGTCTGCAAGCACTAAGATGACCAATACTATTTGTTTTTATATTTTACTCATAACCTTTAATCAGTGGTTCTCAAATAGTGGGTTGAGGCTCCCTCAAAGGGGGTGCGGGCACTTTTGAATTTTTTTTTTTTTAAACTTTCCCTGAATCGTGCAACTGCATCTCCACTACACTAGGGGGCAGTGGTACTCTTATGGTAGAGTGTTTTGTTTACATTTAGCCTCCGCACATTGCATTAAGCACAGTGTATAAGCATTGAGCACAAAGTGTACAAGACATGACAGAAATTAATTGAGAAACACTGTCTTAAAGGGACATAGTATAATACTTACTGCCCCCCTAGGGATAAAAAAAAAAGACACGCCACTTATATGCACAGCACAAGGCTGCGGCTAGAAATTCTGTCCACAAAAGTTATGAACAGAATCGATGACAAAGGGCAGCCCTGGCGGAGTCCAACTCCCACTGGAAACAAATCCGACTTACTGCCGGCAGTGCGGACCAGGCTCTGGCACAGGGTGTACAGGGACAGCACAGCCCAGATAAGACTGTGCAGTACCCCTTACTACTGAAGAACACCGCACAGGGATTCCTAGGGAACACAGTCGAAAGTGCCTTATCCAAGTCCACAAAACACATGGAGGCAAACTCCCATGCACCCTCAATGACCCTGCAGAGTGTTTGAGTTTCTGTGGTATTATATTCCTCCTTGTGCCTTGTAACTCTCGTTTGCAGTTTCACTACACAATATAGCGACATCTAATGGTCAAAATATAGACAGTGTCCTTTAATGAAATAAAAGTGTGCCTTGGTTTGGAAACACCGCTCTGTATCAAATCAAATGTATTTGTATAGCACTTTTCAGGCACTAAATTGCCACTCATTGCTTATACTTCATTGCATTGTTTTACTTTATTTTGTATTGTGCAGTTGAGCATCCTGTACCCAGTGGTGTTCTGCCTGTGCACCGTGTTCCTGGTGGCCGTGCCTCTCTACAGTGACACGCTTAACTCAATGATCGGCATTGCCATCGCCTTGTCAGGGGTGCCCGTCTACTTCTTGGGCGTCTACCTCCCCGAGTCTAAGCGGCCGCCCGTCATCAGAAAACTGCTTTGTGAGTGTCCTAATTATCATAAAGATTAAGAAGCGCTTTTGTGGCGTTGATGGAACATTTTGATGTTTGTGCACAGGTTTTCTGACCCACTGCACTCAGTACACGTGTTTTTGCGTGCTCACTGAGTCCGATAAGAGTGAGTAGCAACTCTACCAGTATTGCTGCAATGAATGATGGGGAACAAGAGGTCTGACTCACACAAAAAGAAAACTGATGCACAATGGGCTTGTTTTGTGAAATTCAGCAAGAAAATTGTGCACTTCTTTATTCATTTACCTCCAAAGCCAGCAGCATGTCTTGCCTTTTGAGCCTATGTCAGGTGATTATAGTTACATGCAGGGAATATTAAGCCTGGGATCAGAAGTCCGATTTCCAGACCAGTCTCCATCAATCGTTTACATGCCTACAGACCATGGGTCACCAACCTTTTTCATGCTGAGAGCTATTTGTGTTACTAATTAGTGCAAAGTGCATCCCGTTTCATATGCATTTCCAAAACAACAACACATTATGTTATTACTATGACATAATTATTGGAAATTAAATGAACTCAGGGAACCACACACAAAAAAAAAGTTCACTAGATCCAGCACAATGACCCAGTACTGGTGAGCTATTTGCAGAACAGGTCTGTGGGGTCCTCAGCATGATCTTAGGGTGCACCCGGTGCCTGCGGGCACCACGTTTGAGACCCTTGCTATTAAAAAACAAACAAATATCCCCATACATATAATATTTGCAAGTACTTTGATAAATACAAGGGCAAAGGGAGAAGGACGTCATTATGCAAATTTTAGTTTAAATAAAGGATTCATGTAATTCAACAAATCCTTCAAAGTTAGCGCCATTGCTGCGTCTCGTCTGTGTATAAGGTGTGCTCAAAAGCATGAATCTACACTATTAATGGTTCGATAAAACTGACATCTACTACAGATTTAAGGCTGCAACTGTGACATCCATTATATATTGATATATACAACTGTAGACTTACACTAAATATGGATGAAACAGACTGTGATTTATGTATAAAGAATACAACTAAAAACTTACACTCTAAATGACCGGATACAACTGTCACATCCATTATATGTTGGTAGGTACAACTGTGGACTTACACTAAATATGGATGAAACCAACTATGATATATATATATATATATATATAAGGAATACATACCTGTCAACCTGTACGTTTTTGCCGTACAAAGTACATTTATTATGCATTTTAAGATGTGTACGACCTACAAGAAAATAACCCCCCCCCCAAAACTGTCACAATTATTAAAATCCTACCCTATGGTACGTGAATTTGTTGGTTTTCTGTGTTAACACTAGGTAAGAGAGGACCATTTCACTGAAGTATTGTTAAAATGGTCTCTAAGTTTTAATTTAGAACTTTGTGGTGTTAAAAGTAATTTTAAGTGTTAGATTATTATAACCAGAGTTTGCCCTGCGACTGACTGGCAACCAGTTCAGGGTGTCCCCTGCCCACTGCCCGAAGATGGCGGCAATGGGCTCCAGTACCCCCGCGACCCTACTAAGGATAAGCGGTGCAAATAATAATTATCCAGTGTTATAGCTTTTAGGAAATTCAGCCTATTGTTCTTATGTGTTAACACCACTTCCGGTGTCATTTATCAGAACTGTTCGAGTGTTGAATTAATATTACCAGTGTAATGAAGATTACATTACACTTTCTGCAAACTGTTCTTAAGTGTAAAAATAAAACCACTGACATTGTTTAATCTTAAGATTCAATTTTAAGACTACCTCGGTAAACATATCGCCTTTATTCAGTTAATATTTAACACTAGTTATATTACGGTTTATGTGGTAAATTAACCTCTTGAATTACAATATGTGTTCCATTCGACTTTAAGCCGGTAGTAAGCTATTTGCAACATTGGAAAAAAATATGTTCAGTATTATAAATCATATTGAAGATATGGGCATGGAACTATTTATGAAACATATTTTTTTTTTAAATCACTGTATCTGAATTGTGTCATGCTTATATATGTATATAAATTACACAAAGTTGGTCTTTCCAGGAAAATGGTCTGAACATCACTTCACCTTAGGAAAAGAACCTCATTTGATTTAATTTGGTGGGTGGGGTAAAGTTTACATTCATGAATGAAAGAGCTCTAATTTGTATTCATGGTACAGTTTCAAAATGGAGAATTTCACTTTATTGAGCTTAAAACAAACAAAATGTTGTGGCAAAGAGGCAAGCGTTCCAAAATAGGAGCTAGCTGAAATGAATCACAAAATCAATCATGAATTGCTTTTAACATTTATTTTGAAATCTGATATAGACATATTTACAAATCACATCCGATGCGCATTCTTCCGGTTGTAACACACTCCACTTCCACAGACCAGGTGAGCAAATATGGATTTTGCTCCCGAACTCTCGCGACAAAATACAGGCAAACACTTTCACAGTATACAAAACACTCTAAAACACCTACGCAAGTGAACGCACCGCAAGCTAACAGCACAAAGCATACCGGACACGCACGCGTGTACTTAAAAAAATAGAAAGGGAAGTTGCCGCGCGGGCTACCACATTCAAAGACGGCTTTCAGTCCGAGTCGGATTTATCAGTGTCGTCGCTGTCGAGCTCTTTTAGCGCTTCTCTCTGGTAACGTTGCCAGCTCCTGCGGCCCAGGGACCCTTCATCGTCCTCCTCATCCCAGTAGTCTGAAACAAAAAAACATTTTTTTTTAAGGATCCATGATGATAATCTCCACAAGAACTCGTGCTTGAATACCTGATCCCATCATTATTAATAGGGGGGTTGGGTGCGAGACTATTTCATTTATTTCATCATTCAAGATTTTCTTTATCAGCGATTTGCTTCTCCGGTCAAATCCTACATGGGTTGATTACGTAAGTGGTGACGTCTGAAGCCCCGCGAATCAGCGTTACCGCGTGACTGATAGCTAAAAGATTCACAAGAGCTGAGTGTAACACTTAAAGCAGCAAAGAAATGCTTAAGATTCCCCTTCACTGGGGAAATCACAGAAATATACGCTTTCAATTTGATACAAACTTGCCATCTCAGATATGCGCACCCCTGCTTTATCAATACCATGAGATTTCAAAAGCAGGTGAAATTCTCTGTAGAGAGAAACTGCGTTTAACTTTGGAAAAATATTGTTCTTAAATAAACAATTAACCCTTAATTTCACATTTTCACTCATTGCTTAAGCACAAACATAGACAAAGTAACACATGTTAAATCACCCTTCAAATACTGTATTTACACGACCGTAAGGCGCACAAAAAGTATTTGGTTTTCTTCAAATTGTCGTGAAAAGCAGCGGACGCAAACCAGCTCCGGGCCGGGCCTTAGGGTTGGGCGCCTGCCCCGAGAGCCTTGACAGAGTCATAGACTTATATTTTTGGGTATAATCTAATGATTTTGTAAACGTGTTCACATTTTCAACTAAACGCTGCTTATAATCGATCTCGTTACTTCTATGCGTCTTCTGTGTAAACGCAACAACTTGTCCCTCTTGTGCAGAAGAGGACACGTGACGTCGGGCGCACTGCAACCACTGTTTGCGGAAGTACTCATGGATGCTACCGTCGTAGCGTATCAAGCAATTGGAAAGTTAATGTTTTTGTTTTATGAAACTGTCATTTTTCCATTCTGACTAGGACTACGGTGGCGCAAAATTTCCAGCAGATTATGATGAAAAGAATGGATTTTCTCCAGGAAAAGTTGTTTGAGCTTTTGCAAAATCCAGCATCATTTCCGAGGAGCCGCGCAACACTAAAAGGGGCTTTGAAAGTGCACCTTTTATGGAGATTTAGCAAAGATGTTCTGGTCAGAAACAGAGGACGAGGATTTTGACAGTTTTGTTCGATATGGATTGCATGTAAAGCATTAGTACCAAACTTTTACGCAAGGTCTTTTAAAAGCTTGTTTTGTGTGTTTTATTTTGTAATCAATACTTAAATTAACCACAATGAAAGTACTTCCATGTTTTTTTTTAATTACACCCACTTGTATGCGTGTCTGTTGCGGCCACAGCAGAGGACACCCACGCTCTATTGCACGGTACGCCCCATGTAGTGTCAAATACAGAAATGGAACCAGCTACTAAGACTGCGCCTTTTAACACTGTCTTCCTAATGGTCGTGAAGATACAGTATGTATATTATTGTGGAATGATTTGCACCCCATTCTTTTATTGCATCCACAAAGCGCGTTATACATTTTTCTGCCCACATGATGGTCACGTCAAGGAAATTAATCATCTTAAAACCCCTACGTGTGTGTGTGTGAAGCATTTCCAGCTTGGTTGCTTTATGGGGCTTCATTTTGCCATCACTAGTCTTTAATGTCCATCCATCCATTTTCTGCACCATTTATCCATAGCAGTGTCATGGGGTGCTGAAGCCCATCCCAGCCATTTTAGGGCAGTGGGCATGGCACCTTTCATACTGTACTGTGACCAGACACATGCTCTGCGTTCTAAGTCTCGCTGAGATGAGTTGTGTCCCGCTCCTCTGTCAAGGCGTCGGGGCAATCTCTCTCTTCCCCCTCCCGCAAAAACATATATAATTCTAACTTTGCAGCGATGAGATACATCCTAAAGATTAGACGAGTATCTTATGGTCGACAACATAAAACGTTGGTCTGCTATTGCTCTGCATCATGAACATACTGATATGGTATTGGCTGAAAGACCTCCTCCAATGCCTTTCTCTTCATTCAGTTCAGAATTGTGTGTGCTTCATTAAGACTTTGTGCAAATACTGTATTTTTGTACTGCATTTATTCTCTAGGAGTCCGAAAGCTTGCAGTGATGCTAAAATGAGAGGCAAAATAATGGCAACTATTGAGGACGCACGCGATTATCAAAAAATACTAAGGCACGCGCACCGTTACCCATGCCAAACTGCGCGGCTGTAACCAATCAATGATCGGGACAGTTCTCAGAAATAAGAAGGCAAGAAAATCTTTGAAAGGCCTAACAATCCCCGAAAGTGGATGTTTAAAAATATGTTTCAATAATATATGCCATTTTTTTCCTAGTCTGCATCAAGTAAAATCACAACAACGGTAAAAAAATGTATATTACTGATAAGTAGAATTACTGTGTACTAATTTTTATGTGAATGTTATCTGTGTTAACAAGTTCAGAGCAAATTACCCTAAATCGCTCTACCATGCTATATGACAATTTCACTTAGCGATCCCCACTTCAAAACGGATTCATGTTGCAACCTTTTAACTAGCATTGGACTAAAAACACCTTGCATGTTACTTATGCCAATGACAAAGCAAGACGTACGTCCGTAGCGTTCCTCTCTGTCGCTGTCATCGCCGCTTTCCTCGTCCGGGTAGTCGTTTCTCCAGTTAGTTTCTTCGTTTTCGTCATCTTCGTCGTCATACGTCTCCTCCTCGCGAGCTTCGTCATCGGGGACCTGAGAACGGGAAAAGTGTTAGTGGTATAATCTTTAAAGAGTACCTTTCTAAATCTTTCCCACTCATACCAGTTGTGTGTGGTCTGCATAGGCCCGGATGGATAAGATGTCTTGGATCCAGCCGGGAGTTTCCTGATAGTAGAGGTCGTATACGTAGTCTGCGTCGTCTTCAATGCTGCCCCCATGTGGCCGGCGATGTTGTTGCCTCTCATTAATGCAGAGGCGCTCTCGCAGCAACTTTGTGTTGTTGCATAAAATCACATCGGCGTCGGACTGCTGCATGAAAGAAAATTTTAATAATCAAATATTTTTATATTATATCACACACACATACATACATACATATATACATATATATACATATATATATATACATACATATATATACATATATATATATATACACACACATATATATTATATCACACACACACATATATATTATATCACACACACAGTTTTTTGTAGTACAATCTAAGATTTTTGTTATTGTTTGTCATATTTTTAGAATATGCGTGTGATTTTTTTTTTAGATATTTGGTTACTTTTGTGTTTTTTTCCCCAGGATTCTTGTATTTTGCATCCGAAATAGAATAAGATTTATAACTATTTCCTTATTTTTTTCCCCATATTTCACAGCAGGGGGCTTCAGCGTGTGTGTGTGTGTATACATGCTCCTGAGTAGCATGTAGACTGGTTCTGAAAAAAGCTCAAAAGTGGAAGGTCATTGTGATTTTCTCAGAAATGTGATTTCTAGCCGCTATATTTTAACAGTTGACAGCCCATTTGAAATATACTTCTAAAAATTACAATATCGTACAAACATACAAATAACAATTTGTTGCTTTAGAAATGTGTATAAAACTGAAAGCACGAACCGGTAACAAAAAGTAAGTTTCAGCTTCCAAACGATTGGTGATCCTGGATCTATTGTGTGTGTGTGTGTATATTTGAATTGACAACAGTGTGTATAGAAGAATTATATCTGGCTTCATAGGAAAAATAGTAAACTGAAATGGATGAGCTAGGTCTTAGATTTAGATTCTAGTTACAGTCATCCACTTGAACAGGGGTAGGGAACCTATGGCTCTTTTCCTGAGTACATATGGCTTCGAAATAAAATGTACCTATTGCACAGTCATCTCTGTGGCTCCAAAGTCAAGTTATTTCATCCCGATTTTGGTCCATATAAAGCCGAAGTAGACCAGAGGTCATTAACCCTTTATATTCTGAGAGCTACTTTTTTTTTTATCACTCTCTAGCACAAATAGCTACCAGATTCATATGCATTTCCCAAATAACGGGGCGGCAGTAGCTCAGGAGGTAGAGCGATCGTTTTAGGATTAAGGGATCCCAGTTCGAATCCCGGCTTGTCCGTGTTACATGCCGAAGTGTCCTTGGGTAAGACACTAAAACCCCAATACCCCCAATAAGCAGGTTAGCGCCTTACATGGCTGCACAGATCACGGCCGCTATTGGGAAATGTGAAGCACAATGTGAAGCGCTTTGGGAAGTCATTGA
Organism: Urocampus carinirostris; assembly: GCF_059441175.1. Taxonomy (NCBI): domain Eukaryota; kingdom Metazoa; phylum Chordata; class Actinopteri; order Syngnathiformes; family Syngnathidae; genus Urocampus; species Urocampus carinirostris. The sequence continues at coordinate 25,750,436 of NC_142352.1, forward strand.
CTTGAAAAGCGCTATATAAATGCAGATCATTTCATTTCATAACAAGTTATGTTATTACCAAGTTACCATGATATCATAATTACCAGGTTGCAGCTCTTGGAAGTAGGCATAAAATAGTTACAGTCATCGACTTGAACAGGGGTAGGGAACCTATGGCTCAGGAGCCATATATGGCTCTTTTCATGAGTACATATGGCTCCGAAATAAAATGTACCTATTGCACATTCATCTCTGTGGCTCAAGTCAAGTTATTTCATCCCGATTTTGGTCCATATAAAGCCAAAGTAACTTAGTGCAGTCTACACTGAAAGTGAATATGACGATATGCTCATCGTTTGCAGTAATTTGTGACATTTTTACAATAGAACTTTGCATGCACATTGTTTTGAAACCGATATTAAGGACAAATTTCATGGAAAAAAATGCCTCAACACTCTTAACTGAAGGTGGAAGACAAATTGTAAATGGCAAATTTACATTGATTTGGGACACGGGATTTGGCTTTATCATTTCATACATATGATTAAATCATCAAATGACACACAGTGAAATAAAATGTGCTGAAGAATTAGCTTTTGTCTAGAATAATATATCTAAATATATGATGTGGCTCTCTCAATTTCTTTTTATAACATTTTTGGCTTTTATGGCTCTTTGAGTCAAAAAGGTTCCTGACCCCTGCACTAGAACATTGCCTTGCATAATGGCACCATGTAGTTTACATCCATTAATTTTAAGCAAAATTTAAAACTGATTTTAGAGGAATTTACTTATCTAAGGACACAGATCATGTCAATGGATTCTCAGGCCAGTTAAAATCAAATTTCCTTAAATCAAAATGACCCATTACAAGTGAGATTTTTTCAGAAACAGTCAGTTGACTACTCGGCTGTTCTTAGGGGGGGGCTACCCAGACACATTGGTGACCCCTGTCTAATAGCGAAACAGAAAAAAATATATTAAATCTTAAATGCACAGAAATCAGTTGCCACACAGCTATCATAATTCTTAAAAAAATGTCCTCACCTTGCTGAGGGGTTTATCCTGCTCCGGGAGATCTTCATGCAGAAGATCAACCACCTGGATGGCTCCAAGGCCCAAACACTTCTCCTGTTCTTGGTTGTTGTCCTCCACCCCAACCGCTATGGCAGCACTGTCCGCCTGACGTCTCTGGGTGTCGGTGGGCGGCACAAGGCCGGCGGCCGTAGAGCGGTGACTAGAAAGGATCCGGTAACGCTCGTCGCGCCGGATGCCCAACTTGGTGCTGTGCAGGTCACCGAAGATACGCTGCGAGCTTTTAGAGGACGGCCGCACAGCATGCGCCACACGGGGTCTTGCGAGGGCCTGGCGGACCTCAGTCTGCACAGGAGCATCCTGGAGTGATGACATAAAGGTCAAAGTTTTGTATTTTGGGTAGAATTACATTCTTAACTAACAGTTTTGTTACTTTGATGCATTATAAAAGAAACTCATAAATCAGGTAAAATACAACCAAGTATTGTTCAATCAATGGAGACCAATGTTTATACCAAACATGAAGTAGCATAGAGACCCCTCGCTACTTTATGCTTCAGTTATCACCCGTTAGAAAAACAGATGGTGGTATTTTCCCTCACGATGGAGGAAGCTGATAGCAGAGATCAATAAGTAATGTAGACTGTTTACAGTTATGTTGAAATTTGAGTTTAGAAATCACCGGTTGCGCCACTACCTGCAGGTTTTGATTTAGTATTTATGTAATGATTAAATAATTGAGAAGAACACATTGTTTAAAATTATCTGCCTCATGTTGCATTTTATTCTTCTCTTCCATTTATTTGTGTAGTTGTTGGTTTTCTTTGATACACTGTCGATATGGCTCGATTACCTCTTTGATTTTCTCATTCGTTCTCGATTTTCACTGCGTTGTTCTTAAGTCCCGTGAAGTCTTTCTTGATTTCTGGCATTTCTTTCAACACATCTGCCAGCTCCTTTTTTGTTTACATCAATTCCTTCAGCACTTGTCTCCATTTTGTATGTAATCAAACATATCAAAGCGATCGTGATTCAAATGCTTTGCTTAGAGCTGGTTTTATCGAGTCCATGTCGTCTGCTTGCCTTGTTTTGGACATTTGTCTGGGTGACCCCTCCCACTCAATCCCTGGTACAGCATGGACCCAGTCAAACTTTAAATCAAACAGCCACAATGAGTTAAACCTAAACTTTTACATTCAAAGCTACTCTGCCAACGACAGCTGCTTGAGATACTGACTGAACGAAGCTCCAACATACTGCTGCATTCTCGTAAATGCAGAAATGTGGAATTTCGGACCCACAAATTGCATTTATCAGTCAGATCGATAAAGTCGTAGCTCATTAAAAATAATGTACCTCACAATGTTCTATACATTTGTTGATTTAGTTAAAAAGTGGTCGGCGGCGCCCTCTCTTGGCTGCGGCTGCATCGGGTCAGATGCAATCGACATTTCGTTCTGTGTACATTGTTACACAGAATGACAATACAAGGAAATTATTATTATTATTATTATTATTATACAGTTATTAGCTCTATCATACAGGGGAAAATTGAGACATTTGAGGGTTAAATAAATTTAAGACTTGTAGACAAAATTTAAAAAGAACTTTATTTAGGGACACAATGTAGGTGAGATTTTTATGCCTGAAATAATAAATTTATATTTGATCAAAATAACTCATTTTCAATATTGAAATGTTTGTATTGATTTCCAATTTGTAACTTATTCGTCACAATGTATGCATTCACGTCTTGATGGCACAATGACGTCATTGAAAGTGACGTCGACATTCTAAACTAACAGCTACTAGCAAAGATAATAACGGTTGGTTTGTCGCGTTAAAAAAGCTTAATTACATTGAATGTCCCGTTTTGCCTTCCATCGACGACGAAAAGGGTAAAGGACGTACCCATAGGAGGACAAAAGTGGTCATTTAATCTATTTGTTGCTATGTGCTATAGCTACCCGGTTACTAGCTAGCTAGCCGACATGGCGGCCATCTTACCTGTGTTGCTACAGTGGCCACGAGTTTAAAGACAGACTTTTCGACGTCGCCCTCGCCAGGTTCTGGTGTCGTCTCGCCGGGGTTCTGATTCGTCTCCGGTCGGATTCGCTTGCAGGCGAGGAGCAAAGCGTCCGCCGGGTCGGTGCCCCGCTTTCTTTTAACGCGCAAGATGGTTGCGTTTGGCTCCATGTTGGTCGGCTTGTTTTGCTTGTCTGGCTCCTCTATTCAAGTGTTTGATTATTTGACGTCACGTGACACGAAATGAGTATAGCCCCGCCCACTAGCGGTTACAGCGGTACCCTACACGTTTTTTACATTTACGGTAGTTGTGGCTCTTTCCTCAATGGTAAATGGGAAATGATCTGCATTTATACAGCGTTTTCAAGTCACTAAAGTCCCCCCAAAGCGCTTTACAATATGCAAACTAACCTATTCACACACCAATAGCGGCGTAGACCCCCGGGATACGTTAATCCTTTCTGACGTGGGGATCACAAAGTAAAATTGACGTTTAGTGGGGGATAGAAATCTATAGTAATCATGGTTGGGTAGGGTTGCTTTAACTGGATTACTTTCAATTACTAATAGAAGACAAAAAAGCTAAATATGAATACAATTATGACTCACATCACGTGGTAAGCTTTCTCTCCTGGCTTTGATCTCTTTGATCTCCGGCAAAACTAACATAAAATGCGACAGAAACAAAATGAAAATAAATCCAAACAGCTTGCCGACATCATTTTTGCCGTTCCATGTATTCCGTTACTCCCCAAGCCTGCACAAAATTTTGTAATTTTATTCATATTTAGTTTCTTTTGTCCTTTATTAGCATATTTGGTATTGGAGTAATCCAAAAGTAATTGAAAGTAATCCAGTTAAAGTAACCCTACCCAACCCTGATGGTAATGCATAATCAATGTGGTCCAAACCCCCAGTACTCGAAATAAAAACAATAAGATAAAGTATGCAGTCTCAGACCTGTCCCTGAAGTTAAATAAAGACAATGGTCATGTCATTTGAAGTTTTACTTTAAAGTTTCATTATTTTCTAATAATAATCGTTACTCAACTCCGTGAGGGTAGCGATACTAGCGACACATTTACCGTATTCATATTTTTTTATAGCAATGCATACCTGTCAACCCCCACGGCTCCATGCCATTATAAAATGTTGTATTTTCCCTTGCAAAATACAAAATAATCTTACACCATATTTTTTTTCAAACGTGTTTATTTATGTAGTTTAACATGTTATATTGTACATGTGTTTCGTTATATCATATATATTGTTAATTAACATTCGGTTGTGAGATACTGAGTTGCTCAACATGAATGAGGTTTATTATAAAAAGGTTCAAAAATTAAGTAGCTTGGACTTTCACCGTAGAGGGAAAAAATACATGCAAATTAAGTAGGATAATAAATTTTCTTATTCAAATTATTAATTCATTTTCAGCATTAAATTATTGTTGGTAATATACTGATTAAAGGGATAACCACAAAGTAGTCTTTTTTCACTTTCTCCTTTTATACTTCCTTTTCTTCTTAACTTCTTTATACAACATAATAATTCGTAATATAATGCTTAGAAGCAAGTGAGCCGTTTGAGGGCCGGCTCTCTTTAACGAGTTGAGTCGAAAAAGCCCGTTCTCTAAAAAGAGACGGACTTCCTTTCACTACACAAACTACCACATGAAATCCGAGGCGGCAGACGCATGCGCACAGTAGCATCAAACCGCTCGCTTCGTTTGCAACGAAAAAAAACGATACCAAGATAGAGGTTACCGCGGTGAACTCGTTTGACTTGATTCATTTGCCGTTTCATGATAGTCGGTGTGTACCGGAGGTACCCATAATTGACAAATTTGCGTTTTACCGTACAGATTTTCTTGTGCGTCGTACACGTCTTAAAATGCATAAAATGTACTTTGTACGGCGAAAACGTACAGGTTGACAGGTATGTAGCAAGCTTTGTTTCCAGGGGTATCATGTTTTTGCTTGTTCCTCTTGTATCGCTGCATGCTTTGTGACCCATAGTGAATAAATACAGCATTGTATTGACGACTGAAAGTCTTGACAAAGCACAAGATTCTGAACCAAGGGCGAGAAAGGCATCTCTGTCAACCCCTTTATTATATAAATGCTTTATTTAGGATGATATTTGATAGTATATACCACAAAAATTCTAGCAATGCACGTTGACGTTGTCATCTGCTACCAGTGACCGAGACGATCCTGATTAGGGATCAAGCATGCAAGATGAGATCAGTTAAATGGTAAAAATGGTAGATGGTCTTTATTTTTATAGCACTTTTCAGGTCAATGAAGACCTTCCAAAGCACTTTACAATGTGCTTCACACTTACCCATTCACACACACACTCACACACCAATAGTGGCCATGCAGCCATGCAAGGCGCCGTCCTGCTTAATGGGGGCATTAGGGATTCAGGGACATTCGCAGACGGACTGACAAAAGGGGACTGACAAGACAGAGTTTAAATACTGGTGTAACAGAGTTGAAATTTGATTGTTTTGAATGTTTTTTTGAATTCTCACAAAATCTGTGTTTTTGTTGTATTACTGGTAAAATTCCGGTACCTCATTCAATTGTTAAGTCATGGGCGTCTGCGACTGTCTTTTTCGTTTGGCACTTTATGGGCTTCAGCGCTTGCCGTACCTTCAGCTAAATAGCATCGCGCTGAAGATGATTGCAGTCGTGAACAGATGCCCTGACTTTTGTATTGTTTTGTTTACTGAATGCAGGCAATAAACAGAGTGACTGTGTTTGAAGGTCATTACACTGACAGCGAGCCAATCTGTTAACAAGCTGCAGCTGGCACCACACGGGCGGGGCCAATTGGGCACCATGGCAATCTTGACACAGATTTGCTTTTGGTAACCGAGGAGAGTTTATAAAAATAAAGGGCCTAGGGCAGGGCTTTTAGAATAGGTTGAAATTTCTCATTGGAGGTTTGGGTCTTCTGTTCAAAATCCGTTGACGTCTTCTTATTTTAACTAAACTTATCAATTATTAAGACTAAATCATGCATAGACATGTAAAGAAACCGATCGTACTGATCATATCAAAGATTTTGTATGCCAGTTCCCACCAATAAAAATCTTTTCCATTGATTAATGTTTTCCTTAATGTTTCTCACAGTAAATCCCACCTGAATGTCCAAACATGGTGGTGACGTACTCTCCGGTGCAAAAGTCAAAGATGCTAATATTTTTGTCCCAACAGTTTGCTGCCACGTACTGACCCGACGGGTCGATCTGAACCTGAAGCAAACGAGTTTTTTTTTAAATGCAAAGCAATCGATTTTATTCTGCAAAACAAAATCAGGTAAAAAGCATAAAAAAGTCTAACGTTTTTTAAAATTGCAACTCCTTGGCATTCAGAAACACTAAATGAAATGAGTAAAATACTTTGTGGTTGTCGGTAATGGCTACTTTTATCGAACAAGCACGAAGAAAAAAAAAACTATGGAATCACTCCATTCTGAGGAAAAAATATGGAATCATGAAAAACACACAAATGAATAACAATCAAAACATATCTCTAATATTTACCGTAGTTGCACCAGCTTTGGCGTTTATGTCAGCTTGCAGTCTCTAAGGCATGGATTTGATGAGTAACAAACAGTATTCTTTATCAATCTGGTACAGACTCTTGCTAGATAATTTTTGCAGGTCAGAGCCTTGCTGTGGACAATTTTTGTTTTTTTCAATTTTCACCACAGGTTTTCAATTAGGTTGAGATCTGGGCTATTTGGCAGCCATGCCATTGACTGGATGCTTCTTTCTCCAAGGAAGGCTTTCAGTTACCTCGTGTTCTCTTTTATTGATGTTTACTATGTTTGTGTACTGTTACCCAATGCTAAATCTATTCCACCCTGGTCATCCTGTAAGGGGGATTTTCACTTGTGAGGCCCCTTCTCAAGGTTTCTTTTTTCCTCACGCTGAGGTTTTGAGTTTTTCCTTGCCCGCATGTTGGTTTAAGATCAGGCGATGGTGTCATTGTAATCCTGTGCAGTCCTTTGAGACATTTTTGTGATTAAGGGCTATACAAATAAATGTGACATTTCTGCTCTGTGCCATGGAGCATTGTCATCTTGGAAAAGAAGTTCATCGTCCCAAAACATTTTTTCAATTGAATGAATAACAAAGCTGTCCAAAATACCAATGTAAACTTGAGCATTTTTTGACCACAGCCATCTCCCCAGTGCCTTTAACAAGCATGCAGCCCCATATCATTAAGGACTGTGGGAATTTTGATGCTTTCTTTTAGCAGTCCTCTTTGTAAATCTCACCGGAACGGCACCAAACAAAGGTTTCAGCATCATCACCTTGTCCAATGCAGATTCGTGACTCATCACTGAAGATAAACTTCATCCAGTCATCCACTGCCCAGGATTGCCTCTCCTTCGCCATTTGCAGTCTTGTTCTTTTCTGTTTAAGCATTAACGATGGTTTCTTTTTAGCTTTCCTATACGAAAATCCCATTTTCTTTTGGTGATTTTGAACAGTTCTGTCACATACATTGACTACAACTTCCCCCCATTTCCTCTTCTTTTATGTTGTTGTGCATTTTCAGTTTTTACGACATATGGCCTTTAGTTGTTTTTCTTGACGCCTATATGTCCTCCTTGGCCTACTAATATGCTCGACTTTAACAACCTTCCCATACTGTTTGTACTTGGTCCGAATTTTTGATACACCTGACTACGAACAGCCCCCATCTTTGGCAACTATCGAGTAGTTACCTTCTTCAAAAAGTTTGACGATTCTGTCTTTGGTCTCAAGAGACGTCTCTCTTATTTGAGCCATGATTCTTGCCAATCCACTTAGCCCTCCAAGGTGTGATAACTGCACTTGCTCTAAAAAAGTAACATTTACTGACCGTTGCAATATTTTTTTCTTAATTTCTTTTGGTGTTTCTGAATGCCAAAACGTTGCACTTTGGAATGACCTTACCATTGTTTCATGTTAATGATCTGAGTTTTTTCTACAGAATAAAATGAGGGCTTGCCCAAGACTGGTGATTTCATACTTTTTGCTAGGGGTTGTATAAGTTGACAGGTATCAAAAGACATTGTGAGAGATACTGCCAGCAGAATATTGTCATTTTAAGCATCTTAGAGACGTACAGTAACTTGTCATACTTACGAACACTGCAAAGTTGTAACTTCTGAAGTTTTGGGGCTCACAAAAAATGTTGATGCATGATAGGGAAAATGGCGTAAAGAGGGTTAAAAAAAACCCATCTTATTCTACACCATAAAGTGAAAATGTCTTAAGTCAGGGGTAGTCATATCAAGACATTTGATTCAGTAGGGGACGGGGGGATTTCTTCAGTGACATGAAAAAAATGAGTGAACATGATTTTTATTAACTTAAGTACAAAAATATGAAAACAGCATATATGAAAATGTTAAAGACAATTACAAAAATAAAAATATCCTGATGTGCATTTTTCTTTAGGAGGGAACCCAAACGTTGCCATGTGAATCTGGAGCCTCGCTGTATGGAATGTTCCAGATCCAAGGTTTATCTGTGAATACATTTTCAAAAATAATCACTTTATTTGAACAGATTTCACATAATGGCTTATGCACCCAATTTAAAGTAAATATATCAGTATGTTCAAATGTATATCACATTCTCTCACTGAGATGAGCTGCAGCAACAAAATACCTTTCGGGGTGTAGGGCGTAGGGGGGAGATCAAAAGGCACGGGAAAACCAGATGTTAATGACGTGACAGGATACGGATTCGTCCGAACCGGGAACGTCTTCATGTTCTGTGAAAGGGGTAATAGTAACCATTTTTAATTTAAAATTTGATAACACAGTTTAATGTTTGCATTATGATGCGCTTTTGCTTGTGTGTGTTCTCACAAAGGCTGAAGGCACGTAGAGGACGCCGAGCTCATACGATCGAACCATCACTTGTGTGTTACTCTTCTCCAGAGCCCCCCACGCCGCCTTAGACAGGTTGGCACTGAGACAATCGTCACATAGAATAGGTATTATAATTGAAAAGGTGAGGGGGACAAAACATAATATAATTTAAATCCAGTCCTGCAAGTAGCAGCAAAGTATGTCTATAAAAAGTATAAAGTAGCCCCCAGGGATACAGTGTCCCCACCTTACAATGTATTCAATTTACGATGTAGACTCTACATGTAGACTCTACATTGTAGAGTAAGATGTTTTTTGGCTACTGGTTATGGCATTCTTCTCACAATACAACACCAACAACAAAACGTACAAAATTCAAACTGTGCGGTTTGTGCGTATGCAGAGTTACGTCTCTGAAATTCCTGGTATTGGTGGGTACATGTATGTTATTGGCTGAACTACAACCCATGCTAACGGTAGAAGCTCAAAGATGATTATCATGGATACTAAGTTTGCCATTAAGAAATACTAAGAAAGCACACAAATTATTACCCTTGCTAAGTTATATGAACGTAACTCATCAACAATCAGGAGTATTATTACAGGGACAGTATGTAATATTTGGTGCCCCCTACCGGTTCAAAACTTTCATTCAGTAAAAAAAAAAACATTGATTTGAATACCACGCAAAAATATATGAACCATGATACCATTGTTAATTTTTATTTAAAAAAATACAAATCATTGGTTGAGAGATTTGTATTTTTTTACAGACTTAGGTCGCCGACAAGTATGTCCGGCATCCACCCGCCAGGCTGTGATCTGTGCACTAGCAGTCGCTCGCACCAGACAACACAGTGTCATCTAGTTGTCAACAATTACACACTGGGGCTTTAGAAATAAAGAGCTGATTGAGGCAAAGACAGCTTGAAAAGGCATTACAATACTTCCAAGTGGAAGTTTTAAAATGTATTTTTTATTTTAATCAAACGGCAGAACGTATTGACTAATTAACTGGTTTCGAAGCCCCGCTATATGGCAATTTCACTTTACAATCCCCACTTCAGAACGGATAAATGTTGTATCCCTGGGGTCAACTGTTTAAGCTAAAGCAGGGGTCAGAAACCTTTATGGTGAGGAGTGCCACTTTCAAATTTCCTTCAAAATCAGTGTGGCACACAAAGATCAATGATTCGCACAACAATTTTTTTATATCCAACAGAGCTGTAATTTTACATTAGTCTGAATATACAACATGGCTATACATCAAAATCGTATAACTCACCAATTTATCTTCCACTATTCTTGTTCATCAATAAACTAAAAAATGAATATGAGCAACATTCAGTTCATCAAAAATGAACTACAATAAAAACTAGTGATATGGACAGCTACCATACCATTCATCAATTAAATCTTATTGCAGAAAATATAAAATCTTGAAAAACAAGCGGCAAGGCAGAAGGATACTTGAAAATAAGTGCAACAGAAATAACAGCTGATTTGGTCGCAGATATAAATGGTTTTCCGTGCTTTGCTATGCAGTGAGCAAAGTGATAACTTGCTCCGTGGTGGCGTTTTTAACTGTGACAGAGGTTTTCAGGTCCGTGTTTGTTGGCCATACCTGGACATAGCACGTTTTAATGTCTCCGCCTTGTCAGACTCGTCCTTGAATTCATGTTCATGTTTCGTCTTGTAATGACGTTTAACACTTGATGTGCGAGGTGCAACACTCTCGAGGCATAATGCACAAACAGCGCGGTCATTTTTTTGCAGTCATTCGTCCACGCTGGCTAAAAAAGATCGAGATTTTTTTCGCTGGAGCAGCCATCATGACTCATTCATTTATCGCATGCCGGTGTTTCTGTGGCTAGGTTAAAACACGTATCTTTCCTCCTCTGCAAAGTGCGGCGCAGACACACACTCACACACAAAGCAGAGGAGGATGGGCACTACCGTAAAGCCCCTAAACAACACGGCGCGCAATTGAAAATGTCTAAATTTCTGATAGAAATGCGAATTAAAAAAAAAAAATCAATATTATTTGTATTATTTTGCCGTGCGCTCGCGTGCCACTGGCTGCCAACCCCTGAGCTAAAGTAAAGAAACACAGCATAGAAATTAGTTGCACTGTCCAGAAGCTGCAAATCTTCTACCTCAAATAAGTAAACATATTTTCTTCGCCATAAAGCTGTGTCTTAAGCATAATAATCTAACTTTTGACATTTGTTGTGTCATCCATGTACAAATAAATGCGTAATGCCTTCACCTCAAATGAAAAATAGTTTCATAAAAATAGTGACACATGATCAAGAGAGACAGATATGAACACCACCTAAATACATTTTGATTGTATTTCCAAAACACATTAAATACTAACCTAGTGACAAGAAACCACGCCAGCTCAGTGAAATCAGGTGAAACTCTCATGTACGTTTTGATGTGAGGCATGGCGTGAGTGCGGCCGGTGGCATCCGCTTGCCAACGGCTACAAAGGCGCAAAAAAAAAAAAGCAACACTATTATCATATTACTATAATGACAGTCATGTATAAGAACGTACTGGAAGTAGGAGTGGAGCCAGAGTTGCTTCTGTGCCGTCTGGATGCTGTAGGGAAGCGATCCGCCGGCTAATGGACAGAAAGTGAATACATTTCTCGGATAAAAGCGATCAAGAAATACATGCTTATAAGATGGTTTATTCACAAAAATCTCACCAGGATAACCTTCCAAACTCATCCTGACATCCTCTACTGCTGGATACAACTGAAAAATAATGAGAACAGAACTGTAGAGGTTGTGTTGCATCAATTGTTAAATGATTTGCTGCCATAGACGGCTACAGATGCCAATGATTGATCAATAGTAGACACAATTTTAGCTAGGCTGCCACTGATGGCTAAAAACATCAGGGATTAATAGTAGCTAAGTTGCCATAGACAGCTAAAGACATTAAAAAAAACATTTTTTAGCTAGGCTGCTATTGACAGCTATTGTGTAAAAGATCCATTCTAGCCTGGCTGCCATAAACTTTTATAGACAGCATTTTAGCTAAGCTGCTAGACAGCTATTGATGCGAAAAATTCATTTTGGCCAGACTGCCGTAGACAGCTATAGACACAAAAAAATAATTGTATTTTGGCTGCCATTTACAGCTCTGGATGTAAAAGATCCATTTTAGCTGGGCTGCAATAGACAGCTATATGTCATATATTCATTTTAGCTAGGCTGACATAGTATGGAGCTATAAAATATCCGTTCTAGCTAGGCTATCATTGACAGTTATAGACACTAAAATTCTACTTTAGCTACGCTACCCATTGACTGCTATAGGACTCACATATCCATTCTAGCAAACCTGTCAATGGCAGCTATTGATGTAAAAGATCCATTTTAGCTAGGCTAGAATTGTCAGCAATAGTTGTCTTTAGATGCCAAAGATGAGTTTTAGCTAGTTTTTAATAACAGCTATGAATGTCAAAGATCAGTTTTAGCTATGTTGCAATTGACTGTTATAGATGTCTAAGATCCATTTTAGCTAGGTTGGCAGTGATTGAGTAAAAGGAATATCAAAGAGACTGCCTGGCAAAGTTTTAGAATGAATGTCAAAAAGACATCAACGTACTAACACTTTTTAATACAAACTCACAACATCTGAGCTGGTTCCGAAATTTTCCCCCAAAACAGTTATTGGTTCACTCTTGAGGGGTAATGACAGAATGTACCAATTGAACAGGAGGGTCAGGTCGAAGTGAGGATTTCCCCAGCGTGGTAAGGGTGCGTTGGAACTCCCCTGCCAGCCACTTGGTCTTGTCCAACCCCATGGAACCGATGCTGGAGAACTGGCCCACCACGGGCCACTGCTCCTCACCGGGGAAGCCATGAGTGTGCTCGCAAAGCAACTGTAAGCCAGAAATAAACATTTTAAACCATCAAATAAACAGGATTTTAAAAATATATTCATTTTTCTTTTTTTTAACCTTCCTAAGCCTTAGGTGGCCCCAACGCTCCATGTCTGGCCCAACATATCTGCCAGGAGTAGAGCCCACCAAATACACCCTGACAATATAAAGCAGGTTGAATTGTCAATTAGTTCAGGTTTTAACTAAAAAATGACTATTATATAGATCAAATAAATACAATTTTCTCTCAAATAGCAACTTAAGGTGAAAGATATCAAACTAATTAATAGGGTGTGACGTCTCCTAAAACCTAATATATGAACACCAAAAACCTCAGCATTTGCAATGGTGAGCAAAACAAACCCTACCTGGTTTCCGAGAGGTCATGCTCTTTGATCCGCTGGATCCACTCTTCCAACTCGGGCGCACGATAAGAAGCCAAATATTCCAGCAAATCTCGTTTGAAAAATGTGGGCGACTCCCCGCAAGTGTCGCTGGCGCTTTTTGGTAACCGTGGAAACAGAGGACTCATCCACATCCTGGTCAAGGATGAGGATATAATTGAAGATGAATCACTAAGATGTGAGCTCTTTTTTTTTTTTAAGAACAGCAAAAGGGACGTACCCTTGTGTCTTTTGGTACCAGTCAGCTCGAATGAGGTTGGAGGTTAAGATGATGACTCGGAAGCCTTCTTCGTACCACAGCAGCATCATTTTCCTGTAATCATTACAATTTTGCTAATTAGATTGACTATACCAGCAGAAGCAAGGCTTCGGTGATTCTTACGTGTGGTGAGTTCCAAAAGCGATGTCAAGTTTGGCCTGTCCAGCAAAGACATACATAAACAATTTTTTTTAATGAAAAAAATAATTCCTCACTACGTTTTTTGTTTCAGGGTGGCTTCAAAATGTTTGTATTGTCTGTCTGTACCAACTATTAATACCAGTCTATGAAATAAATCCATAGCTATGTTCATTTTTATAATAATAAATGCAAGATAAACCTCACTTACAATAAATAATGTCTATCTTTAGTTCAGCAGTCATTTACAACAGTCAATAAAACAGTGCATTGTACCTGGCAGAAGCGAATATGAGAGAAGGGTTGAGACTGCTGCACCAGCCGAGCCTTGGCCTCCCGCTTGTCTCCGTGAACGATAAGGACCGGACGATCCCTGACAAGTAATACGAAAATAAATAGGTTCATTTAAGCAACTCTATTATTGATGACATTATTGTGATGGGAACTCACCTGAACTCTGGAGGATATTGCTGAACCATCCAGGCTAGGTCAAAGCAGTAGTTAAACTGAGACCATCAAGACATGAAAAGCATTAGTGCACTCATATAAATGTAATTATTAAAATAAGCATGAACTTTATTATATTATTTATCAGTTTATATGTTATTGGGCATGTTCAGAAGTGATTTGTTCATCCATTTAAATTATATATATATATATATATATATATATATATATATATATATATATATATATATATATATATATATATACACACGCAGTTTCCAGTCTTATTACTCCAATGATTTTCATTGTGCAATGTGTTCAGCATTCGGATTGGCAAATAGTCTCTGCTTTCAGTTCAAATTTATGACTAAAATTATTATTTGACTCTAAAGTCATTATTTAAAAAAAAATAAAAAAATAAGACTTGTCCATATAATGTAATACGTTTATTTGTTAAATGTTTGGGCCCTGGTATTGGTCGGCATATTATTGGCTGAAGGTCTTTTTCTTTGTTTTCAGTGTTTTTAAGTTTTTAATTGTATAATTGTAAAATAAATAAAGGTTTCTCCTATTACAGAATTTGCCCATCATGGGTTTTTGGAACGTAACTTCCAGGATAAACCAGGGTTCCATTATATTGCCTTTTTATTGAGTGAAAATGTGAAAATTATATGTGACAACAACTGTGTAGACTGGAAAAAAATATTTTTAAAAGGCTAAATATACCATTAATTTTGCCAGATTAAAGTTTGGTGAAAATAAAAAGTTTGCAATATTTAAAGATCCAAGCAAGAAACATGAGACGGACTAGAAACATGCCAGGTAAAATAATAGCTCACCTGAACAGATTCTTTTAGGGTGCCAAATAATGGCGAGAGGATGTCTTCAGAAGAAAAACAGAGAACATTTTAGAGGGAATTAAACATGTGATGAAAGGAGAGTGGACTGCAAATTTCAGCAAAAAGGCCGACAGACTTCAACTCACCTCTGATGTGCAGCGCGCCGTTATTGTACTTCCTGTCCAGGCCGGTCACTTTGTTGAGGTAAAAGCGATACATGTCGTCAAAGCAAGGAACGCTGGACTCGAAGAAGTCGTCTGGCTCATCGATGTAATAGACACGACCGTGTGGGCTGGGAGGCCGTTCGTCCGCCACCTTCTTGCGTTTGGGACTGGAGGCTTTCCTTGTTGGTGGTGGTGGGTTACTTATCTTTTGGACATCATCTTTAGCATCTTCATCGTCGCTGTCGGACAGAGCCCAGCCGGAGCCATCTGTCGCATCCAGTTTCCTTTTCCCAGCTAAGGATGGGGATGGTTCATATTTAACAGGGTGTGTCTGGTTCTTTGCAGCCTGCTGTCTGGCAGCAGAACCGACCACAAGCACGGCCGCCGGAGATGGTTCCTGTTTGATGTCTAAGAAGACGGATTTTAATTCAGGGTTAGGGGAAGAATGCGAGTTGTGATTGGAAATCGTTGCTTCAAGGGGTTTGGATTTTGTCACTGATGGTGGAACCTCATCATCATCATCACTGCTGGAGACGGCCCACTTGCCATATTGACTGACTTCTGACATATCTGTGGAAAAACAATTCAGGGATATCTAAATTACGCATAATTAAAAGGAGGGTTGTTTTCATTAAAAGCTGCAAAATAAGCAAGTTTCAAATTATTTGGTTGAATACAGATGAATAAATGAGAATTTTCATGATTAAATTCTTGACATTATATCACAGATAACTTATACTACATACAATGTAACGTGCATGCAAATGCAGGGTTACATCTGAATCAGAAACAAATACACGAGATGGCCAGTTTATTGACCTTTTTATTGCACATTGTTCCTCTACCGTTAAGCCATTGTACAGCCAAATGTGCCAAACCTACCATCAAAAATGACCATTAAACCACGTTCCCTAGTTTTAAAATAACAGTGTTCTTTTATATACTTTACCTTAAATCAAGGCTGCTGTTGTAGCGTAAATAATATTGCTAGTTAATATATTTTATTGAAGTAAACAAACTCCAACGAGGAATGAATAGAGGGTTAATAAATGCCCCTATGCGATATAAACCCGGATAGAAACAAAAAGCGGATATTGAGTCCGGCTTGAACCTCTTTTAATGTACAGAAAGTGTCGGCAAATTGTGCTTAAAGGCCACATCAAAATAGAATAAATACATTAATATTTTTACAAAGTTTTTATTAGGACATGAATAATGTCTGCTACCGATTTTAATCGAAGCAGAAACTAACAAGTAGACTTGCACCACAAGTATGAGTCCGACTAGAAACTAGCCCGAGGTACAACACGAGTGGAAAAGACATGTTGAAGGGTTATAATATTTTATTTTGAACTGAAGATGTGCCAAGTATATATTTTAATGAGCTTAAATAGTCATTTATAAAATACTTTATTTTAAAAGTTGTGTTAAGAAGTTGGTCCCTACTTCGGAAGCACTTGCAATTCACGCCTCACCGCTAGATTGCACTACTGAGCTAAATGTTTTCAAACGCGGTCGCTACAAAGAAGCCCGCCCGCTGTCTCCACGCTCCTCTTGCGCCTGTGTCTGGCGAGCTAGTCGGGTTTAAAACTACTGCGAAAAGATTTTGTTGTTTTTAGTTTCTCTTCCTACTTAAAAGGGAAAATAATCTCACAGCATGGTGTTAAACTTGATCATCAACACTAGCAACCCGCCTTTAGGTGAGTGGCAGCTACCTGACAAGTATTCTTAAGGATTTTAGTGACAGCTAGCCTACTAACTAGCTGTTAGCATGTTTACGTGTCAATCTGTGTCGCAAAACAAAAATAATTTGCTTTTCTAGTTAAGTTAATTTCACTCACATATGTCTGTTTGTATCACGCGTTTTGGTTATTCAAAGAGTTCATGGTTTAGTTTGCTATTGTACCCCAAAAGTAAACAAAAAGGAAATTAAAATAACTACTTAATGGAAAGCATGTTTTCCAGTCACTCACTCATAACCGTGTCAAAAAATGAACAAAACAAAAACGTATCATAAGTTCTCATCTCATGTTTATTGTGCTTGAATGGGGCGTGCACGATCCTGCCGCCGTGGCACTCAGAACAAGTAACATGATAGCCAAAAAGGTAGTCACCGAAAGCCAAAACAATTTTTTGTATGTTGTTGTTTGATGTAAATAAGTTGTGATGATTGTTTAAATTGAAAATCAATTTGCAGGTGATGTTTTTTTACTGTGTTGCATCATCCCTTAAACTTGCCTAATTATAGAAATTAAAAATCATAGAGGCGACCAAATTCCTGTGTAGTGGTGTTCATTTGTACCATTATTTGCGTACAGGTTTGATCAGTAAACAAGTGTACTGATGGCTAATCATAAGTTTAATATTGATGTTTAGCTTTTGTTTTCGGCTAAACAGCGACACGGACTTGACTTTGTAGTACTGCATGCTGATGCAAGACTCCGAAAACGGAGATTGATGATATTCTGAGAATTGGGAGTGTGCCCACAACTGGTCCATCACCAAGATTGCCGAATGTTGTAGTAAAATCTTGACTACGGAGTGTTTTTCGCTGGGAAACACCATACTTTGAAGTCTTATTTCCAGCTCTAACCCCCTCGCTGTAAAGAATGCCCATTGAGAATCTGCATTTGTTTCACATTACTGTCTCTCCAGGAGCCCTCCTGACTGCTGAGCATGTGAAAGGAAGTGTACAGCTGTCAGTGGAGGAAGGCAAGGACACCCGGCTTCACGTCTCTGAGTAAGCGGGACCACCTATGCCACCTACTTAGCCCCCTGTAAGACGTTTAAATACATTTGTTGTCATCCACGCAGTGCAATTCAGTTCAATGACGCAAACTCCATCAGTCGATACCTGGCACGAGTAGCTCCTGCTCTGGGCCTCTATGGTGCCAACCTAATGGAGCAGACTGAGGTATGTGTCTGTTATCTGGCAAGATTCTTTGTATTTCAAAATTAAAGCGAAATCTATTTATTTCCAGGTGGATCACTGGATTGAATTCAGTGGTAGGCGTCTAGGTGGCCGGTCAGATTTGAGCACTCCTCTTGCTGATCTGGACAAGGCCCTTTCGCTGAGAACCTTCCTTGTGGGCCATGCACTTACCCTGGCCGACCTGTCTGTCTGGGCCGCCCTCAAAGGCAAGCAAATACCTTTTAAAACACAGCCCAATGACGTTTTAGTTTCAATTGTAATTTTCATTTTGGTTGGTTGGGCTTTTTTAGGTCGTAGCGACTGGCCCTGCAAGGACAAAGCATTCAGCCACGTCAGTCGCTGGTTTTCTTTTTTGAGTTCTCAGGTTCCATTCAATGCCTTGGATAACAAATACACCAGCAAGAAAGCTCCACCAAATACATCCAATGTAGGCCATGTGTGATTAAACATGGCAATCAAAGTGCCTTTCTTCCTTTATATTTTACTGGTGATTATTTTCTTGTATTTTTATCAGTCTGAGGTGAAGGAAAAGAAGGCTGACGTTGGAAAATTTGTAGACTTGCCCGGAGCGGAGATGGGCAAGGTGGTTGTTCGATTTCCACCTGAAGCGAGCGGGTGAGACTCTCGGGAAAATTAAGTTAATACTTTTCAGGCGAATTTCATATTTTCTGTTTGTTCTGTCAGTTATCTGCACATCGGACACGCCAAAGCCGCTTTGCTCAACCAGCACTACCAGGTCACCTTCAAAGGCAAGCTCATCATGCGATTTGATGACACCAACCCAGAGAAGGAGAAGGAGGACTTTGAAAAGGTTGGTAGTGGAGAGAGTCCCCTTTTGAAAGCGTGTCATAACACATCAGTGGCTACTCCTTTAGGTGATCCTTGAGGACGTGGCTATGCTGCAGATCAAACCGGATCAGTTCACCTACACCAGCGACCACTTCGGCGTCATCATGCAGCTGGCTGAGCAGTTGATGGCCGAAGGAAAAGCCTACATCGATGATACACCACCTGAGGAGATGAAGCAGGAGCGTGAGCAGCGGATCGAGTCCAAGTGCAGGAATAACAGTATGTCTCAAACACAAACGCTACTTTTAGCTTTACGGCAATGTCACATTTTTTGCCACCAACAAGTTTTGTACCCTTGAATGTTTTCATTTAGTAACAGTCATTTCAAGGCTAGTTGTAGGATTATACTATTTTTCAAACAAGCTTCCAAGCTAGATGAGTTTAGTACTTGTGTGTTGCCTGTAAAACAGCAATCAACGATACGCTTGTTTTAATAGAACAAAATGTTTTGATTCTCTACCTCTCCCCCCATACCATATACAGGTAGATTAAAATTGATGTAAAGCAATCCATAATGCAAGCATTTTATGAAAAACTATCTTTATCTGATTTTTTTTTTGTAATCTTTTCCTAATAAGTGTTTTGTAACCCATCATATGTATAGAATAAAACATAATAGGTAATGTATCCGCTTACTCAGCCATGATTTTTTTATTTATTCTAAGGTACACAGAAGTACACTAGACTCCAAAGACTATTAATTAAACAAAATAAAGATTTTATTTTTATTACCAATTTTTCCAGAGCGATACCAGTGTTTACCAGCAAGTACATACTGAGGGCAATATTTAGAGTCAATATCACTAATATATTTGATACATTTGCTTTGCCCAAAAAATAGAATCATAGACAATGATAAAAGAAACAAAACATGTGGCTTAATATAATATTTTTGTCCTAAACTTTGTTTTAAATATTTGGTGATTTTGTTTCTAGTTCCATTACTGTTAAAAGTTTAGCTGAATTCCTGACGTTCAAAATGCAAAATACTATTTATTAACAAAGTATTTAAAACACATTCAGTATTTATTTAAACCGTTTAACTACGCACATATACTCAAAACCTTATTAAATCTATATTTTGAAATTAATTTTTTTTTATACTTATAAAAAAATATATACTAAGAAGAGAGATTGTTAAACTGGAATATGAATCCCCTGCCCCCCAGCTCTGGAGCAGAACATGAAGCTTTGGGCAGAGATGAAAGCTGGCACTGAGCGTGGTCAGATGTGTTGCATGAGGGCCAAGATCGACATGAACTCCAACAACGGCTGCATGAGGGACCCCACTTTGTACCGCTGCAAGAATACTCCCCACCCACGCACAGGAAACTCTTACAAGTACTCTAAATGAAATGAATGAACAGAATCTTGAAATGAACAGTTTTTGCCATTTAATTCAAGAAAATATTTACCCCTTTGTTTTGCCTTTCAGGGTCTATCCAACTTATGACTTTGCCTGCCCTATCGTGGACAGCATAGAGAATGTGACACACGCGCTGAGGACGACAGAGTACCATGACCGCGACGAGCAGTACTATTGGTTCATCGACGCGCTGCATATTAGAAAGCCGTACATTTGGGAGTATGCCCGCCTCAACCTTAACAACACAGTGCTGTCCAAACGCAAACTCACGTGGTTTGTGGAGGAGGGATACGTGGAAGGATGGTGAGATTCAACATTTTCATTAACTTTACCCTGTGTGATTCACAAGTTGATTACTGATTTTCCCTATTATTAGGGATGACCCCCGTTTCCCCACAGTCAGAGGTGTTCTGAGAAGAGGCATGACTGTCGAAGGCCTTAAACAGTTTATAGCAGCACAGGTATTCACTGCTGTGAAAAAGTATATAATATTTGTATTTTCATCGTCATATTTCTTACTGATATATTTCTAAACCTTTACCTTTTTACAGGGTGGATCAAGGTCAGTGGTGAACATGGAATGGGACAAGATCTGGGCCTTTAATAAAAAAGTAAGACTGCCTTTTGTATATTGTCATCACACCCCGAATGAATACAAAAAACCCTGAAAATGGTACTTTGAACTTTTACTTGAGGTTGCCAAACCAGAGTAAAAGGAGGATCACTTTGCAGCTTGCTCTGTGGCAGGTTTAGTTAGAGATTGTATGGCTTTTCCCTTCGTTTTATTATTTTTCCTTTGAGAATTAAATAACACAAGAAACTTTTCCTCCACCATGATACAAATCATATCCTGTTGTCCCGCATTCAGTCTTTCCCCCCCTCATTTGTGCTACACGTTGCTTTCTTTGCTGGCTGCTTCAAATTTAGTGCAGTATTTTTGGGGTAATAAACTATTATACAGTATTGTCTTTGTTATATGTGATTTTCCAGCTGCTATCGTGTTAAGATTGATAAGTAGCTGTTAAAGAAATGTTATCTTGAAAATAATAGGAAACATACCGAAGATGATTAGACAAGGGTTATTCATATCCTCTTGAACCTAATGTGTCATCAACTGAAAGTGGAATGTAACAGTCCAATCGTTAATTACGTTTGAGTATGTGTATTAAGGTCACTGTTTTATGTGACTTGTCGTGTGCAGTCTGTGGAACAGCATTGAGCTAATAGTTCATGTTTCTTCGACACACTTATATTCTTAAAAATCTGGAGTTTGAGGTACCCGTTTCCAACTGTATTTATACGTGCCTGCGTGACGGCATCTCACTCTTGTGTGTTTCCAAGCTGCCTGTTAGCTGTGTCAAGGTACTCTTTTCTCCTCTCCACCTCCAACACCTTTTTTTCTGTCATTCTGCTTTAGGCATAGCCACTATTAAATGTCCAAGATGCAAGGACAGGAGGATTTCATGCTGTTTAAAGCTTGGAAAGGATTACGTTGCTAAAGTGTATTTTGGACTGAACAACCAGCATTTCTTTTGGGGCTTGCATGGTGCAGCAATTCACTCATTAAGTTTGTTTCCCCCTTTCCATGTCTTTCCCAAAATATTTTACTAATATATACTGTATTTTTGGAGTACAATGCTTACCTAGGTTTCAATTGTCATTGTGTGTATGTTTTAGGTTATTGACCCAGTAGCCCCCAGATACACGGCTCTCTCTAGTTCGTACGTCGTTCCGGTGTCTGTTCCAGAGGCTAAGGAGGAAATGAAAGAGGTGGCTAAACATCCAAAGGTGTGCAGTTGTTTATTTAATACATATTTACAATCAAACACAGGCTTACACAGTGAGTGAGAAGGTTCATTACATTTAGAATGCCGAGGTGGGCATGAAGCAGGTGTGGTATGGACCAAAAGTGTTGGTGGAAGGAGCAGATGCTGAGACTTTCACAGAAGGGGAGGTGGTCACCTTCATTAACTGGGGCAACCTCATCATCACCAAGATCCACAAGTACAAATTAATTATTAATCTCTTGTCATGAGTTATCGTTTAACCAGGGATATGTACTTATAGTTTCTCTTTTTCTTTTTGCTCAGAGCAACAGACGGTAAAATCACATCAATGGAGGCGCGCCTAGACCTGGACAACAAGGACTATAAGAAGACAACCAAGATAACCTGGCTGACAGAGACTGCGAAGGCCCCCCTCCTGCCCACCATCTGTGTCAACTATCAGCCCCTCATCAGCAAAGCGGTCATCACCAAAGATGATGACTTCAAGGACTACATTAACAAAGACAGCAAGGTGTGTGGCGGAATGAGTTGTATGAGTATATGAGGACTTCCCTACTGTGACTGTACAATGTTTTAGATAGAGGAGAAGATGCTGGGCGACCCCTGTCTGAAGTCGCTGAAGAAAGGTGACATAATTCAGCTTCAGAGGCGAGGATTCTATATCTGTGACCAACCCTATGAGCCAGTCAGGTAAGGAAAATTTGTGTACAATGTTTCTATGCAGAATTGCTTAGTATATTTGGGGAGTAATTATTAAAAGGTGTAATATGGCATTTCAGCATATTTTTATACTTAAAACTGAACAATCTCGACTTTTGTTTTAGTAGCTATAACACATTTAGCATATAAATACAATAAAACTTCCCAAAATATGGTATTTTGGTAAAATCCTATCGTTTAATCAGGGATAGGTACTTATAGTTCTATTGTGTTCTTCAGTCCCAACAGCTGCAAGGATAGTCCATGTGTCCTCATTTACATTCCTGATGGTCATGTGAAGGAAATGCCCACTGCTGGGTCCAAAGACAAGGACAAGGGAAAGAACCAAGGAACCACCAAAATGGTAAGTGTACAGAATTTTGTTATTCGACAATCTACCTAAGCTATAACTTTTACTTTTTGAAAGTACAAATCCTTACCCATTATCACCTTCTTAATTTACATTTAATCTTTTGGACCAAATTTATCAAAGAAGCAGACATGAACGGCAAGAACATTCTGTATGCATGCATACTTTGTCTCTTCCTAACCTTGCTTCTCTGCAGGCTCCGGCTGCTGCCAAACCGTCTCCAGCCGCTTGCACTGCAAACAATTCCCCTACAGTTAGTGAGGTCTTTTTGAGCATTGTTGCTCAGGGAGAAAAAGTCCGCCAGCTCAAAATGGCCAAAGCACCCAAAGAGGAAGTGGATAAGGCAGTGAAAGAGCTTCTCGCTTTTAAGGTAACGCACAACTTATATGCACATTTTTCCTCACAGTTCTTCAGGCTTTGAGACAGCCGTGTAAAAAAACCCTGTTTGCAATTTGTCATAGGCTCAGTTTAAGGAACTTTCTGGAATGGACTACAAGCCGGGTATGTCTCCCCCTGCTTCCACCCATGTTGCAGCTTCACCTTCAGGAGACTCTGGTCCTTGTCCGTATACACGCGTTTCCCAGCAGGGCGAGCTTGTCAGGAAACTTAAAGCAGAGCAGGCACCAAAGGTAACTCGCCATAAAATGTTTCAATTCTTAATCATGATTATTTTTTACTATTTGCATGCACTAAACCACTGTATTCCTTTAAATGTTAGCTATCATTGAACCGACAATTTGTCTTGTTATCCATCTTGTATACAAGAGAAGTCTGTGTTGCATGAGTGCATTCGTCCATCTCTTCAATGGGGTTCATTAGTGCTGCGATTATTCGTTCTTTTCCACCTCTGTCCGTCAAGTTGATCCAAACTGGCCCTACATAAGACTCATGTGTCCACCTTGTCATCTCCATCACTCAGCATCATCATCCTCCATAGCTTTCTCTTTCATTTGTCCCACTGCTACCTGCTAATGTGTTGATGGTACCAGGACCAAATCGATGCGGCAGTCAAGCAGCTCCTGGCACTCAAGGCTGAATTTAAAAAGTTGACTGGTCAGGATTACAAACCCGGAATGGTCCCAGCTACTGCTTCCACTGCTCTTTCGTCTGCTGTGACCTCCTCTACTCCTTTCTCCTGCTCCTCTTCTTCCTCATCTTCTGCTTCCTCCGGCTTGTATGAACGTGTCGCGCAGCAAGGAGAGCTTGTGCGGAAACTCAAGTCCCAAAAAGCTCCCAAGGTATTTTTCAAATGAAATATTCAAACTGATTTGTGTACATATCACCAGCACTGACGTTGTCCGAACGAATGAGGCAAAGTTGGTTGTTTTTTATTCAAATTCAAATTTGAGGTGTTTCTTCAACTACCGTATTTTCACGACCATAAAGAGCACCGTGTTAAAAGGCGGAGTCTCCGTGATTCTAATTCTGTATTTAACACTAAACAGGATGCACCGCACGATATGGCGTGGGAGCACTCTGTTGTGGCCACGTTACAACAACACATACAAGTGTACAAGTGTGCGTATTTAAAGATACAACAGATGCAAAACAGTTACGTTGTGGGTTTTTTTTTTAAGTATTGATTCCAAAGTAAAACTCGCGGATAAAACAAAATCTTAAAGAAAGAGCTGGTGCTTTTTTTTACAAGTAATCCATATTACCAATGCTGGCTTTTGCCAACAACATTCCCAGCAGACACGTTAGCCCAAGAGTTGACAATCCATTCTTTATATCTTAATCCGCTGGAAGTTTGTGCGCCACTGTAGTCCTGGTCTGAGAGGAAAAATGACACAATTTCATTAAAATAAGCACCAAGACAATAACAATAACTTTCAAATTGCTAGATACGCTTCTGCTTTTTTGTTGTGATGAATCAAATATTATTGTTACAATTTCCAAAGAAAGTCTTAAGCCACTTTCTACTCAACAGCTATATATTTCTTGCTCTCAATTAGGACCAAGTGGACACTGCAGTCAAGCAGTTGCTTGCCCTGAAGGCTGAGTACAAACAGATCACTGGCGAGGAGTATAAACCCGGGGTGGCGCCAACCCTGAAAGCTCCTGCTCCAGTTCAGGCTGATGCTGCTTCTGCTACCGGCCTGTTTGAGAAAGTGGCTCATCAGGGAGAATTGGTAAGGAAGCTGAAGTTGGAAAAAGCTTCAAAGGTAAGACCTGTATTTGTTGCTGGTGGCATCTTTTTACCATTTTGTGCAAACCAAGCATCACAGAGTTTATCTGTTTCAGGTGCAAGTGGATGAAGCTGTTAAGATGTTGCTTGAACTAAAAAACAAATACAAAACGCTCACCGGACAGGAGTACAAACCGGTGGCAGCTGCTGGTGGTGAGGACAAGAATCGAAAGGAACGGGAGAACAAGTCTGAAAAGCAAGGTGGAGGAGGTGGTGCAGCAGGCGGAGCCGCTGGGGGAGCCAAAAAGGGGAAAGGAGACAGGGCAAATCAGGGCAAAGATCCTGCCGGAGGAGCTGGTGGAGCAGGAGATGGCTCAGGACCTAAGAAACAAACGCGGTGAGAGGTTTTACCTTGAAGAATAATGGATGGATGTTAAGAAACCTTAGTTCAAATGTAATTACTTGCTACTACAGAAGAAAACGTTCTTCCAAATTTTGCTGGAGAAATTTCATATTACCAATTGAGGTCTATACAGTTTTATAATCCTCCAACACTGGACAGTTGTAATTATTTTTTTAGCACACTTGTGATTTACATCTTCAATCATACTTTCCAGCTTGGGCTTAGAAGCTAAGAAAGAAGAGAATTTGGCAGACTGGTACTCTCAGGTACTTTCAAATAAACTCACTGACCACATTAGCTTATGTGGTTTGATGCACCTCTGTACTGTAGTGATTCATCGATTTGAGAAAAATGTATCTCCCACATAGGTGATCACAAAGGCAGAGATGATCGAATACTACGACGTGAGCGGCTGCTATGTGCTGCGCCCATGGTCCTTTGCCATCTGGGAGGCCATCAAGGAATTCTTTGACCGAGAAATCAAGAAGCTGGGCGTGGAAAATTGCTACTTCCCCATGTTCGTCTCACAGGCCGCCCTGGAGAAGGAGAAGACGCACATTGAAGATTTTGCTCCAGAGGTAAAGTAGGAATAATTTGTTTGGACATTGATTTAAAAAACACAAAATTTTCAGAAGTTAGTTTTGTGGGTTTACAGGTTGCCTGGGTTACACGCTCGGGGAAGACAGAGTTGGCAGAGCCAATTGCTGTTAGACCCACCAGCGAGACGGGTCAGGCATCTTTCAGGATTGCTAATATTAACCAAACAACTCAAAAGAGATTAACTACAAAGTACT
Organism: Urocampus carinirostris; assembly: GCF_059441175.1. Classification (NCBI taxonomy): domain Eukaryota; kingdom Metazoa; phylum Chordata; class Actinopteri; order Syngnathiformes; family Syngnathidae; genus Urocampus; species Urocampus carinirostris. The sequence continues at coordinate 25,776,841 of NC_142352.1, forward strand.
TGGATTTGTGTTTTAGTGATGTATCCAGCCTATGCCAAATGGGTTCAGTCCCATCGAGATCTGCCAATAAAACTCAACCAGTGGTGTAATGTTGTGGTGAGTCTTATTTCCCATTCTTTACTTTCCGCCCTTAGAAAATGATGAGTAAAAATGTACATGGTCAACCCTGTTCTTCTCCCAGAGATGGGAGTTCAAACACCCACAACCTTTCCTGAGGACACGTGAGTTCTTGTGGCAGGAGGGACACACAGCCTTTGCTACAAAAGAGGAGGCTGCCAAAGAGGTAACCGGCCTTTTATTAGGGATGTAAATTTTACTCATAAAAATTAAATGGGTTATTTTGGTAAAAAAGTCTTTACTAGAACAACCAATTTAAGAGCCTGTATCGACGTATTCATTTTCTGCTTCATCTTGTAGGTGCTTCAGATCCTGGACCTGTACGCCAGAGTGTATGAGGAGCTAATGGCCATCCCAGTGGTAAAAGGCAGGAAGACTGAAAAGGAGAAGTTTGCAGGAGGAGATTATACCACCACCGTAGAGGCCTTCATCTCCGCCAGTGGCCGAGCCATTCAAGTAAATCTTCCCTCAACCACCAGTTAATGCTGGGCAGTAATTTGACAAAATAGCATGCTAACATTCTGTTTGTTGGCTACTGCAGGGTGCTACATCTCATCATCTTGGTCAAAACTTCTCCAAAATGTTCGAAATTATGTTTGAAGACCCAAAGAAGCCCGGTGAGAAGCAGCTCGCCTTCCAGAACTCTTGGGGCATTACCACCAGGACCATCGGTGTCCTCACCATGGTGCACGGAGACAATATGGGATTGGTGCTGCCACCCAGGGTGGCATGTCTTCAGGTAGACAATTTAAAATGTTTAATGGAAATTATTTTATGGTCATGTGTTCATGCCATGCATCCACGATTTTCTTTCTCGTTGCTCAGATTGTGATCATTCCATGCGGAATCACAGCATCGCTGCCAGACCAGGAAAGGGAAGCTTTGATAAACCAGTGTGCCAAATACGTCAATAGGCTGCAAGCCGCTGACATCAGAGTGAAATGTGACAACCGGGATAATTATTCGCCAGGATGGAAGTTCAACCATTGGGAGCTCAAGGTCTGAAGTCACCACTTTAAAAAATACAAAATACATCGACAAAAAGAAAATCATAGCTTTTTCTTCAGGGAGTTCCCATCCGCCTGGAAGTGGGCCCAAAAGACATGCAGCAGCGCCAGTGCGTAGCTGTAAGAAGAGACACTGGTGAGAAGGTGACCATCCCTGAAGCCGATGCTGAAAAGAAATTAGCCGCCATGCTGGAGGAGATTCAGACCTACTTGTTCAATAAGTAAGACATATTGGACGCCCGGTATACATTATTCATCAATTCTGAGAAGGGGGTTGCAAAGTAAAATTGCCATTAAAATAAAAATACTATATACAGTAAATACTGCCTATGTCTAATACATGTGCATATGATTCAATACAATTATACATAAATATACATGTAAAGGAAAAATGGCGTTTTTTTACCTTTTTGGTATGACTTGACTGGTTGATTCGAGTAGGCGAGGGGATAGAAGATGGTAAATGGTCTGCATTTATATAGCGCTTTTCAAGTCAATGAAGACCTCCCAAAGTGCTTTACAATGTGTCTCACACACCAATAGGGAGTCAGCCATGCAAAGCGCCTACCTGATTAATTGAGGGAATTAGGGATTCAGTGTCTTGCCCAAGGACACTTAGACATTTAACACGCAGGAGCCGGGTATCGAACCAGCGTCTTGATCGCAAGACGAGCGCGCTACCTCCTGGGCTAATGCCACCCTTGGATGACAACAGACGATTACAAATCAATTTGATTTTGAAACTTGTGAAGATTGTCATGTCCTTAGATTCCTTGCTTAATCGCCTCATTTTTTAAAATGGTCCTGATTGTCGATTAGTTATGACCATGCTATTTGAGGGTAGCGATTTGTGTGCCCTTCAAGTATTTGATAATCACAACATTTGATTCCATGGTTATAATGTACTTAATTCTGCCTGTATTATTACTATAAGCCTTGGACTAATAGCGGATCAATACTGTCCCAAAAAAATACAGTATTGTTTCGCTGACTTGCAAATATTTACAAACCACATGGCTCCTCTCCATACGGAGGAGCAGATCAGCATTGAAAATTATGTCTATCAATAGCAGACAGGCTTTTATGCACGAAAACTGCAGTTATAATTGTATACGTTTTAGGACACACTGAACAATTTATTGATGTCATACAGTGAGGAAAAATAATCTAACAGGGGGGGCGAAAAAACATTTTAGTCAACAACGTAAGGAGGGGATGCCAAATCCAGGTATATTGTAAATACAGGCGAACGTATACCATGTCTAATTTCCGGTTTGTTTTTTCAAACATCTTGGGGGATAAATATGGTTCTAAGATAAAATTGATAATTGCTTGAAAAAATATTTTTGTTTTACATGACAGAGCGTCAAATGACCTGAAGACACATATGGTGGTTGCAGACACGATGGAACAATTCCAGAAGGAACTGGATTCTGGCAAGGTAAGGATCAAATACCATCCGGAGGAATTCCTTAGTAAAACTCCATAACTGGGCTAGGTTAATCTTAAAAAAGCCTTATATTTAAGCTCCTTAATGTGTGTTCTTCTATCTGGCAGATTGTCCAGATCCCCTTCTGTGGTGGCATGGAATGCGAGGACTGGATCAAGAAAACCACTGCCAAGTATGTAAACAGTCCCTGTTGTAGTTATTCCTTATTTGGAGTTTTAATGGTTGTGTAATATGTGTCAGGGATCAAGACCAGGAACCAGGAGCACCGTCCATGGGCGCTAAGAGTCTGTGCATCCCCTTCTCACCACTCAAGACGCTGCAGCCCGGTCAGAAGTGCGTGTGCGGAAAGGCACCGGCTCAGTATTACACCATGTTCGGACGTAGTTACTGAGGATGCCATTAAAGAAGGGGCATTACTATTTCCTTTCTTGTACCCCTTTTGTATGGAATCCTCTGTGGGTGGGTTTTCAACAGCACTTGTATTGTTCAGTCATATACTTTTGTTTTTCAAATATATATATTTTTCATCAGACAGGAGATTGAAATCATGTGTAAGAAAAATGCCTCCAAAAAATGAAATAATGGATTAATAAATACTGGCATACTCCAAAAAACTCCCTTGGGATTGAGGGCACCACTCTCAGGTACTCTAAACCTGCAATCTTTTTTTTTTTTTTTTTTAAATCTAGCTTCTTTATAAGTTGGCTTTTTGTTAAAATAACATCTTCCAATGTGGCGCAGTGTAACCATGATGCACAGTTGATTGTGTGATCTTATAAGCCAACTACTGTGTGTATAACCTGGAATAATAAATTTATTTCTGTGGCACCAATGTGTTTTTGCCTTGATGTTTATCCAGTTTTGCACATTTTCCTTTGAAATTTAATACAAAACTTGTTTCTTGTAAGTCACTGACTAGAAAAGCGAACTTGTCAAACTTGTGACAACCACACCCAATGATGTGACGTCACCACACGTAGCTTTCTGCTTTTGTTTATACTAAGATCACTTGTAGTTATTTTAAGGATCAAATTTTTTATTTTTGTTGCAAAAGATTGCTGGACCATCCATTTTCTGTGCCGCTTATCCTCAGTAGGGTCGCGAGGGTGCTGGAGCCCATCTCAGCTATCTTTGGGCAGTGGGCAGGGGACACCCTGAACTGGTTGGATTTCTGGACATATACAAATTAATTTTGAAAGAAATGTATTTCCGTATGAAATTATTTTTTTATATTTTCTTTCACCAAACACTTGACTTTTATTACAAGGGGTGCCAGAATAGCTGGGGATTTTCAAAATAAGATTTAGTGATTTTAAGGAGTCACGTTTTTATTTTCGCTGCAAGATGTCTGAATACATAAAATCGTTTTTAAATGTATATACAAAAAAAAACTTGAGACTAATATTTATGCTATGGCTGCTTTATATTCAAGCGGGTTTAAGTCTTTGTGGGTGAATAAACCACTCCAATGATCACATTCGAATTCTGTTTTGGTGTTTGTCACTTCCGGTTTCAAACAGACCCTTTTTTTGTTTTTTGAAATGTTCTGAACACAGATTGTGTTTTGCATGTAAAAATAGTGTGTGTGATATCATCCTTTTAATGTAAAAAATTTGCATGTCCCTATATGCTTCCATATTGTACTATTATTTGAATTTATGTGTTTCACCAAACACTATTACTTGGGGTGTCCCAATGAGCATATTTATTTTTCCAAAACAAAAACACTTAGAGCATATGTGTCAAACAATACTGAGAGAAGCACAAGAATAAAATGAGCCAAACAATGACTTGGAGCTTTAAATATGTCCACTGGATGTCGCCAAAGCCAGGCGTCAATTTCTAAGCACCCACTGTATTTGTATTTGCTGACTACCATTAATAAATTAGAGAATAATAGTTATCGCTCGAAAACAGTGAAAGTATATAACCTGTGCCTTATTTTGGGGGTTTTGTAGCTGCTAAATCCTACTGCACTTCTTTTCAGTGCACTATTGTCCCGATGCACTGTTTATATTTGCAAACATTGCACTATTATGACTTAGGTCAGTTTCTAAGTGTAACCACGGTGTACCTGTACCACCCAAGATCCACATTCACGCTGGACTGGATGATGAGGTTTTTATTACAGTTGCTACAAATGAATGAGTCACAACACGTGGTAAGCTTCTCTGTTGGCTTTCATCTTGTTGGCAGCTCTTTGTAGACTGCCCAAAACATATCAAAGAGCTTTCTTTTCAGTTGACATAAAATACATTTTAGAATATCAACCATCACAATACATTTTACATCCATTTTAACAAGATACTTTTAACAAGAGATCGTATAGTGTTTTTTTTTATGTTTACAATGAATTCAACATATTTTTCTTTAGTCTGAATTTCAACCAACATCCTTTTTATATATATGAAAAAATAGAAATAATAACAATAATGAGTATAAAAATTGGTACAATTTAACTGCAAATGAATGATTCACAACACAACAAGTGGTAAGCTTCTCTGTTGGCTTTGATCTCTATAAGGGGAATTAGTATTTTAGTACAACATGCAACGTCCGGCCAAACTAACATAAAAGGCGACAGAAACAAAACGAAAATAAATCCAAACAGCTTGACAACATCAATCACATTATTGTGCATGTTGAGAGATTTGTCAGCTGTGGTTTTAATGTTTGAAATTAACTTTTTGCGGAGCACCAAAAGATTGTGTCTTACCGTTGGCAGCTCTTTGTAGACTGCCAAAAACCCTCCCCTTCCTGTCGCAAAGTCTAAAGCCAAACCAAACCTTACCACATACCAGCAGATGACACTGTTGGACTCATTATTGCAGGACACTCACACAGAAACTATACAAGATATTTCAGCAGGAATTTCAATAAAACAAATGTTATCTTTACACTCGTTACATAATCACTATGTTGTAAAAAAAAAAATCTTGTATAGTCTTATATATTTTCTCTTACATGTTTACCTTGGAGTGCTATATCTAATCTTGCCGCATACAATGTTTACTACGTTGTTATCAATGACAATCAAGTCAATTCAACAGTGAGGAAACCCATTCCATTGTTATTTTACTTAAAATAAAATTCACTGATGCACTGTTCAAAGCAATAGATAAAGAAATGGCACCTGGGGGTCTCTGCAGGAGCTTTAGCTCATTCTATTATAGATATGACCGCAAACAGTGGGGTAACGGGTAAACATTTTTGATAAAAAATACAAGTGGACTCAAATTATTAAATCAATCGATCCATTTTTTTACAGCTTATCTGGGGTCGGGTTGCGGGGGCTGCAGCCTCAGCAGGGAGGCCCAGACCTCCCTATCCCCAGCCACTTCAGCCAGCTCATCTGACGGGATCCCGAGGCGTTCCCAGGACTCCCTAGAGACGAGTCTTTCCAGCGTGTCCTGGGTCATTCCCGGGACCTCCTGCCGGTCGGACATTCCTGGAACTCCTTCCGAGGGAGTTGTCCAGGAAACATCCTTATCAGATGCCCGAGCCCCCTCATTTGTCTCCTCTCAATACGGAGGAGCAGCAACTCTACATCAATCATTTGAATTATTATTTGTATGCAATTTTTGTCACTTTCCAGTTTTCCCAAGTTAAATAAACTGGTGGAAATGAATTAAGTTGTTGTTTTTCTTTAAATTTTCCTTTTTTTTCTCAACACTGTGATAAACACAAGAGATTACATTTTTAGAAAGGGAAAAGACTTTAAGGAAAAAAAAAACAATTGTTTTCTAATAAAATCATACACCCCTTAATCATACTTTATTGTGAGCTTCCGAAAGGATCCCGTGCCCTCAGCGAAGGCACACTTTTCATGCCAATAATTTACCCTGAGAGAATGTTTTTTCAACCATTTGCAAACCTGTCAACCTGTACGTTTTTGCCGTACAAAGTACCTTTCCCAATGCATTTTAAGACGTGTATGACGACAAGAAAATCTGCACGAAAAAACGCAAATTTGTCAATTATGGGTACCATCCGGTATATATCGACTATCACGAAACGGCAAATCAATCAAGTCACACGAGTTTGCCGCGGTAGCCTCTATCTCGGTATCGTTTTTTTCGTAGCAAACGAAGCGAGCGTTTAATGCTACTGTGCGCATGCGTCTGCCGCTGTAGTGCGGCAGACAAAAGCGATCGAATTCTATGTAATAAGCTTATTAAAACAATAAAGCTATTGTCGGAAACGCAGCAGAATGCGCGTTCACGCGAGGGGCGAGGATTTTGCAGGGGAGTCGAAATTAGGCACTACACATTAATGGTTGATATTGTGGTTTGGTTTACAAAATAAAAATGCCAACTCATTTTTTCCTCCAAAAATATCTTATTTACAAATTAAAATTTAAAGTGTCATTAATTGGTATTTTAGTTACGCTGATAACAATTGTTCCTGATTTTTTATTTTTTTATTTTATTATTAAGAATATGTAGAGAATTATATAACGAAATAAAAATATAACATGTTAAACTACACAAATAGTTTGAAAAAAATGGTGTGAGATTATTTTGTATTTTGAAAGGAAAAATACGACAGTTTGTAAGGGCATGGAGCCGTGGAGGTTGACAGGTATGCATTTGCCCATCCCTAGCTAAAATGAGTTCGACGCACCTGAATAAGTGATATGAAGTAGTTTTTTTTTTATTTCTGTCATAAAACAAGTATGAATATATTGAACAAAATAATTCACTGTATCTATTTCGAATGGCCTGGAGAGGGTTGGGCGCCACCAGGCTGTACTTGCCCAAGACACCACAACGAGTTGTCATAATAGGCGGAGTCATGAAGACTTGACAGTTAAACAACCAATCAGAGTCGAGCTAGTGCCTTTTACTTCACTCCAATACGCCTTTGCCGGAAGGTAACCGAGTTGGAGCCGAACGTTGACGATCTTCACCGAACTCATTTTAACATGTTATCCAGATACTAACCTAAATTATCCGAGACAAAATGAGCGATCGGGGTTTATCGGACGAGCTGGTGGCGGCGGCGTGCAAAGATGGAGACCCAATAACCAAGGTAAGGTTAGTTAATTAGTCTTGGATAAGTTTGGGGTGAGCATACCAAATAAGCTAGTTCCGAGCGATTGCATGGGTTGCGTCCATTAATCGGACACGGTCATGTGTGAGTCGTGAGGTTTTTTGGGGGGGGGGAAACTTTTCTCTTCGTATTTAAAAATCAAACATTTTTGAAAGCAATGGTTGCAAGTTATCGTTGTAGCGCAATAAATGGGCTTGGACACAATTTTGGGTGAGTTAGCAATATGAAGCTATCTTGAGTGACAGATTAGTTCAGTGGTTCCCAACCTTTTATGAGAACGAGGCACACTTATTTTCTATAAAAACATCTCAAAGCTCATTTTAAGATGTTTCAAAATGATTCACTGTCACCAGTTTAACGTTTTTTAGCTTCAATAATCATGTTGCGTAAATTGACAGTGTAAAGTTTCTATAAAACTAACCAAACATAATACTTAAAACAAGCAAAAACTCTGCCAGTGGCACATATTTTTAACTAAGTTTTAACTTTTTCCAATTTTTGTTATCCTGTAAAATAGAAATATAAGTAAAATCAGAAAAAAATATGTGAGAAGTTTATTCATTTTATTTATTGTATTCATATTATCTTTTTGCAGTTCAATCTTAAACATCAAACAAAATAAGTAAATAAATATAATTCCCTGTACTACCTCATTACCTAATTAGTACATAAAAATTTCTAGTCTGCTGCCATCTACTAATGGATGAGTGTTTCAGTTAGCTGTCTTGTCACTGGAAGAAAGCAAAGATAATCAACAATGGCATGCTTTTTTACAAAGACAAAATTTAGCAAATATCTGCGGCACACTTGAAAATGTCTCACAGCACACTAGTGTGCCCCGGCACGCTGGTTGAAAAACACTGTATTAGTTTACCTACCATTTGCTACCTTCCAGAAGAGAATGCAACCTATTTTTTCCCAATTCATATAGGTGAAAATGTGTAAATAAGCCACTTTATAACAAATGCCCTCAATTTTTAATATAAAAAAAGTTCCTCCATGTAATCCCTAATTAGAATTGTCTTCATTGATATTGATCTCAACGTAGTGAACTTTATTTACAAGGTTAAATGTTTCACTCCAGGATAAACATATAATAAAGTACTTTAAAAACGATCATAAAGATGATTTGGATAAGGCCGTTAAAAGCTTCTGCTCCAGTCTATTTCTGGACCCATGTTTGTACAGCCATTTTTGCAACTATTTTTTCTTTTAATCGTGGTAATGAGTGGTTGATGTTGTATTTTTGTGCTGTGCCAAAATATAAAGCCACAAAATAATGCAGTGACGTTAGTGGCAACATTTGCGAAATATAAGATTACATTTCACTGTCATGTGTGCTTGTTTGAGATGGCCTGAGGGATAAACGGTCTCAAAGCCTCTCAAGAGATCTCTATTGCCTGCCAGAAGGAAGGAAGTCAAAGAGGTAGTGGCCGGGATGACTCCTCTTAAATGTTTTCAGCCCTACAGTAGTGCATTGTCCTCTAGTCTTGGCAAAGAATAATTAATGATTATTTGGGCTGTGTTGATTACTCTGCAAGGGTCATTTTGTTTGTAGCCATGCTACTATTATACCACATGTGATACCATTATAATCTCCGTTGTGGCTCTGTTGAAGGACAATAGCTGCTTGTGTTCCAGGATTTTTTCCTGAGCACTCTGTAAAAATGGAGCTGCTGCTTCGCCTTCCCTACCACAGCTCTGGTGATAACAGACCTGAAGAAGTTACAAAAAATTCATCACTTTGCATGATACAGTGTAAACACGTCATGAAAGAATTTCTGGAGATTCTTTCGTCTCTCCTGCCCACCTCTTCTTGGTCTGTCAAGACTAAGAATGTTTGCACAGTCTGTTGCCATTCATTCAGAATGACAGCAAAGTGTTCAGCATTCTAGTGCGAGCTTCAATTTTGGATCCGCGCACTGCGACTTGAAAAGATCCTTTTAAGTCTCACAATTCTGCTAGCTTTACAAAAATGTAATTAAATGTAGCCCTGAAGTTTGACAGAATGTAATTGAAAAATGTCACACATCTTGATGTTTTTGACTCAATGTTATTTAATTGGGATCTATTTTTGAATCCCTAACCAACTTGATTCTGGTAACATGATTTTTTTTTCCTGTAATGGCACCACAGTCTTCCTTTTTAAGTATTTTTTTTAATATTGAATGTTATTTTATCATTGGTTAACTAGGGTCCTGATCTTATTTTGTTATAGGTCTGATATTAGCGAATAACCAAATCACATTTTCTTTTCTCAAATAGTCACAATTAAAATGTATAGGAGAATTTATATTCATATTTTGTTTTTACTCTAATTTTTGCACAAAGTCATTGTATTCTTAACCTTGCACTATTTTTCGGATTCACTCACAACTTAAGCCAGTCTACCAGGCTTACCTTCTGCTATGTTTCTTTCTATTATTGCACGTTTATCCTGTCAAGGAGTCCTGTGTCCAATGTCATTGTAAACAATGTTCACTTTGTTGTCATAAACTATATTTTTCTTGATTTGAATTTGAGAGGAAACCCACTGTATGGCCACTCTACTCTTATTTAAAGATTAATTTTCATGAAAATAAAATTGACATATTCCCAAAAAATAATGTTCGCAATTTGCAACACTGAAAATTTTGTCGCACGAGTTTCTAATGTTGAACTTTATTTGTATTAATTTCTTTTTAATTTATGGATCGTGCTCTTTAATATTATTATTTACAACATTTTTGTAACACATTAAAATGGACTTTGTTGCGTGCTGGTTTTACTTTCTTCTGATAACTAGATAAATGGTCTGCATTCATATAGCACTTTTTAAGTCATTGAAGACCTCCCAAAGCGCTTTACAATGTGCTTCACACTTACTCATTCATACACACTCACACACCAATAGCGGCATCAGCCATGCAAGGCAATGACCTGCTTATCGGGGGCATTAGGGATTCCGTGTTTTGCCCGAATACACTTCCCCATATAACACGAAGGAGCCGGGAATGGATCCTGCAACCTCTTGACCCCAAGACGAGCGGTTTACCTCCTGAACAATATATAACCTATTTTAGAACTTTATGGTAAGTGTTACATCAATGTGTATCTTATAAATCTCTTCTCAGCTGTTTAGTTTTATCCCAATTTAGACTGGTTACCTAGAGGCACACAGGTAGGAATGATTCTTAGTTCCATGTGATCACTCACACAGAGATGTCATTTGACCGGATGCCATTTTTTACAGTCTGGTGTCAAAATGTGATACTATGTTCACCTACTAATTTGAACTTGTCCTTTTTATAAATGACCCAATGACTCAAAAGAAGTAAAAATGTACAAAACTCAATTCCAATGAAGTTGGGAAAGTGTGTTAATTGCAAATAAAAATTGATCCAAGTTAATTGCAAATTCTTTTCAACCCATATTTAAATAAATGCACAGCAAAGACAACATATTTATTGTCTTCACTCATAAACTTTATTGTTTTGGGAGAAAATCATCAACTCTGTAATTTGATGACAGCAACACGTGCCATAATAGTTGGGACAGGTGTCAATAACTACTCAGAAAGTGGATGAATGGAAATCAACCAACTATTTGCAGGTGAACAGATGAATTAGCAACAGGTGAGAGTTGTTACTGGGTATAAAAAAGGGAGACCCGAACAAGCTAAGTCATTCACATGCAAGGATGGGGCGAGGTTCACCTCTTTGTGAACAACTGCGTGAGCAAATTGTTGAACAGTTTAAAAACAACATTCCTCAAAGTACAATTGCAAGGAATTTAGGGATATCATCATCTACAGTCCATAATATTGTGAAAAGGTTCAGGGAATCTGGAGAAATCACTGTGCGTAAACGGCATGGCCGTAAACCATTATTGAATGCCCGTGACCTTCGAGCCCTCAAGCGGTACTGCATTAAGAACCGACATCAATGTGTAAAGGACATCACCACATGGGCTCAGGAACACTTTGGAAAACCACTGTCAGTCAATACAGTTCGACGCTATATCCGTAAGTGTGGGTTAAAACTTTATGTTGCAAAGCGTAAGCCATTCATCAACAACATCCAGAAACGCCGCAGGGTTCTCTGGGCCCGAGCCCATCTAAAATGGACTGATACAAAGTGGAAAAGTGTTCTGTGGTCTGATGAGTCAGTTTTCCAAATTGTGTTTGGAAATTGTGGACGTCGTGTCCTCCGGTCCAAAGAAGAACAGAACCACCCAGACTGTTATGCACGCAAAGTGCAAAAGCCAGCATCTGTGATGGTATGGGGGTGCATGAGTGGCCAAGGAATGGGTAACCTGCACATCTGTGAAGGCACCATTAATGCAGAAAAGTACATTCAGGTTTTGGAACAAAGTATGTTGCCATCCAAACAGAATCTTTACCATGGGCGCCCTTGCTTCTTCCAGCAGGATAATGCCAAGCCACACACTGCACGTCTCACGACAGCGTGGCTTCGTAGTAAGAGGGTGCGGGTGCTTGACTGGCCTGCCTGCAGTCCTGACCTGTCTCCCATTGAAAATGTGTGGCGCATTATAAAGCGCAGAATAAGACAAAGGAGACCCCGGACTGTTGAACAGCTGAAGCTGTACATAAAGCAAGAATGGGAAAGGATTCCACTATCAACGATTCAACAACTAGTCTCCTCACTTCCTAAACGTTTATTGAGTGTTATTAAAAGGAAAGGTGATGTAACACAATGGTGAAAAAGCCCCTTTCCCAACTACTTTGGCACTTGTTGCAATTATAAAATTCTAAGTTTATCATTATTTGCTTATGGAAATAAAGTTTATGAGTTTGAACATGGATAATCTTGTCTTTGTGGTGTATTCATTTAAATATGGGTTAGAAAAGGTTTGCAAGTCATTCTATTCTAATTTTACTGACATTTTAAACTTTTTCCCAACTTCAATGGAATTGACTTTTGTATATATGTGTGTCTATTTTGTGTAGGACTTCATGATGCAGCAGACGATGCTACGAGTGAAAGATCCGGGGAAATCCTTGGATTTTTACACCAGGATTCTTGGCATGACGTAAATATTTAAACCACAAACTGGGTTGATTTTATGTTGTTCAGTCGCATATATTGTTTGTGTTTTTGTGCAATTCCCACCTCCCCAGTCTGCTTCAAAGGTTCGACTTCCCCTCCATGCACTTTTCCCTCTTCTTCCTTGGCTACGAAGACAAGAACGAGATCCCTGCCGACGTGAATGAGAGGACGCCTTGGACCTTTTCGCGCCGGGCCACCATCGAGTTGACGCAGTAAGCTTCTCAGTCATTGAACCATTTTAGAATAGAATAGAATAAAATGATCTTTATTGTCATTGATCACAACTTAATGTACATTGTTAAAAACAAGAATAGACATGGCACTCCAAAATACACATGTTACTTGAAGACTTTAAATACAAAAATAAGATTAAAAAAATATGAGTATAGATGGTTAGATTTAAAAGGTAGTGCTTATAGAATCGCTTGGTTTTAAGTGCACAAGAAAATAGTGCAGTGACCTTTCCAGTTTCTGTAGAATTTTTCAATAAAGAACAAGATGTAAATATCCATTTTTACATATGTCGGTCAACAATGCTGTTGTTTAAGTAGAATTATATTCAATAAACAACTCGGCTCTACCAAATACTAAGAAATATCTGTAGTTTACCACACCAGTTTATAGCAAATTACCATATATTCCGGACTATAAGGCGCACCTGACTCTAAGGTACATGAAATGAAAACTACTGGGTTGCATTAAAAAGTTAAAAACATATTTCTCAAAACATAACTATTAGATTTAATTTCACAACTAAATTGACTTGATCGGTTCATAAGTGGTTATCACATGTAGAAGTATGACATTGAATATTTAGGCATTTCTGATTTTATTTTACTTTATTTCTGGTCTATAAGATGCACCTAAAAAGGGTGCACCCTCAAAATATTCCTCTGAGAGGTTTTTATTCATATATAAGGCGCAACTGGCTATAAGGTGCATGAAATGAATACTGCAAGGTTGCATTAAAAAAAAAACATTTACAAAAATGATAACTTATTTCATAAAACATAAATATTTGAAAATCTGATTTCACAACTAAACTACGATATTTTGTTCATAAATGAATATCATATGTAGAAGCATGTCATTGTATAGTAAGGCATTTATGATTTTATTTACCATATTTCCGCTCTATTAGGTGCACTGTCAACATTTCTAGCAATTTTTTGTTTTTTCACGTGAATTTTAAAGTCCAGAAAATGCTGTACTAAATGGGCATTTTTATAAAAACTACAAAAATTGGAAAAAAACCAATCTGAATTGTTGTGTAGAAAAGATTTATTTTATACAAATACTTTAATTGTTACAAATCTGAAGCGGCTATATTTATTCCAAATGTGTACAATCAAATTATAATGTTTGAGCCTTTATTTTTTTTTAGGTGATTACAGCATCAAAAAAGCACTTTCAACCTAAAAAAAGGCTCTCCCACACGGTACTAAGAAAAAATAAAATAAAATCTGAAAATTTTCTTTTGCCATTCTGAAATATGATTTTCAATATCGGGCAGTTCTGACATCAATCAATGTGTGTGTTTTGAATAAATTGCTAATTTTACTGTTAAATAAATAAACCACGGATTGATGTGGCGACTTTCATAAACTATGTTTTAATTGAGTTTTTCCGCACTATAAGGCGCACCTAAAAGCCTTTATTTTTTTCAAAAGCTGACCATGCGCCTTATAATACAGTGCGCCCTATATATGGATCAATATTAAGTCGCAAAGTCTTGCAACTAAGGCAGGCAGCCGCCGACTAGATTTTCCCCCGAAGGCGAAGTAGTCCACGGTGCATGCTGGGATTTATATACCGGCGTTTCATTTCCTAACCAATGTGTTAATCATCATTTGAATCAGTCACTATTGGCTAAAGTTATTCGGAGGTAAAGGGGGCGGATCTTTTTATCATTTACAGGCTCGCATAGGCTAAAGAGGCGAAACAAAGGCTGCAATTGGCCGCAAAACATGAATGTGAATCACACGTTGGGTTGCACTACGGCATAGAGAAAACATTTTTTACTATTCTGTATTTGTAAATATTTTACTCTCCTGGATTTACTACACTCACGGTTGTAAGAAGACCATGGTTACGTATCATTATTGAACATGATGGCTGCAAGAGAACTTAGGTGAGCTATGCGGCTTTATATTTTCCCGGTATCTTGTTTTAGAACGATCTTGATGTTTCTGTGATGAGTCTATTTTTAAACTAAATTCAATTCAAAGTGTTTATTGTCAAATGAACAGTAAAGAACCCCGTTTCCCTGCACAATAAAATTCTTACTTTGCTGTCCACACAGTTGCCAGCAAAAAATAAAATGGAAACTAAGAAATGTTTGGCATTTCTTGAATCCCAAGACTTTAACCTTCCGAATGATATTTGGAACGATGCATTTGAGTGATTGGTGTTATTGTACAGACACCGTTTCCGTACATGTCTGAGACACGTATTTGCTTCTTTGCAAGCTTTCGGAATGATAAGGGGGTAATAAGTTTGACTGAACTATCTGACTGTTTTGTCGACATTCCCATTATAGCACCTTATAATCCGGTGCGCCTTATGTATGGAAAATATAGGACCAAAAACTATTTTTGGGGGGTGCGCCCTATAACCTGGTGCGCCTTTTAGTGCGGAAAATACGGTACAGTGGAACCTCGGTTCTCGACCATAATCCGTTCCAGAACCCTGTTCGAAAACCGATTTGGTCGATCACGGAAAATCGTTTTTCCCATTAAAAGTAATGTAAAATTGTTTTAATCCGTTCCAACACCCTGAATGTTTAACATGAAGCTAACCCAGGCTAATCGTACATTCGCGTTAGCGTAATCTTCCGTACGAAAGATTACGCTAACATGAACGTGTAAAAATAAAACAATCAGGTAGTTTACACGTCATTTAGCACCTGGGTCTCCACAACAAGTAGCTAGCGCTTCATTGGAAAGGGACCTCCCTTCCAACACCCTGAATGTTTTACGTAAACAAAGCTAACCCAGGCTAAGCGTACGTTCGCGTTATCGTAATCTTCCGTACGAAAGATTACGCTAACATGAACGTGTAAAAATAAAAAAATCAGGTCGTTTACACGTCATTTAGCACCCGGGTCTCCACAACAAGTGGTGAGCGGTTAAAGGATAAAGAAAAGATTTATGAATAGGATTTCTTACCTTTGTGGTGATCTGCAGAAGCCATGCTCTATTCCCTCGAAAGAAGGGAAACTCGCACATCTTCATATTTTGCTATTATCTCTTTCTTAAATGCAATAGTTGTACGCACTACTCTTCTTTTTTCACCTGTAGCAACTTTGCTGCTTGCACCGACCTTCTTCCGAGGCCTAATTAGGGGTTAAAACACTCCGTTCACCGATATTGAAAACGAAAGCAAAAAGAAGTGCGCGGTCACGTGACAACAGTTCTTCACGAGGGGTGGGGGCAATCTACACCCGTACGCCGCTCAACATCGCCCCTAGCGTACCGGCGTTCGAACTCCGATTTTTTTGAACGAAAAGCAAAGCAAGAATTTCTCAATTTTTAGTCGAACCGATTTGTTCGAACTGAGAGGCGTTCGAAAACAGAGGTTCCACTGTACTTATAAGTTTAGTACTAAATCGACTTGGTGCCCCCTTTTGGAAACCAAGGGAATTACATTTTACCCACTTTATTTACCTACCTTGATTTTAAATGAGATAAATACGCTACATTGGCAAGCTATTTTTCAGTTTCCTTGTGGTTGTGCAGGGTGGTGTTGTCTCTGAGCCTGTTAGTCTTCGTTTTAAGGGAGCTGTAGCATCTGCCAGAGGGCAACAGGTCAAAGAGGTGTTGGACACGGTGAGATGAGTCCTAAATATTGTTGTTGCGAGTCGATAATGTGCCCCTGATTCGGTAGGGAGCAGCGATTATTCTGGGATGTGTTGATGACAGTCTGTAAGGTTCTCCTGTCTGCTAACATGTTTACTGTAAATCATTTTGAGGTTTCAAGCTGAGTTCTCAAATCTTAATTACATACTGCCTATTTTTCTTCCAGTAATTGGGGTTCAGAGTCTGATGAGAACCAGTCGTACCACAACGGAAACTCTGATCCGCGTGGCTTTGGTAAGTTTAATGATTGGAATTATTACATTTCCTGGCAAAGGTTGTGTAAGGTGGACTTTTTTGACTGCATCGGTTGCCTAGAAGCAAAAAACTGTCAATATTTTATAATAAAATGATATGTGCAGACTAACACTATAAGACTGTTATTTGTTGTCAACGCTACTCTTGACAGGCCACATCGGTATCGCAGTACCAGATGTCAACAAGGCCTGCAAGATTTTTGAAGAGCAAGGTGTCACCTTTGTCAAGAAACCAGACGACGGTGAGGCTTGGTTTTAAAGCCCCCAGTGTGTATTATATAGCAACCCTCTTGTTGTGAAATACTTACCTCATTTATTTCAAACACAATATATACAAATATTAAGCAAAAATGCTGATGTGTATGAGATTTTACATGTTACCCACTAAGTTACAGGCTAAAGCTCATCGCTAGCTGCTATTGTTATTGTTAGCTACTCCATGTACATTAAGCGTTGCTTAGTTCCTTGATTTCAGCATATGGCCTTTTTTCCACAGTTAACTTCTCTAGTCATGTCGCTGCAGGCTATGGCTCATCACTAGCCGCTATTGTTATTGTTAAATGCTCCTGCTTCGTCTTTGAGTGTCATTCTCCTCATGCAAATGAACGTCACTGAGTCCCATTATTCCGGCATCTAGACTTTTCCCCAATGTTTCATTCACTAGCCACTCGAGTTCGCTACTTCGCTGGAGGTTATGACTTGCCACTAGTTGATAGTGTTCTTATTAGCTGCTGCGTCTTCTTCATCCTTGAGTGTCACTTGGCTTGTACAGCTACTCATGCAAGCAAATGTCTGTGACTCCGGCGTCTGGACTTTTTTACCCACTGTTTCTTTCTCTAGACACTCGTGTTGGCCACTTGGCTGCATGTTATGGCTGGCCATTAGCCGCTATTGTTATGGTTAACTGCTCCTGCGGTCTTTCAGTGTCACTTGCCTTCTGCAACTAAACGTTGCCTAGTTAAATGATTCTGTGTCTCAAAGTCTGACGAATTCTGTTTTGCACTTGGAATTTATTGCGTGGCCTTTTTATTAGCTTCTCTCCCTAGCCACCAAAGTTAGCCACTTACACCAGGTCTGAGCAGGTGTATGCGGCTTGCTCTGCCCTTTATTGTCGCTCGGTGGTGTCATTTTCAAATGCATATAATTTAGCGCCATCCTAAGGACAGTCACTTGTTTCCCTATCTTTTTTGTACTTTGACAAACAGGGATTTAATTTGTGTTCTTGTGTTTTTTCCTTTCCAGGTAAGATGAAAGGACTGGCCTTCATCCAGGATCCTGATGGATATTGGATCGAGATCCTGAGTCCCAACAATATGATTTCCATTACCTCTTAAGAAATAATAATGCAAGCAGAGCTTGGTGCTTGTGGGTGGATCTTGGTTGTTCAGCCAGTGTGGCAAAAAAATAAAATAAATCAAAGAGTCAAGTTGGAGAACTTCACAAGGCTCCATAATGGGACATTTAGAATAAATACACAGTTTAATTTGTTTTTTTTGGAATTCACTTTAACTTGTGTGAAAGTATGATATAATGCTGTTGGTAATAAATGTGAGA
Source organism: Urocampus carinirostris (assembly GCF_059441175.1). Lineage (NCBI taxonomy): Eukaryota > Metazoa > Chordata > Actinopteri > Syngnathiformes > Syngnathidae > Urocampus > Urocampus carinirostris. The sequence goes on from NC_142352.1 coordinate 25,795,180, forward strand.
ACATTTGTCCTTTGGTGCTTTTCAAAAATAAACTGTAAAACTGCATTGCTCATGTTTTTCATTCCAAAACACAAGAGTCGTCTTATTTTGAAAATCACTGGCCGGATAGAAGGTTTACTTTTTCATAACTGGCCTAAGGTCATTCTTGACCCGAAAGCGTCGTGAAAAATGGCTGAAATTAGTAACGACTTCCCCACGAGTGTTATCAAGGTTTGGGTCGCGCTCAGAAGACTCGACAAAAACGGTTTGTTTTGCTTCAACTGTCACAAACATTTTGTTACATTTTGTGCGTGGCTGTAGTCATGGAAACCATGATTTGGATTTAGTCTAAAAGCTTTGTCTCTATCTACAATAAAAAAGCAACTCATTAATACTATGTAGGAACAAAATGGAATGTAAAATGTTATTCTGATCATCTTCAGCGAGTGGCGCATTTCTCAATTTCAGAAATTGAACAGCTGCATTTGGCTGTCAAATGAACTAGTCGAACCGGAAGCGTGCTTCATCCCGCTCAAGAAGCTTTGATTTGTTCGAAAATGAAAGAAGCGAAGACATGTCAGAAATATATACATTTTAGGAGATTTTTTAAACTACAAAACTACCGTGGTAACTAAGGAGGAGAGAAGTCTTTCATTCGTGTAATTATTATGCTGCTGCTGTTAAATTACGATATAGCGCTCAATAACATTTTCTCTTGGTTCTTTTCAAAATAAACTAATTACGCCGCTCTATTTCATAGACATGTATATGGCATTGTTTCCCGTGTGACTGAATTCAAGATCTTCTTTTGAAATTCAAAAAGGAATGGGATAAATAACTTTTTTTCAGCTTGATCATCCCTAACCCGAAACCGTCGCGGAACATAATGACAAATAATTTCTGAAAATCATCTTAAATCAACCAGTTGCTAAATTCGCCTCACGACAAATGTAAAATCACTTTAAGCTGAGTGGATCATTTATGGTAGGGTTTATAATGAACATCATTCACTTTTGCTCAATAAATATGAACATTAAAAATTGTTGCACATATGTCAAAATACAACTGATTTTGCAGTCATAACATTGTATGACAACACAGCGTTGTAAAATTACATTTTCAAAAATGCTTTTTTTGACTTTATTTCCATTAATATCGTCATTGGGTGCAATTGTTCGAATTCCCAATTATTCTGAGTGGGCCAATTGTTTAAAAGCCAGGCCCACAGGTGCAGAACTTGCACAACTTTTCACAGTCTGCAAAACTACACTTTTTAAACCTTGGACTGAATTCTGGATCCATTATAAATAAGTAAGTATACTAATGTTCTTATAAAACTTTACACAAATATTATTGTTTGCAAACATTTCATTTTCATCTCCAAAGGCCTCCTATAACAGACTAAGTGATTAAAAATCTTTCTTTCATTTTTTTCTTATCTGGGTCTTATAGGATTAACATTTTTTCAAAAAGGGACAAATTATAAGCAGATACTTAGAATTAATTTTGGAGGATTATTATTTAATTCTTATATATTTTTAAGTATGGTTATCCCATGTTGGTTGGCTAAAATGTTATGTTTTTTTTTTTAATGCTTTACTTACATTTCTGCATGTATCGTAATTCGTACAGGGGTCGGCAATGTGAGTAGTCCCCGGGTCTGAAATTAGATCACCAGTGATGATTCATGAAGATTTTCTAGCAAAACTGATTTCTAACTGGCATGAAAAATAATGGACATGATCAGTGTTTTTAAATACATGATCAACTCATCACAACATTTCTTTTTTTTTCCAAATTAGCCTATAATTTATGTATGTGAATCATTCACTGTCCTGATACAAGGCAGGTATTTTAGTGGGTGAATGAGTCTATATTAACCCTACTTCTAACAATTACAACCTGATAACACAGTAGCAACATAATAATAGCATATTAAGTTGTTAATTGGGACTGGTATGTAGCCCTTTTGGGCATCTGTCAGCTTCTCTCAGCATCTCTCAACTTCAAAAAGGTTGTTGATCAATAACTCATTCTAATTAAAAGCTATAATCTTGGTAACAGACGATGTACGTTGCAGATGACAGAGTTGTGGCTCTTCGCGAGGTGTCGATTCCTCAAGAGTCCGACACGTCCTCCACCGTGAAGGTGCTCCATCACTTTACTCTGCTTCCCTCACATTAACACACATTAACAAGTAGATCTCACTCTCCTGTCTTCATCCTTTTCAGATCATCGCAACCTCCTTTGGCCTGAACTCGTCAGATGTTGTATTCAAGGCAAGCGATGCAAAAAAAAATACAACTACAATCTAACGTTTTCAAACAGTAAGCTCTTTGCCTGCATCTCCAGATTCGAAACCAGCGTGGATGCCTCATCCCTCTCAATAGTTCCATCCCTGAAAACAGCAAGCACATGTAAGAATTTGTTTTGTATTGATTCACGTAAAATTATGAATTACTATTTGCGTCTGTATTTAATGTTAATCACTTTTTCTCCTCTCTCTGATGCTGTTTTTCTTCTTTCACAGGCCCTACTTGCTGGATGTGGTTAAGATCTTCCAGCATGGTAATCTCATATGAGACATATTGTCTGTCTGTCTCTGTCTGTCCGTTCGTCCTTCTATGTACTTACTGTGTCTGACAGTCTGCCTGTTTACTTGCCCTTTTGTCAGCCCTGCTTTTTTTCTTTCTTTCTTGCTTTCTCTCTTGTTTTTTTTTCCGTGTCTACTTTGTTTGTATCTTTCATTCTTTCTTTTTTTCTTGACAGCATTCTTTCTTGTTTTTTCTCTTTCTTTCATTCTGTCTTATTTGTTATCTCTCTTTACTGCTTTCCTTTTTTCTTCTTTAATTCATTATTTCTTTCTTGCTCTTTCTTTCTTGTTCTCTTTCCTTCTTTCTACATGTATTTATATATTAATTAATTTATTTATTTATTCATTTACAGTTCGCCCAAATCCTAAAAGTATTCCCATGACAGTGATCAATAAAAGCATGACAAGCAGACTGCAATCCGTCAACAAGAGGGTTTGTGGCTACAAGAAATAAGATGAAAAACAATTTGAAATATAAGGTTTGAAAAAAACATTTTATCCATATTTATTAAAGATTCAGAGACTTGAGGAGCTTCTGCCTCAAATAAACATGAGACGTGATGAAAAACTCAGCCAGGTAAAAATATAAAGCGACCTACCATAGAAAGCTCATTTTTATTTTAATATTGTCATTTTAATCATGTGTTTGTCTTGCTCTATTTGCTTTCAGGAGATTGAATGTCTGAACCAAAAGTTGATGTTTCTCCAAAAGAGAATGCAGGTGAGCGAAGATCGTTTCACAGGAGATGCTTGAATAAGTAAAGTGGCTCAATAGGTGTGTTTAACAGGTGGCAGACTCACTCTCATGGAAGGGAAAACTGGACCGGCCGCCTCTGTGGTGAAGCGTCCACAGACACCTGTCAATCAAGTCGATGACAGCTCAGTTTACTGTATACGGTAATTTGAATGGTTAAATAAAGATGGTAGGCATGTTTGGTATTGCACGCAGTATTTTGAGTGGTGTAAATAAAGTTACAATATGGTTTCAAATGGCTAGTGTAGCGCATTCAACGTCGGGTCAGAATTCCATTTTGCAATGTCAAATAAAATGATGAGACAATGTCAGAACATGTGAACTGAATGGTTGGTTGGTTGGATAATTTGATCCCTTAACACCTAGGGTCGTAAGGGAACCATTTCCTGTGGTGTGTCTTGGGCAAGTACAGCCTCATAGTGCCCATCCCTCCCCAGGGCAACATATGTCTCATTCGGTCTTGAACCGGGGACCTTTCGCACGCTAGGCGAATCTACTAAGCTTTAATTCAATTATTCACTGAGTGATGTTGCACTTTTTCCTCCAGGCTAACAAACGTCACATTATATTTTGGTGAACTCCTTTATCAATTCCTGTCACCAATCATCTAAAAAGAAAATAAACTAACAACTATTACTTTCTGAAGGCATTGAACGATTAATAAAGATACCGACGCAGCACACAAGTGCCCATTCTACCGAGACAGCAGTACTCTTTGATTGTAAACGAGTAGGTGTACTCTAAACAATAATCACGCTATTACCTAGCGGTCAAAACGAAAATTACATCTACTACAGAACATTACAAGGGCAGAGCTAAGACCGTTTCTCATGTTTATATTTTTATCAAGTTTTTCGATATTGGAATATTGGAATTATTACTATTCTAAAATCCATCATCTAACTGTTGGTATGCAATAATGGCTTTAAGTATTTACATACCTAGTATTCGATAATGGCCCCACTGACCTACTTACTATAAGGCCATTATTGCTGATGATTTTTAAAATTTTGTATTTTTTTGTAGTGATTTCTACAAACTAATCAGATGTTTTTCTGGCCATTATCATCTGTAAAGGCCACAATTACACGAAAAAATGTTTTTAATTATTTGCCTCGTAGCAACTGTTTTGACAAACAACTTGCAGGATCTTTTCGGTATCGTTGGACTTTCAGTTTCAAATATTATCAACATATCGCTTTCCTCGGGTGTCCTTCCAGCAGCTTTTAAGTCCGCTGTCCAATGCCAGAGTGACTAATTGGAAGGAACAGGAGATTTCCTGAAGGGCTAGCTCATGTCAATGTCCAGTTTGGGCTGGCTGGATGAGAAAAAATAATTTGAGCATCTGTCTGCCACTTGCACTATCTAGACTTACCCGTGCATTAATTCTCTAATCTGCAGATTGGCCACCCTCAGTGCAACAGATGAGGTCAGTTTTAGCATCTGGCGTTATTCCCCCCTCCCAAATTTGAAATTAGTTGGCCCCACCATTCGGACCTCAGTGCTGTGGACTGCTTTGACCTCTGAGATTCGATCTGCAACCTCTGTGGAAGTGTTCTAATCTAGGCTTAAAACACACTCTTATTCAATAGCGTATGAATTATGTTGATCACAGGAAACTGTAAACCAGACATTCTGTTATTATACAACGGGTCAGGTGTATCGACATTTCGTTCTGTGTACATTGTTACAAGAATGACAATACAAAGGAAATTATTATTATTATTATTATTATTATTTCATGTTGATCATGATTTCTGTAAAGGTTATACAAATAAACATGACTTAACTTGACCAACTAATGTGTTATAGACATCATACCTGTCAACCTGTACGTTTTTGCCGTACAAAGTACGTTAATTATGCATTTTAAGATGTGTACGACGTACAGGAAAATCTCTACGGAAAACGCCAATCTGTCAATGATGGGTACCATTCGGTATACACCGACTATCACGAACCGCAAATCAATCAAGTCAAACGAGTTCGCCGCGGTAGCCTCTATCTCGGTATCGTTTTGTTTGTTGCAAACGAAGCGACCGGTTGACGCTACTGTGCGCATGCGTCTGCCGCCTGGGGATTTCCCATCATGCATCATTCAAAAAAAAACAAAACATGGTGTAATATTATTTTGTATTTTGTAAGGGAAAATACAACAGTTTGTAAGGGCATGGAGCCGTGGAGGTTGACAGGTATGAGACATGCATTTGTAAACTACAACTAATCCTGTTAATTACTATGTCATTACTATGTTATTATCATGTTATTGCAAGGATATGGTGTAGTATTTTTCTAAATATTCCTGATTTAAAAAAGAATCGAATTCTGCGGGTATTTTTATCTTTTTTTAATTTAGCGCCTATGAGAAGTACGACGATGCACCATATATGGCCGTAAGGATCACGTCACCTGTACTTGTAACTCCAATTCCCACCGTCCCTTGCGACGCAGTGTTCAACATGGCGCCTGTCTGGCGGACAAAAGGCGAATCTGTCTGACGATGGGCTGATAGCCCAAATAGAAGCTGAAGAAAACGATTTTTGAAGAGCGAGTTTATACGAATGTCACGACTTCTGTAAGACAAATTTCAAGTCTGTATGATAAAAGAAGCTCCCCAGGTGGCCTGTCTACTGGTTAGAAGGTAAGTTAGGAGCCGCTACTCTGGTTAAAACGTCCTCAATAGCCCGCTTGATTTTACGTGATGTGGTGATGGCCGAACCCCCTTTTAAACACTGTGCGGTTTTGCGATGTTCACGCCATATGTTGAAATAACATTTCTACAACTGTTCAAAAATAAGCCATTTCGGATAGTTAGGAGTTCATCTTGTATTCGGCTTGCCTCTCGACTGTAATTTACACCGAATCCCTTTTGCCGTCAACCCTAAAACACTCAGTTGTGTCTAGTACGATGTACTAAGCTCAACAAAATCAGCTGATTTTTCTACGGGCTTTGGCGCTGGAGGCAAAAGTTGGAACACGGCGTTCTTCTTGCACATGATGAAACTATTATTATTCAGAGCTAACTGACATTTTTTTATCTAATTATTATATTAGGTGTTTTGTCAAATCTGTTTGAGGAGTTTGTGAAAATGTGTTTTGCAAGAACAAACAAGTTGCTGATTTATTTGGAAATCATTTTTTGGTGACATTAAAAAAATAATCTTGAGTTTTACATCCCCTCGCTTCAGAATTAATTGCTCTGTTAGTTTTGACTTGTCTCGTTTGTCAAACAGAACTCAAGTAAACACAAACAAACATAAATATCTTTCCAAAACTTGACTCGAATATAACAAAAACAAATCTCAGTAACAGAGCTTGCACCATTATATAGGACTCTTCTCACCCCGCCCACCACCTCTTTTACCTTTGCCCTCTAGTAGCCCCTATAGGTCTTTCAAAAAAGGATTAACAGGCTCAGAGACAGTTTCTTCTCTGGGCCCTCACCACCCTTAACAAGCGTGCCAGACTGTGAAACATGCATATCTTGTCAGTTGTATAAAAAATGAGCATTATATAGAAAAATTGGTATTCATATCTGACTTTGTCAAAATCCCCCCCCTTCCTTCCTAGTGGGCACATTTAAAATATGAAAATGAATGCCCGTGGGCCCAGGTCTGGTTGGATTTTTTTTTTATGCCCAATCTTACCTTGAAGTCGGAGCCGTGATAAATATCATTTTTTGACACCGATAGCTATTAACGCTTTGAATTATTTTGTTATTGTGTTCATGTTTCATAGTTCTTGTTGTCTATAAATGATTTTAATCATGGCCCCAAATATTCAAAAATGTGGTATTGTGAGTCAAAATAATGTGATGATGAGATAAACATTAATGTCTTTTCTTATGTCCTCTACATCTATAGAGGTCTGATGGTGAGGATTCTGTACTCTCACCGTTGTTATCCGGGTTTGATTCTAGCCGCATCCAATGTTGTGCAAATGTGGTCAGCGATGTTTTTCGACTGATCAATCGTTTTCCTGATACAAAAACATACCACACAATCATAGAACCTCTGTGGTGAGGAGCCCTCTCCCTCTGGGAGAGATGATAATTCTCCCACTGTGGTCCGCTGCGTGTCATAAGAGGCGACTAAAGTGGAGGGAGCGACCAGACTGGGGAACCTCTCCTCGCTATCTCTACTCCCTAAAAGACAGCAAGGCAAAGAAAGGGGGGGGGGGGTCCGAAAAGTCTCGCAAACCCTAGTTATAGGGTCACTAAATGTGATGTGGAAGCAATGCCACTGAGTGGAAGAAAGGCGCTCGGAAGGATGATGACTAAAAAGGAAGGTTGATATGTTATCCTTGAGTGTAACAAAGATGAAAGGAAATGGTGAATTACAGGTGGACGTGCTAGAGAAGGAGTGGCTGTACTTGTGAGGGAGAAAGCTAAGGATAAACTGGTGGAGTGGAAAGAGATATCTTCGAGATTGATGTGGGTGCGATTAAAGTGGGGTGTAGAAGTATGGATGTTTATAAGTGCATATGGGCCCGGTTCAGAAAGAAGTGCTGAGGAGAGAGAGTTCTGGAAGGATTTGTCCGAATGTGTGGCAAGTGCGAAAGTGGTAATACGAGGTGACCTGAATGCTAGAGTGAGTGATAAAATGGTTGAAAATGTGGTTGGTAGATGTGGAGTACCAGGAAGAAATGAGAGTGGGAAGAAATTGATTGAGTTATGTGTGGAAATAAGTTGGTAATTGCAAATACATTGCTTAAAAAGATGGACATGTAAAAGTATACTTTTGTCAGAGTGGATGGTGGTGAGATGGTGGACAGAGCACTGATGGATGATGTAGTGGTTAGGAAAGGGATGTTAAGTAGATTGTTGGATGTGCATGTTTACAGAGGTGAAATGAGTGGTATGTCTGATCATTTTTATTTGGAAGGAAAACTGAGAATAGATGTATCGTGGAGGGCTAGTTATAGGAGGAGTGTGAGGAAAAAGGTGAACATGTGAGAGTTGAATAAAGCAGAAGAGGGAAGAGAGTTTAAAATGAGGATTGGGGAAAAGTATGAACGGCTAAGTAGAAGATAAGTGGAGAGTGTGGAAATGGAATGGAAGTGGTTTAAAGAAGCAGTGTTGAGTGCGAAAGAAGTGTGTGGAATGAGAAAAGATGGTCGAGGTATTAGGGAAGGAAGTTAATAACGGTGGAATGATGAGGCCTTAGATGCTTTGACAGAGAAGAGATGTGCCTTTGAGGAGTGGCTGCAAGATAAGAGTGGTGATGCATATGAAAGGTATAAAGTGAAGAAAAGGTTGCTAAAAGCGGTAGTGGAAGCAGCGAAAAGGAAAGCAAATGATGAATGGTGTGGATAGAAAGGAGTAAACTTTGAGGAAAGGAGAAAAGCGTTCTGGAAAGAAAAGATTTAGAAAGGAGGTTTAGTGAATGATACTGACTGTAGATTGCTGGTTAGTGGTCGTGCAGTCAGGACGAGATGGGGAGAGGTGGCACGGGTATGATTGACTGGTTAGTAAGCTTGTTGAATGTATACTTTTCGAGTGGTATGGTTCCTGTTAATTGGTCTAGTGCACGTGTGGTGCCATTGTACAGTGAAGAAAATAAGTATTTGAACACCATGCTATTTTGCTGTTTCTCCCACTTAGAACTCATGGGGGGGTCTGAAATTTTTATCATAGGTGCATGTCCACTATGAGGGAGATAAACTAAAAAGAAAAATCCAGAAATCACAACGCATGATTTATTTTTTGACGGTTTTGTGTGATACAGCTGCAACTAAGTATTTAAACACCTGAGAAAATGAATGTTAATATTTGGTACAATAGCCTTTGTCTGCTATTACAGAGGTCAAACGTTTCCTGTAGTCTTTCACCAGGTTTGCACACACTGCAGGAGGGATCTTGGCCCACTCCTCCACACAGATCTTCTCTAAATCAGTCAGGTTTCTGGACCCTCGCTGAGAAACACGGAGTTTGAGCTCCCTCCAAAGATTTTCGATTGGGTTCAGGTTTGAAGAATGGCTGGGCCATGCTAGAACCTTGATATGCTTCTTACGGAGCCGCTCCTTGGTTTTCCTGGCTGTGTGCTTCGGGTCGTTGTCATGTTGGAAGACCCAGCCGCGAGCCATCTTCAATGCTCTGACTGAGGGAAGGAGGTTGCTCCCCAAATTCTCCCAATACACTGCCCCAGTCATCCTCTCTTTAATGCAGTGCACTCGTCCTGTCCCATGTGCAGAAAAAACAACTCCAAAGCATGACGCTTCCAACCCCATGCTTCAGAGTAGGAATGGTGTTAGTGGAATTGTGACCAAAAAGTTCTATTTTGGCCTCATCTGACAACAAAACGTTCTCCCATGACTCCCCTGTATTATCCAAATGGTCATATGCAAACTTAAGATGGGTGCTAGTTTAAGCAGGGGAACCTTTAGTGCCATGCATAATTTCAAATCATGACTTCTTAGTGTACTACCTACAGTAACCTTGGAAACGGTGGTCCTAGCTCTTTTCAGGTGATTGACCAACTCCTGTCCTGTAGTTTCAGGCTCATTCCACACCTTTCTTCGAATCAATGAGACCCCACGAGGTGATATCTTGCATCGGGCTCCACTCAGATTAAGATTGACCGTCATGTTTAGCTTCTTCCACTTCCAATTCTAGATGATACACAGGTGTTCAAATACTTATTTGCAGCTTTAGCTACTATTTTCCTTTTTTATTTTCTTTGTTTTTGTGTATGTGTTCGTCTTGCTGTCGGTCACCCCTCTCGAGGAATAAGACCAGGTTAGATAGATAGATCTGCATAGAACCTCATGTGTAATGCGCACCCACATTTTGAGTTATTTTCTGGGTAAAAGAAATGCACAATAAAATAGGGCACCTTTTCTTTTCTAAGATAAGGCAATTTTTATTTATTTTTGTGCAGTCCAGTACCGAACAACCCAAGCGGTATAGTGGTTGCTGACCACTGCCGTAGCAAACAATGTTCACTACGTTGTTGTCAATGACAATAAAAAAACATTCTAATTCTAATGTAGGATGTTGCAGCACCGTGAGGAGCCTCGCTTCACCATCGAGCAGATCGACCTCCTCCAAAGACTCAGAAGGACTGGTATTGGGCAGAAGGAGCTTCTTCACGCCCTGGACACCTTAGACCACCTTGACCACACTCACGGACTCGTCCCAAAACACAGAGCCTCTTCTGGCCCGGCGCCTTCGTCTTCAGCTGCCACTCAGACAGCCTTTTCCGACAACCATCTATCACCCAACAGCTTTGATGTTGGCTTGCCTGTATCAATGGCAACATTAGTTCAGACAAACGGGACAATGTCACCAATCTCCAGGTTTCCCTTGGTGAGTGGTGGGTTTGAAGCGCCCGAGGATGATCTAGACATCGAGGAGAAAGTGGAAGACTTGATGAGGTCAGATTTGCTTGAGACACATTTTTTTGTCTTTTTTTTTTAGACTGTTGTGAGAATGTGTTCACTTGTAGGCGAGACAGCGGCTCTATTAAGGAGGAGATCAAGTGTTTCCTGGCCAGTAGGCGGATCTCACAGGCTTTGGTGGCGCAAGTGACAGGTGCGGGTCCCCTGAACTTGTCTTAAGTCTTCTTCATTCCTCCAACTGGCGGCACGCTGCTCTTGGTCCTCTTGCAGGGATCAGTCAGAGTCGCATCTCGCACTGGCTGCTGCAGCAGGGCTCAGACCTCAGCGAGCAGAAGAAGCGAGCTTTCTACAGATGGTATCAAATGGAGAGGAGCAGCCCCGGTAAGTGTGTGGAAGTCACAATTGTTTTTTTTTTTTTAATTGAGCTCTCACTATCTCTCCTTTTCGTATTTTGAACAACTATTATATCGGTTTTCTAGCCTCTGCAGTGTTCCAAAAATCCAGAGTTCCAGCCCGTCATGTAAAAATCTGTAAAGAGTTTTCAATTTTTCAGTAATAGAAAATACATTTTTCTCCAACTACTCTCCCTGCCTAGACTAGAGAAAAAAAAAGATGGCGTCTGCAAGTAGAATATTTTTGGACATCACTGTTAAATAAAACATGAAATCATAATCAAAATAGATGCCACTCTTTGTGTTTTAATTTATTAAATATTTAACTTTAAGTGAGATAGCAAAATTTGATTAAGAAGTCAAGCCCCGTTAGGGAATTTCTGGTTGATATTCTTTCTCAAAACACTGGTATAACACCATCATTGTAAACCGTGTCCATCAGGTGCCACGCTGGCCTTGCACAGCAGCCCGTTGACTCTGGAGGATGTGGTAATGGACTGGCAGCAGGCCCCGCCTACATTTACCCCCTCACCCGGGGGCTTCCGTTTACGTCGGGGAAACAGATTCACTTGGAGGAAAGAGTGTCTGGCCGTCATGGAAAGGTGATGTTTACACCAGCTCAGAGTTCCCCCTATGATTTTTTGAGTCCCTGGTGGGTGGACAGTCTAAGGGGGCCTAGGGTCATGCTCCCATGTTAGAAAAGGTCATACATTTTAATTCAAACACTTTGATCGAGTGCATTTTTAAAGCAAAATCAAGAAGCTGGATCTATGATGACTGTGTTCTCTTGTAAACTATTGAATCAGAAATACACTAGTTGTGAAAGTCTTATATTGGCAAGTATCCAAAACAAATTACCGATATGAGTTTGAGATAATATTCACATTGGTGATCTGGTGGTAAATTACAGTATTAAATATAAATTTTGCTGTTTTTATGATTGTGGCTTTTAACAGGATGCCGGTTCTTCTTCAATGATTTACTGGAGGTTATTGTAACGTGCAACTTATGAGGGACAGTTAAGGCCTGTGTCCAGCAAAGTTTTTTCATGCTCTGAGTGTTTTTTTCCCCTAATTGCTTGCAATGGGAGCGCCCTGCTTTTACGCTCTGTCGTGAATGCCGGCAGTGCGACTATGCGCTGTACAGGATTTATGCGCGAAACGCTTGCCGCTTAACTTTTTTTTCTGGCCGGCGAGAGTTGAAAAATGGTCACTTTGGGAAAACACAAAACTCATTAATGTCACGTATTATCCAGCCGTCTAACCACAGGGCAAGCGGGGTGGGACAAACTCTTCAAAAACCGAGTCAGTAAAATTTTATTATTTATTATTATTTGCTATTATTTATATAATATAAATAAGTTATTTTGATAATTGTCACATTATAAATATTTAAAAACATGATTTTATTTTTTTAAAACAAAATTTAAATAGATTCTGACAGGCCGTGATGGTTTGTTTGGTGCTATGTATGGGAAACAATGCCAGCTGCCATCTGACTCAACTATTTTATTTATTGTGTGTGGGTGTGTACATGCAGCTACTTCAGCGACAATCAGTATCCGGACGAGTCGAGGAGGGAGGAGATCTCAACTGCTTGCAACGCCGTCATCCAAAAACCAGGTGAGTCCATTACCTGTTGCCCGGCAACACCAAAGAAACTAAGCGCATCCTGTGCCTGTGTTGTTCAGGTAAAAAGCTGCTGGACTTCGAGAAGGTGACATCTCTGAAGGTGTACAACTGGTTTGCTAACCGTCGGAAGGACCTCAAGAGACGAGCCAACATCGGTAAAGTCTTCTTGTCATTTATCAATATTTTTTCACAAGCGGTGAGGAATTTTTGTGTGTTTCCTCCTGGAAGAAGCAGCCATCATGGAGAGCCACAGCGTTGACGTCCAGAGTCCTGAAGGTCAAAGCAACGGGGACGAGGTGGATGCTACCGATGAGCAGGTACAGTCGTTAAAGGGGCAGTGTGTATTATTTGAGCACTAGACAACCCTTTAGTATGTTATTAGAGGTTAAAATATACCCAGTCTACCACTTAACATTCCAGTTAGAAATCACAATGACCCATAATATTTTCAGAACCAGTCCGCAGGCTACTAGGTCGTTTTAGGGGGCTACCATGTTGGAGACCCCAACTTGTGAGAAGTCACCCAGAAAAAAAAAAATCTGCTTCTTCTTCCTAGTTCATATGTAAACATTCTATACTGTATCTCCAGCGCGCTAAGAACTTTGACATTCTTATTGTTTAATATCTCGTGCATCCATTCAATATGGTTGGTGTAAAGTGTAAAGAAGAGGCGAGCAGTTTTATTTGAAAATGAATGTGGAATATAGAAGCTTGACGCTGTTGAGAAAATGGTCGAATCGCTTTTTTTCGGACACTTTTTACCACGAAGGAGGAAGTATTCTAACTCTTGAAGCCAATCTTCCAAAAGTAAGTTAAACTTAACTTTATTAATCTTTTATAGAACATATTATTTTATGACATGTTTATTTTTTAGTACTAAACAATACAGGTTACTTATACAAGCCTTAAACATATTTATATAAACCTTAAACATACTTACAGTGTATATATACCTTTTAACATACAGAATATAGCACTGAAGCAAGTTACGAACAAATTCAACTTACGAACAATCGTCTGGAACCTATCTCGTTCGTAAGTAGGGCAGCGTCGGTATTGTTTTTTTAACACTAGGAAGCACGAAATAATACTCTACCTTTAAGAATTACCCCCTCCTTATTTTCCTTTTGGTGTGTACAGAACATATTTCTCATCTCATTAGCTGCACCGCTTATCCTCAGTAGGGTCGCGGGGGTGCTGGAGCCCATCCCATTAATCATCGGGCAGTGGGCAGGGGACACCCTGAACTGGTTGCCAGCCAATCGCAGGGCACACAGGGACAGACAACTCGCTCGCTCATTCACACCTAGGGACAATTTGGACCGGCCAATCCACCTGAAATGCATGTCTTTGGAATGTGGGAGGAAACCGGAGTGCCCGGAGGAACCCACACAAGCACGGGGAGAACATACAAACTCCGCACAGTAAGTCCGGTAGCTGGATTTGAACCCACACAGGAGGTTCCCAAGACCTTAGAACTGTGCCGCACATGCGCTAACCACTGCGCCGCCGTGCTGCCCCTGAACATTTCATAAATATAAAATGTAATTTAAAAAATTAAGTTATGTATTACGTCAGCACGCCAGCGCAGTGGTTAGCGCGTGTGCGGCACAGTTCTGAGGTCAAGAGATTGAACCTTCCTGTGTGGAGTTTACATGTTCTCCCCCTGCTTGCGTGGGTTTTCTCTGGGCACTCCGGTTTCAACCCACATTCCAAAAACATGCATGTCAGGTTAATTGGCAGGTCCAAATTGTCCCTAGGTGTGTATAAATGAGTGAGTTGTCTGTCTCCGTGCGCCCTGCGACTGGTTGGAAACCAATTCAGGGTGTCCCCTGCCCACTGCCCGAAGATAGCCGGATGGACTCCAGAACCCCCGTGACGCTACTGAGGATAAGCGGTGCAGACAATGGATGGAAGTTATGTATTTAGTTTTCACATATATTTACAATTAAAATACATGAACATTTGGATTACATAATTATCCCTTTTTCGATAAATAAATACATGTATAAATTCTATTTTTATTATTTTAAATTGAATACATCTTAAGTATTTCAACCCTTTTGTATGTATTACTTTTTTATATTTATGTATTCCAAATTGGTAACAACTGATATTTGACTGATATTCATTAATGTACGAAATAAATTTTAGAATCCATCAAAAATTTTATTATGTAAATGATCACCCTTTTTTGATAACTGAACACATTTCTCAATTATTTTTAATGTATTTTATCAATACAGTGTCTATAAAATTTTCTTTGTAATGATCACGTATTCATTTTCCTCATATTTATGTATTCAAAATTTGTTACGTTAAACTAAATTTTACTCCATATTTAAGTTTCTTCATTTTTCTCATGCTGAAGTATGGAATTTTTTTTGCCCTCATGTAGGTTTCAGATCAGGGGATGGTGTAAGGGTGGTCTGTTCGGACCTTTGAGACTCTTTTAGATTGAAGGCTGTATAAATAAACTAGATATTTCATACACATTACGTGATTGGTTCTGGGGTCAAATGCTTCAATCATTGTTTTTTTTAGGTGACATACAAATACCTTGACTGAGAAATATAGAGATATCGTTGCTTCGCTCATTTGGAGTCAGCTGGACCTTTTGAAGAGAGGGAGACATAGTTGCTTCGGAGTGCTTCGGTTGAGAGAGCCAGGGGCGTGGAATGAATATTCGTCGAGACGTTTTTCGGTTGTGGTGCTTGTGGAAAAAGAGTGAGGAAGTGCTTGCCGCCTGCTTTTAAAGCAACCTCGTGACGTCAGCTAACCCTGAAAGCATGTCATTTGAACCCTTCCACTTGTCCATCTCAGGGCGAGTTACTTGAAGGCTTTCTTATCTCTTCTTATCTCGACGCCAAAATGGGCCATGATAAAATACTCAGAATTAAAAAGTCTTGCAGTTCAACTCCCTGGCAACATCAACCTAAATCATGAATCACCACACTAAGACAAATCACCATCTGTTTGATTACAAGCTAACACTTTGGTGTTGTGAACATTGATTGATCTAATGGGCCAACCCATTAATGACTTTATCTGGATAACATCATGTCATTTTTTTGTTCCTCACTGTGGCAGGCTTCCACACTACTGTCCAGCTGGTCCCCCACGTTGGGGCGTGGTGCCGCATCCGGGACCAGGGGCCGGGCATCGTCATCTGGTCAACGAGTGTCCTGGTCGCCACCTTCACCTACCACCAGGGACAGGCGCGGTTCGGAAAAGACAGGGGCGGCCGGGGACGGAGCTGCCTTAACTTTGGTGGAGGACATCAAGACAGAGGTAATAGAAGACGACTGAAAAAGAGGTATCGCCGTCGGCTTCTGATACCAGAGCTCAAATACCTCCTGCCCAACCGCCACCAACCTGCTCAGCTACACTCCGCTTAGCGTAAGTCGACATTATTTCCGAGCAGGCGGCCGCCGTAGAGCCGCTCGTCACACTGTGATCACAACGGTGCAGCCTCAAAAACAAAATCCACACATGGAAGCTTTCAGATTTTTCATGTTGCAAATGACCGTATTTTCCGGACTAGAAGGTGCACTCCAAAAGCCCAAATTGGCCAGAAATTTCAATGTGCGCCTTATATTCCTATGCGCATTATATGCTGACAAAATTGAACTTGTGTTACTAGAGTTCTGCAATCATTGATCAGTCGATACATTTTTAGCACTGAGCACAATTGCATAACAATGGTAGTAACAGGGATTAAACTGGATAGCAAAGGTAGGTGCACCGAATCCTGAACCCAAGGCAAGGCCGCTTAAGACATAGATGGTTGTTCACAATTGCATAAAATTGGATTGGATGCAACGGCAATTTAACCTAGATCACATCGGGGAGAGCGCCTGACCCTATGCACTCGACCACCAGGAATACGGAGCAGGGATCGAGAGGTATGGGTTTTTCAGGGCCGATACTGATTATAAGCATAAAGAGGCCAATAAGTGATATTTAAAATCTGATAGTTTTTCTGTAAAAGCTTAAAAATTGTCATAATATTTTTTAATAATGCAAAAATAATATTTGTTATGAATTCAAATAATACTTAGCTCTCAAACTTTTTACAGTAAGTAAATTAGAATTTCAACACAACTAACATGATTGATATTTAATTTAAACCAAAAACCTGCAGTGCAGGTAGTAAAATTAGTCTTAGCAGCAAATAAAAGGTGGATAAAAACAAATATATATATTTTACTAAAAAATAAATAAAAATGTCAATACAACAAACATTTTTATCCATCTACCATGGTCATATCCCTCAAGAGGGGTGACCAACAGCAAGACAAAAACATACAATAACAAATAAAATAAAATAAAAAGAAAATAAAAAAGGGAAAAAATGCCAAAAAAAACCACAAAATTTTTTAGACCATGGCCAACCTAAATGCCCAAACACCCAAACAAGTTAAGCACCTCGGCACGCAAGTTGGTCATGCTTTCTTCCCTCCAGATGAAACGGGACACAAGAAAGCGGCCATGGCACTCGGGTTAGAGTGACACAACACTCTATTGTTCAACAGCAGGGCCCGACAGCTTTCACTGGTTTACCCCTGCCGCATCATGCGGGTGCCCTGCCCATCCCTTAGAACGCGTCCAAACATCCCATTATCCTTTTACAACACCTCTCTACTCATTCCTATCACCAACAAACATGATTTAAAACAAAAAGTGCAGGGATTTTTCAGGCCTGGCAGTATTTCTCTATCGATGTAGAATGAAAATTTACTTCCGGAGGATTTATAAAGTATTAGTATATAAAATGAAGTTAAACACAATTTTGCACAGATATGTGAGTAGAATTAGTAGTTCCATTTGAGCCGTACAAGATTGTGGTGCAAAAAGCATAATTGTTCAGTAAGATGGCGTCTCTTGCATTCATAAAATGCAGAGACTTCTGAAGGTTTGCTGAATTGGGACTGATGAAGGTGGTGCAGATAAATTATTTTTCATGTTTGGCAAGTTTTTTGAGCGCATTTCATTATATCTCCACCACTGAAGTGGATCTCCATTCTGCCCGTCAATCACTGGTTCCTTCATAAACAGGTCTAGCTCGTCCTCAATGCAGCTGCTGGTAACCAGTGTGGGGTGCCAGCACAGATGAAAACGTCTAGTCTGCTAGAAGACGCCTGTTCCCTGTGTTGCCTTTTGTGGGCGCTTCTATCATCTTCATATGTTCAACATGCAACCATCTGCTCCTCCACACTGGCGATCTCTGTTACAGCATGCTCCTCTCTGGAGGTCTGTTGTATGACAACGTCCTCTCCCTCTTCCAGCCACACTTTGGCCTTGCTCAGTGTTGTGGCAAAGGAGAATGCACGACTCTTATAACGAGGATCCAAGAGATATGCAGGCATCACAAGCTTTGTATCCTCCAATTTTGAGGAAACACTTCTCCAAACTCTTTTTCATGACTTGCTTGAGTGTTCCTATGTCTTTGGTGGAGGCCCACCCTCATTATCTTGAAGTAACACTTTCAACACAGTCAGGTTGGGAATGATGCTTAATGCTGATGAGTTACTGTGGCTCACCTGTAAAGCCACTTCCTCTATTGGTAGAAGAGTTTGTATTAAATGTGACACAAGATCCTACTGTGGAGTAGCGGGACTTGAAGATCCTCCGTGTTCACCACAGTACAGCTGAAGTGCACACCTCTGCTCCAGCATTCTTTGCAGCATTTGAAGCGTTGAGTTCCTCCTTGTTGGAACAGCCTGGATTATGCTGTGTTCTGGTTGTTACCTCTGAACATTTCGCAAACACAGTTAGGCCAAAACAGGGTAGAGGAAATTTGTACCATGATTCTTAAGAAATGCAATGAGATCTGTGATGGCTCTGGCTTGACTGACGATCATGCACGACAAGTTGCAAAGTGTGAGCTGTGCAAATGAGCTCTGGGACCTCAGCAAGCTTCCTTCTTCGCAATATTTGCGCCATTGGTTCCAAGCACTTGTGCTTTGCTTATCTGATGATGTTATATTTGTCAATAATTCAGAGCACATTATGAGAACAAGTCACGGCATTTAGATGGACCAATAACTAACATTTCGGTCTTTTCAGAGTTAAGGCCCAAGAAGTTGAGTGACATACATTCTTTAATCTCAGTGAGGCAGGCCTCCAAATTTACAGTTTATTGTGGCAGATTCCTCCATCGGAAGATATAGTCATCTGCGTAGCAATGGAAACTGATATTATACTTGCGAATAATCTCACCTAATGGAAGCATGTAAATGCTGAAAAGAAGGGGGCCAAGTACTGAACCCTGCAGAACACCACAGGTAACACTAAAGGGCTCAGATGTAATTTCACCATATTTAACACAGTGGGTCCTATCTGAGAGGTAGGATCTGAACCATAAGAGGATGGGTCCTGGGAGACCAATCCATTTTTCCAACTGTTCTAGTAAGATATTATGGTCCACAGTGTCAAAGGCAGCACTAAGGTCCAGCAGCAGCAAGAGTGATGAAGCGCCAGAGTCCATTGCCAGTAGAAGATCATTGGTTACCTTCATCAGGGCTGTCTCAGTAGAGTGGTTAGCCCTGAATCCTGATAGCATTGATTCAAAAAGATTCTCGGATAAAAAAAATCGTTCAGCTGCTGTGCCAAAACTCTTTCAAGTACTTTAGAAAGAAACAGTCGGTTTGACACAGGTCTATAATTACAAAAGCTGAAGTCAACTTTTTACTCTTAATCTCTTAATCACACACACGCTATTCTACCACAGACTTTTTAAAATCTCAATATTATCAGCGGTCTTCATTCAGAGATGGCAGAACTGCCGCTGTTTACTCTGCTCTATTCTTCTGCTCATTGCTACGTTAATAATAGTCTTGAGATGTAAAATGCTAAAATATTTGTTACATTTTTGGGTTTACCTTCTACATGTCTGTACTGTCACTCCGGTCTGCAGTGTGTGACTGCTGAGTCGGGCCAGCTTCTGTTTCAATGGCTCTGGCCCTGGTCGCTTATCCAGTCAGAAGGCGCGGGGTGGGTAGCATCAAAAACAGAGGGCAGTAGAGAGGGAAGAAGAGGCTTGGCTGCATCTGAGCCTAAATAACCCAGCTTCAGATTTATTTAATTGGCCTGTCAAATAAAAATGCCGATAGCCGTCAAATCCTGAAATACCAGTGCCGATAATCGTTCGACCTCTAACACAGACAACACACGAAAAGGCCTCTGTATCCATACTGGTCGCCATCTGGGTTGGATTTCCGGTGCAATCCAATGTTATGACCAGAGATAGATGGATACTTTATTCATCCCCGTAGGGAAATTCACACTTCCAGCAGTCTACCCCGTTGTTTATTAACAGATTAACATGATGCCCTAGGGGTGCTTGTAGCGGAGTGGATGACGTCACGCCAGTCCAAAAGTTCGACATCCCTGCGGCAGATGGAAAACTTTTCTTTGTGAAAATCCAGGGATACACCACCTCGTGTTAGCAAGTCCGTCTCCTCTCCGATTCCCCCCTGCTTTCGTGTCTCTGTTTAGCGGCGTTGAAGCCGGATAGCTCCGGGTAGCTCCGGGTGGCTACACGTTAGCGTCCGGAATGCTAAACGTGAGCCACATTTCCGCAAAACACAGCAACTGCGCTTCCTGTGCGCTTCGATGTTTTCCACCAGCACTCGATGATCTTATTTGGTCGTGAGTTCGCATTTACCATGATTACGGATGGTACCGAAGACTTATAACGCCGCTAGCCGCTTCGCTAGCTCCGGCTCTTCTTCCACGATAGGCCCCTTTATCACGCCGGCACGAGAATTCTTCAGGGCAAGGAGTTGAAATTCCTTGAATACACGCATTTTTTGTGCGCTAAAACCTATTTACCATAGGATAGAAGTAATCCATAGTGTAGTTGTCAAAACGGAAAGAAAAAACACCGAAGATAGGAGCAGACAATAAAACAATAGGGCAGCTGCTGGAAAAGGCAGCCGCTCGTGGCAGCGCCGCTTTGATATTACCTGGCTGATCGATCATTTTTTTTCTGGTTCACCTTAATATATGAAAACAAAATAATCACAAAAGACTATTTTTTTGGGTGCGCTTTATAGTGCGTGAAATACGGTACATTCAGTGTTTTGTTTTGTTTTTTTTACTCCACACCAGAACATTGAGTGAAACAAAAAGGGACTTGACCAGAAAAGCTGATTAATGGATGCAAAGAAATTATCTTTTTTTGTTTTGGGTTTGTCGTCATATTGATCGATTACTTCCAGTTAGTAGGAAAAAAATGAAACTCATTTTAAAAATGTATCACTTACATATGATAAATCACATTAACAATAATACTGTGCAATATCATCACTCTACCAATAAAGTTTTTATCACTTAACATCAACCTTAAAAATTGTAATAAATCATAATGAATTAAAGGTTTATACAATAGAACCCCGGGATACAACGATCCTCCCTTACAACATTTTCACTTTACGGTGAGAAACAATTCTTTTTGTTTCTCTTAACTGCATTTTCTCCACTATGTGACATCAACAACAAATTATTTTGCATCCACCCGCAACTCCACTTTACCACCTCAAGTCTCACCATAAATAAATATATTATTATTATTTTTTTTACTTCCAATTATATTTTATTCAAATCATATACACGCACACTGCACATATGTATCTGGGGGCGCATTACACTTGTATCCCGGGGTTTACTGTATGTAATATTTTAAAAAGCAGGAGGGGCAACAACAGAGCTTCAAGATTCCAAAAATGCAGTTTTAGTAAACGGCGTTTCTTTGCGTCCAACCTCACCAAAAGGCCAATCTATGTGACTTTCAAACAAGACGTTGTTTGTACGCTAACCGTACACATCGGAATATATCCGAAATAGTAGAAACTGCGAGGGTGCAATTTCACGGACACAAATGTGTTTCCACTCCCTGGAACAAAAAAGTAGCTTCCATTGAATGAAGCCAAAGTATTAGCGTTTTCAAGTAGATCATTTTCTCTTTTTAGTACCATACATAAAATGTGTGGAGACACTTTGAGTTGTCTTCTGTCTTTTCGTGTGTTTTAAAGGGACAGTGTGTGTTTTTAAGCGCCTCCTAGTGGTAAAGAAAAACGTCATTCAGTTTAAAGATATATTGATTTGAATCATAAGCAAAAATACGTCAATTATATGAATGTGCATTTTTTACAAATACATGTAGGTGGAGGAATATGTATTTGACGTAAGATGAGAGAGCTGACATATTTGTTGGCCATTTTGCATCCCACTCCTGGTTTGCACTCCTTTAACATATCTTCATGAGTCTCTTTAAGGGCTGGTAACAGCATACTTTCATTTTTCATCTTTTTTACCTTATTTTCATTTTAAAACAAATGTAATTTTAATTCTCCCCCCCCGTTTTTCTTCTTGCTTTCCTATTTTTGTTTTATTTTCTATTTCATTCTTTTTCTCCCATTTTTTCTTCTGTCGCCTTTCAGTTTTTTTCCCATTTTTATCCTGTTTTGTTTATTTTTTTCTTTTTTCGCTCTCATTCACAAAAGGCAGAAAAAAAGAAGGAAAAAAATGGTGCATTTTGGTCACCTTTGAGTCTCCGCAGTTTTGATAAAAGCACTAGTTTTTGGTTTCCCTACACAATACAGTGGCATCTAGTGGTTAAAAATGGAACACCGTCTCTTTTAAACACCCATCGCCATTTTTTTATGTCTTCCTTCTATGTAGCAACCAAACGAGTTTAGAATGTTGTTTGAAAAACAGTTCTCGTCTTTGTGTTCCTCGGTTTGTAACGATGCACGTTTGAATTGTTTTCATATGCCGCCATGATTTTGCTTTAAGTGCCTTCTGTTGCGTTGTTGTGTTCCAACGGCTCGGAAACGCCAAAATTTCCTACGCAAATACCTCAACTTCCTCTTCATCCCATTGGACTTTGTGAATTCCGACAATCATGCGTGGTGTGTTCAATGAACCTGGGACGTTGGAGATATTTGACAACTTATTTCGGCAGGGGTGCGAAACCCTGTTTTCCTCCTCCATCACCTCTTATTCTTGTTCAGCTCATTTGCATATAGCACTGTTCATGGAAGCCCTACTGTGTTTTATATAGCGACTCCTAGTGGTATAAAAATCATTTTAATAAAACACTATCAATAGAAAAATAAGCAAAAATACCCGTACTATTTTATGATCATGTTTAAGATTTAGAAAGTCGTAACTTCATGAAACAGTATATATGAGATGCCATCTTACTACTACGGAAGTCCGAATAACCATTTTGCTATGCTGGTTTGTACCGGTGGTGCTTTTTATACTTTACAGCCACTTACCTTCCACAGCCGAGTCCGGCATGTAATGGATGCAGAGTCCTGTCATTCAGGCGTCTTCCACTTTTTTTTCACTGTTTCCATCTCAAGCAACCCATGTAAGCCATTTTGATGCATGCTATTAGCCACTATTATTAATGTTAACTGCTCCGTGTCAATAAAGCTTGCAGTGTCACTCACCTTTCGCAGCTAGTCCAGCGATTCCGGAATCTTTGACTTTTTTCCCCATTGTGTCCTTCTCTAGCCACCCATGTGAGTCATTTGGCGGAAGTCTATTGCTTGCCACTAACTGCTAATGTTAGTTGCAGCTGAGCCCTGCACGTGATGGTCGCCAAGTCCCGTAACTCAAGCATCTTTAAATTTTGTCCCTCTATTTCCTTCTCTAGCCACTCATATTAGCCACACGGTTACAAGCTATAGCTCCCTTGTATGGTATTATCTTTGTTGGCTCTTCTTTGTAAATAAAAAATGCTTGCTTTCTCTTTCTCCACGTATGTTAACCACTTAGCTACGGCTTGTCACTAGCCGCTATTGTTAGTTGCCTCTGAGCCTGCACGTGATGGTCGTCAAGTCCTGTATTTCAGGCATCTTCTACTTTTTCCCCTCTGTTTTCTTCTTTAGCCACTCTCGTTAGCCACTTGGCTGAAAGTTCCAGCTCCCTGCTAGCCACTAATAGTAGTGTAAGCTGCTCCATTTAATTTTAAGCTCGCTTCGCCCTTCACTGTCACTTGTTATCCACAGCTAGTCATGCAAGTGAATGTCACTTAGTCCCGTGAGTCCTGCATCTTTGACTATTGAAATGAAATGATCTGCATTTATATAGCGCTTTTCAAGTCAATGACTTCCCAAAGCGCTTTACAATGTGCTCCACATTTCCCAATAGCAGCCTTGCAGCCATGTAAGGCGCTAACCTGCTTATTGGGGGTATTAGGGGTTCAGTGTCTTACCCAAGGACACTTCGACATGTAACACGGACGAGCCGGGATTCGAACTGGGATCCCTTGATCCCAAGACGAGCGCTCTACCTCCTGAGCTACTGCCACCCCTATTTCCACTGTTTCCTTCTTTAGCCATTCATGTTAACCATTTGGGTACAGGTTATGGCTCACCTTTAGCCGCTATTGTTAGTTTCTGATGAGCCCTTCATGTGATAGTCGCAGAGTCCTGTGATAGAAGATAAAGGTTGGAAATGCCACAGTTTCCTTTTCTAGCCACTCACTTGGCTACAGGTTATAGCTAGTGACTCTTATTGTTAGCTGCTCTTAAGTTTTCCCATTTGCCTTCAAGAGCTGGTCATGCAAGCGAACATCGCTGAGGCCTGTGATTCCGATATCTGACTTTGTCCCACCCTTTCCTTCCCTAGCCACTTATGTTACCCACTTGGCTGATAGCTACGGCTCCCCGCTAGCCACTGATTTTAGTGTTAGCTGCTCCGTGTAAATAAAGCTTTCTTCGTCCTTCAGTGTCGCTCACCTTCCACAGTTGTTCATGCGAGCAAACGTCACCGGGTCGCGTAATTCTGGCATCTTTAACTGGCTTTCTTAGTAGCTTCTCCCACTATCTGTTATAGTTTGCCATTTACACCAGCTCTGACCAACTCCAGCAATTTGCTCTTTTCAGTCGCTTTGGTTGTACATTTTGTTGTTGCCTGCAGGGATTAACAGTTTGTATGTTCTTCGCTGGCTGAAAGAATTGAAAAAGTCAGTCTAGTGTCTGTCAAGGACCAGGATTCCCTTAAATTTACACAATGATGTTTCTGTACTTCCGAGTTTACCTGAACACATCACGCATAACCATTGATTTTTTTTTTTTACAAGCCCCGCCCCTGCCCTTGTGAACAGCCCTGTACCTCATCTGGTATCATTTCAAATGGAAATATAGCTCATTTTTGTTGTTTTTAATGTACAATTGAATATTATAAGGATATCAGTAAAGGGACGTTAGATTATTAAAAAGAATAATAGAATCGGGCAACTTGCTGTGCTTCAAACTGCCATTTGTTCTGGTTCAATTGACCTGATTTCGAGAAATCTTGACAAAGAAAATGTGTACAAATCGCTGTTTCACCACGTGTTAATTTAATGTGGATAAATTGCAATACTTGTTATTTTCAATTGTTTGTCTGATTTTAAGCTAGAGTGCCTTGTTTGGATGCTCAAATATTGTATAAAATGTAACACAACAACTAATTGTACGTCTTTTTTTGCCATTGGTCGCATATGTTTTTTTAATTTTTACTATTTTATTGAAATTATTTTTATTCTATTGACAAGGGAAATAAAGCTGATCACAGTTGATAAAGTGGTGCTTGATTTGTTCATTCAACCCATGTTACAATCCCAAACTGGAAATCCTAGGAAGGCTTTAAAACCCTTATTAAGGGATGAAAACCTTTAAAATCTTAATTTGAAACCCTAGAAGCACTTAAACTCCTTTTTTCAGGGTGAAACCCTACTACATTTTCAAACCCTAGTTTGAGGCAGACACCCAAGTATGAAACCCTAGCTGGAAACTTTAGAAGCACTTTAAAATCATTGAGGCTGAACCCCTGGTTCTAAACACTAGCCTAAAGCAATTTAAATTCATTAAAATCCTAGTAATGTACGTGTGTTTCTATGTATTTGACATTCTGGGATGTTGGCTGGCGAAAAAGACAGTATTTTTCCTATTGTACATTGAACAATGTTAAACAGAAAAGGTGCAATACACATATACATATTTTAATTAGAGTAACCAAATCCATTCGTACATATTTAATATAATATTATGAATCCACCTGATTTTAAATGCTACAAAACAAAATATTTGAAATAATGCTGGCCCAAATTCATTCCTTATCATTCATTCATTATCTGCACCGCTTATCCTCAGTAGGGTCGCAGGGGTGCTGGTGCCCTTCCCAGTCATCTTCGGGCAGGGAGGAAGAAACCCACGCAAGCACGGGGAGAACATGCCAACTCTGCACAGGAGGATTCAATCTTGACCTTAGAACTGTGCCGCACATGCGCTAACCACTGCGCAGCCGTGCTGCCGCAGACCCAAGTATTCAATTATAAGTAATACTTTCAATGAACTATATATTGGCAAAAAATGGTGGGAAAATGTTTTTTCTAAACTAAACAGCCATTAGTTGTATTCAGAAAAAAAATACAATAGCAGTTGCATATTTATTCAACCCCCCTGTTGTTCTTTGGTCAAAATGATCCGCCAAAAATCCCCTGAATGCCATTTTATCTAACTCAAAATGTTACTTTTCCTACATTGGCCCCACCAGTAGAGCACATTAAATATTGTTATTATTCGCATTTGCATGTACTTTGTATAAAAAAAGTCCTTAAAATAGGACATCAACAGGATTAAATAAGAACTGTTAGACAGTATTGAAAATACTCATCACCCTTTCATTTTCCATTTTCATTTATTTTCGTATCAGATTACTTTTCAAAGGACACAAATTGAAAAAAAAGATAGACATTTCTTTCATATAATACACATTCTCTCTTTGGATTGCAGCATAGTGACAGAATTAAATTAGAAGCGATCAACACAAAACAAAATTAAACATCTGTGCTCAACAGTTTTTCCTTCTATAATCCACACACACACACAAACATTAGCAAGAAACACAATTGCTAGTCTTTTGTCTTGTTGATATGAAATGTTGTCCTGGTATTCAGGTCAAAACCAATTGAATCCCTTACCAGAAAATAACACCTTTTTGAGATCACATTGATACCACTTAAATAAAATAAATATAAGAAAAATTGAAACCTTAAGGGCCCTCACAAAGACAGATTCAATATTAGAGGTGCCATTAACTTTCCTATCATGGACATTTTTTGTGCAGACTACAAAAAGTCACTCATGAAACTGTGCCTTGCTTTAACACTTTGTTGCCTCACTAACAATCATCGCAACTGGATCCATTTTATGACCAAAAAAACCCCCCAATTCTTCTCAAAGGGACATTTTTCCTCTACGTAATACAGTGAGATCTCAGTACTTGAACGACTCTTCGTAGAAATCGGTGTTCGACCGAGAAATAAAGTTCTTTTCTGTGGGGTTTAAACGAAAAAAATTGAAACCCGGAAACAGCCTGGCCGTGGACGAGTGACATGAGCGTTATTTTTTGGGGTCCCAAGAAAGTAAGTCATGAGGTGAACGAAAAGGGAAGACAGTGAGAACAATCATCAAGTTGAAGAAGGAAATAATTGCTCTGAGATTGGCTGCCATTGAACTGCTCAAAAGGTAAAGTCAATTGTTTATGGTTCTTTTATATATAGTATTTTTAAATTTTAGTATCTGCACATTTAAACAATTACTGTAAACCCTCATTTAATGCAGTAAATGGGGACGGGAACATCCCCTCTACCTACAAGTTGCCATAATCTGCATAGTAGCCCCGCCCCCATTTTTTCCATGTGCTCTGTTGGGCTCCGCTTGTAGCAGTAGTTAACCGGGGATAATTGATCGCAGCCACGAAGGTGCTATTCATTTTGGGCAGGAAATAAACGAAACTCATTAGCAATGGTCAACTGCAGATAAAACAATTCAGTTCATCTTTGGCAGGCCACAATGGTACGCATCAGTAGCCCGAACTGAAAAGTGCTTTGCCGGCCACTGCTTTCAGTAATAGTACACAGTGGATAGCCTATTTTGTTTTTTGGCAGGCCAGATCAGCACGCTTCCCGACAAAGGGACCTTCTCCCGGTCCTTGCTCGCTGCAATGTGGGATTAGGGATAACGGATCACGGCAGCACGAGTGCAGTTTATTTCAGGCAGAAATACAGTAACAGCAAAATAAAAACCGCCAGGCCAGACTCAAGTGCACTACACCAGTCACCTCTCACATCAATACTCTACTGGAAATAATGGATCGCAGCCGCATGGGTGCTCGTCATTTTAGGTAAAAAGGACAAAAAAAAAAAAAAAAAAAAAAGATCTCCCACAGATGACAATCTCCCCGCTCTCGGAAATAGTCACACAGGATAACTGATCGTGGCAAAAACTGTAGTTTTTTTTAGAAGGGCCACAATGGCACACCTTCAGGAGCCAGAACAGAAAAAGGATGCACTCTGTTGGTCTGCTCTCATCAAAAGTTGACTGAGGATAGTGGATAATTACATTTTAGGTGGGCCAGAACGGAACCCATCCTGACGAAAGTGTGTTCTGCTGGTCCTCGGTCGTAGGAATATAAAAATGGGGATAATGGTTTGGGCCACACGAGTGCAGTTCATTTTTGCTGGAAATTACAGTTAAAAAGAAAAAGCTACCAGGCCCAACAAAGGTAAACTCTGCCAACTGCCACGTGCGGCCGCGTGAGGGCAGTTACCTTTTATTTGTCAACCCATAATGCACTGACATAGCGAAGTATGGAGTTCAAGGGATAACAGTAATGTTTCGGTCCTCGAATAATTGGCTGGTCGAGCACCGATTCCGAATGGATTACGATTGAGTACCCAGGTATCACAGTGTACATTTTGATAATACCTTCTAAGATCCCAAAAGAGACATGCGCTCGTATACACATTTCGTCGCTCATTTCCTTCGATCCAGCTTGCTTCAAGCACCTGCTATATAACTGTCCGACACCTGCTAACACTGACCTACGTTGACATGAAATGATGCTTTCTATTTATGTCATTCCATTTCCTTTCACCCAGTTCACCACGATTGCCTTAATATTTAAATATCAAAATAAAACAGGTAGATTACAAGTTGACTCTGGTTAAAAAAAAGGCTTTTGTTTTGGCTACAATTTCTCACCATATGCTGCAATGATTTTGCTCAAATTTCAACCCTCCCGCTAACATCTGATTTACGTTCAATATTCGTTCAATCAACCAGTCGGAAAGCCGTTACAGCAGCGCCATCTGCTGCCCAGGCCTTTTTGGTTAATGAGTGTAGTGTTTGAGTGCTGTGCCAGCTGCAAGCCAAAATTTTCGTACGTGTTGTCAGGCTGCTATGTGCAGCAGTGCCTGATATTGATTACAAAAAATGAGCATCTGCTCTCTGTGGTCATAAGTACGGGTGAAAACCCTAAAATCTGTTTTCAATATACTTAATTGAGGGATCGGGAACCTATTTTGACCCAAAGAGCCATAAAAGCAAAAAATATTGACTTATATTTTAAGATAAAATTCAATAAAACCGCAAAACCCGCTCTCCCGACAGAAGCTAATTCTTCAGCACATTTTATTTCACTTTGAGATGTTTTATGATTTCATCAAATCTATGAAATAATAATGCCAGAGCCTGTGTCCCTTTTAAAATGAACCTCCCGCAGTTACTTAATATCGTTCAGGCTCATTTTGACCGTCATTTTTGTCATAAATAATTGTTTTAAGACAAGGTGTGAGCAAAGTTCCTTTGTAAAAATGTCACAAAATACTGCAAACACAGGTACCAATGTATTTACCCTAAGTGCAGACGGCGCTGGGCGAAAAAGAGTGCGCGCGTCCTGTCCTGTGTATAATCCGGCCAATTCCTACCCCTCACCTAATCAAATTACACTAGGTGCTCTGCTAGAGCTCCAGGGTAAAAGTTTGTTATGGGTTAAGTTTGTTTTGTGGCTTTTCATCATAAAGTGTCTCAACAATGAACATGGATTGTGCATCCATATAAAGGATTATTTAGCGATGTATAACCAAATTGGATTTGTTGGTATGAAACCTTGACTGTAGTAAAAGCGGTGTCCTATACATAAACTGGACCGAACCACAAATTGAATAGTTGAGTCTCTGTTACATCAGTGCGTCAATTGGTGCTTTATCCATTCATGTTTTAGTAATTGCGCAAGATCTTTTTTTTTTTTATATCTGAGCCATATGTCCTCATGAAGAGAGCCATATATGGTTTGCGAGTGAATAAGTTCCCGAGCCCTGTCTTAACTCATTTACTGCCTGCACTCCAAAATACATGTTATATTATATATGATTTCATTTTACAATTGTATTTTCAATTGAATTATTTTGAGATTTACTTTGATAAGAAAAATGAGCAAAATGTACAAAAAAATAATAATGTAAATTCAAATTTAAAAAACTAGTATCCTCTAATAAAAGGACACATGGTAAGAATATTTCACCTATTCTTTTCACAATTCGATTTTTTTTTCAATGTTAAATCTGACGTGAAAAAGCTGTCAATGGCAGTGAATGACTAAAGTTGGTGATAAGTGATCGAAAGGAGAATGGAACTCCTACTTAAATTAACGTTTGTATTATAATTGAAAACGATTTGGAATTTCTGGTAAAAAACACTCCATCAATTTAAGTATTCTTTGCCTGCTAAAATTTGAAACCAAATATTAAAACGCTATAAATAGAATGTGTTTAAATACAGCCATAAGCTGTAAACTCAATCTTAGATGTTTTCGCAGTCAAGGAGGAATAATAATAAAAATAATAACAATAACAATGAATCAAGCTGACGGAAGTCACTCTGGAGTGTTAATTAGCAGCGATTATTCAAGACAATCATTCGTGCAATTTAAAAGTATTAAAAATAAATGACAGAAAAGAAAAAAATCATCGTTGAATAAAAGTGTGCACAAATCAAGAAAACGTGAAGATATGTTTTGTAACGCACACCTATCGCAAGACAATAATTATTATCATAACAATCTATTTGTTTTTAAAGAGGGACTGAGCAGAAAAAGACATAGGACAAGAAGAAAATAAAAAGGCAATCTTGTGTCAACTTTTTGACAACAATCCAAAGTTAGAACATTTCAGAAAAAAAACTAAATAACTGACTACTTTTTAAATAATTTTTTTGTTGTTGTTTTTTAACACTGGAAATTTGTCATTTTTATTTTGTAAATCAGTATTTTTCCTTACTGTATTTGTCATAAATTAATAAATCATTCCACTAAATCTATTAGGAAATAGAGCCTAGAATTGAGCATTTCATTGTAGGATGCCAGCTTTTTTGTTGTCAGTATGGCCCAGATCATCTTGATATCCTCCTCTATTTGTGTGACTCGACATCATTTCGACAATTTACTGACCCGTCACAACATCACTATTCATATATATATGTATAAAAAATCTGTTAAAAGTATCTGCTGTAAGGGCTGAGTGGCAGACACAATTTCCCATGACGTCGCTAGAATGTACACAAAAAGTGCATATCAGCTTGCTTTTTTTCCCCCCTATACAATATAATCAGCCAGGAAGGCCTTTCCTCCTTTTTTCAAAATAAAATGCACTTTCTCGACCTATCTGACAGGCCTCATGCGTCATCCTTGACGTCAACACGGAGCCAAAACGGACATATTGCACACAAAAGACATAGAAAAAAAAAATACCGCTCGTTTCTGTCTCTGGCTGCGGTCGGTCCCTGAGACGGCCCCCGATGCAAATTGGGAAACAGTGAGCGGTATTCAGGAACGATTACGCCAAAATGGCGGCGAGAGCTCAATAATAAAAGTTCTTATCTGTTCCGGGCGCTCTCAGCTGCACCAGGACTTGCGGTTGTTGCCTCGGAGGACGGGGACGTGGGGGGCTTCTCCGGAGGTACGGCTCTCGCGGGGGGTAAGGCGCTCTGGTCGGACCAGGACGCCGTGCGAGGGCCGGCATCGGAAGTAGCGCTGGCCGCCCACGCAGCCGTCGTGTTTACCTGGAAAGGGAGGAACACGCCATTTAGGTTTTGAAATGATTGATCCTATCTTTTTATTTTGAAGTGTCACTGGCTAGTTGAGTGTTGTCAACGTAACGGGCAAATAAAAGATTTGCGAAAGCTGAGGGTCAGACTGATCGAATGTGGAAAAAAGGTCAAATGACACATACGGTCAAGTGAACCTAATTGAATGTATTCTAATATGATCAGATAAATTGAGCAATGTTTTCTCATACCTCTGTCAGTAATTTCCATTTTCAAAATCCAAAACCTCATGACATGAAGATTACATGAAAGAAGCCGGTATTGTTCAGGCACCATCAATCACATTTTTTTTAACAAAACAGTTTTGTTAAGAAAGACAGGTTATTATTTGTTTTTATGATCACGTCTCCACCTGAGTGCTCACAAATGAAATATGAAATGCCGGTTTGCTTCAGGCTCGGTCCAGCAGATCAAGTTGATTGATCGGACTCTGTCTGGATCTTTTAGGCCTAATCCGACCTCTGCTTTTAACCGAGCTGGGCATTGTAAACATAATACAGAAAATACAATAACTTTTTAAAAGACGCCTCAAACGATGCGCACCACCTTTTCAGAACATCATTCTGGCCAACGTTTTACCTGTGGGGGAGTCCAGCTCCACGCCCACCCACACGCCTTCGCCAAAGTGAGCGGGACCCACGTAGCGCACAGTGCCAAGCTTGCCGCTCCCGAGGGCCACGCCGGCGCCGTCCCTCAGCCAGTCCGGCACGGCCGCGTCCTGCGTCGGCTTCTGTTCAGAAGGGAGGCGGCGCGGGGTCACGCCTTCGTGATTGGTGGCGTCAAGGAGGGAGGAGGACGAAGAGGACGAGGAGGGAGGTTGCAGGACGTCGGACAGGGTGGCCGTGGAGACGCTGGCCGAGAAGTAGCCGCTGGACGATTGGCTGAGAGGGCTGAGGGGCGTGCTGTCATGCGGGTCATGCACGGGGAGAGGGGGGGTGTCAGCTGGGTCGGGACGCCGTTCTCTGGCTGGCGCTCGCAGGACGGGGGCAGCCTAGCGGGACCCGACAAAACTAGTGTCAGATTTGCCATTGGCAGTTTTTAAAGATGCTGTGTAGTTTCCCTATTCTACGTGTCACGTTTGCCTTTTTTCCCCTTTTTACGTACTACAAACCAGGGGTCGGCGACCACCGGGCCGCAAAGAAAGAAAAATCTGCCCTAATTTTTGCTTATAGGGTATATATTTATGATAACACGTTCATTTTCACCCGGCCCATGGTACAGAAAAGGTTGCCGACCACTGCTATGAACCTCTTAACTTTCGGACCCTTACTGGTAAATATCCTTTTTTTGTTGTTTTTTTTTTACTCATAATGGGGTAGGGGTGACGCAGGGCTACGCATACACAAATAAGTTGCATTAATGTTAGAAGCAGAAGAAGAACTAAACAAAAAGCACCCTACACATCTGAAGCAAGGAATGTTACAAGACGAATAAAACTACAAAAGCAAGTAGCAATTTGTCAAATCCTCACCACGTCCATCTTGACTCGGGTTTCATTCCCTGTTGGCGACATGATTCGTGGGATGATCTGCTGGCCCGGACAACAAAAATAAAACAAAAAGGCAATGGTTACATAGAATGGTGACTTTTTAATTTTTAAATTTCGGATCGAAGTTATAAACCAACGACTTTTCTTTGTATGTGCTCACAGTAAAGCATGTCTATGTTATTTGTCCTCCCAAAAGGAATGTACAGTAAAAATATAACACCTAAAGCAAGGGGAAGCAACCGTTTTGAAGCCGTGAACTAGGTTTTTTGTTAGTGATTAGCACTGAACACAAGTTCAATATTCATTTTAAAAATAACATGATATTATGTTATTACTATGTCATAATAATTCTATTATGAGTGCTAAGTTTATTCGGCATTCAATATTGGACAACTGCAAATGAGATTGCATTGACAGTTCAATATTATGACTATTATTGCGCATCGTTGTTGGTTGTTTTGAATCTTATGAACTGTTTCCATTATTGTCACCATTGGCCCTGTGTTGCGATTTTTGATTCCCAGACTTTTTAGGGCGGATCTGCTTTTGTAATCTAAGATTTAACAAAAAAAAAAAGGGCATAGGGGAAATCCTCAAGAACTGGTTGAAATCTCTTATCTGAGGTTTGGCTTCTCTCCCTTCCTTCTTTGCAAGTAAAAAAATCAATTAATGCATTCCCTCCTTATTTTCAGTGTCCACTGTACCTGAAACTTATCAACCAGCTTGTAATATTTTGAGGCTATAGTCATCAACCAAGACCTTATGCCAGTTAGGAAAAAACAAGCAAACACAGGGACCTTACACTCCAGCACTTCCTCCCGCCCTATTCCTCCTACCCAATGTGTTCTGTCCCAAACAGCTTTGATAAAAGCAGATGGTTGCGAAGGAAAATAAAGCATAAAGGCTCTTTGAACCAGAAATAAGAGCTTAAGCCCGAGCTAGACACAAATATGGGGTTGACTTAGGGCTAAACTGTCAACCAATACATTGGGGTCAGGCCGGACTTCTCACTCGCTCTCTTTTTATCATCATACACCCAACCAAAACATCATGCCAGTTAGAAATCAAATTTCCTCGAAAATAACAATGGCTAATTGCTGATGAGCTATTATTAGGACCATTCCGCGGGCTACTTGTGTTCTTTAGGGCTACAGCGGGTAGCACGTTGGTGACCCCTGGTCTAAACTAAAAGCAAAGTATTTAAAACCTTCTGGAAGAAAAAAATAAAAATAAGGGTATCCATCTATCCATCCATTTTCTGCACCCAGTTTTCCTCACTCGGGTTGTGGGAGTGCTGGAGCCTATCCTAGCGACTTTGGGCAGTGGGTCAACCTGAACTGGTTGCCAGACAATCAATAAGGGTACGCATTTTCTTAAAACAATTTATTACCCAATATTATAAAACCCTTTTGGGTGTAGTCCACCTTTGCCCACCTGTTGGCCATGCAGCAATGGCCTCAGCTCCTTCTTGTCGTCACGTACCGGAAATAACGACTTGAGGAGTTTGGGCATCTGTGGTACCAACGCCTTCACTGAAAGATAAGAGGCAGCAAGTCCTGAACGACCTGAGGGAGGGAGGGAGAAGAGAAAGAAGCAGAAAAGGAGGAAGTAAGCAAGGAATTGAGGAGGCAGAGCAAGATTTGACAGATTAGCGGAGAAGTTGAAGAACATGGCGCAAAGACTGGCCAAAAAAAAAGCATTGCAATCAAATGTTTAGAATTGATGCCATTTGATTGATACAAGGGATCTTATCTGGTCAAAATCATTGATTCAGCAGAAAAAGCAACTGCAGAAGAAGACAAAACCAAAGAACATTGTGCAGAGGTGGAAAGGCCTCATAGGTTCACCTTGCTCAGGTTCTTGTGTGTTCGGTGAGCTGATGGCAGTGAACGAGGAAGATGGGGGTTGCTGTAAAGACGGCGGCGAGGGTGTGGTTGGGCAGTAGGTGGAGGGAGATGATGCCGGACGGGGGAGCGTGCGATGGTAGGCAGAGGGCATAAAGATGTCCTGCTGGCTTTCCCAGCGACCCTGAACAACACAAATAAAGACAACAAGGTCATGTCCAAATTCAACTTGAGCAGGAAATTTGGCGTTGACGCCTTTAGCTGCAAAATGTCGACAGCGCTGTGCCCTTCATTTATTCACCTGAAACTTTTTCCCCACCTCCTCTACGTTGCCTAGGTCATGTGTTTTCGGATTACGAGACCAATTGCAATAGCGACTACCATAGAGATGGATAGCGATTACAAAATGGCACACATTTACTACTGTGCTGGTAGAAAAATGCAAATGAGGACCGCATTGTGTAAAATGTGAGCCAGGTTTTTTTTTTTTAACAGTGTCAGTGTTGTTGACATTGGTGGTTGCCGTGGTAACAGACCAAATTGCATTCGCTTGACATCGTTCCTTGAGAATTAAAGAAAACTAGTCAAAGACGTTGCCACAGTCTTTTGCATTTAGAGCGCATGTGTTGTAGAAAAAGGTAGCTTGTGGTTTTCCTCATTCTGTCACACACTTGAGGAATTGGGCAACATGTTTGATATTCAAGGCTATTGGCGCCACGCTGTTTTCCATCAAAAAAATGCCCCCACAAACCTCACACCAAAAACAAAATGCCGTTAGCCAATGGCGGTGCAGGCGGCTTGCGTCAAGTGTGCGCTGGGCTTAATAAACATTTCATATGCACTGATGCAAACATAATTTAACAGATAATGTAAACAACTTCAATTGTGACCACAGTTATTATATTAGTCAATGGTAAAGGTCTATCTAATGAGTGGGTGTTACCTTGTCCTCGAGCAGGCAGGTGGTGGACAAGTCTTGTCGACTTCCAGACAGCTGAGGATGAACAGAGACTAAGTGAATACTGATAAATACAAAAACAAATGTGACTGCTGTCTATTTGTGTTAAACTACAGCCAAATCAAATATATTAATAACTACAATCAACCCAGGAGTTACCAATCTTTGTAAATCTACTTTTTTGTTACAGATTACTGAGAAGAGCTACAATCGTGATATGCGTTTCTGCAACAAGTTATTACTATGTTGTTAATACTCCACTACTATGTTATTAATAGGTTGTAATGATTACAAGTAGGGCTAAAATAAGCTATAACGGGTTAGAAAATCATATTTGCAGGAAAATCACTATGAACCAGTTGGCAGGCTACTCAGGTGTTCTTAGGGGGGTACTGCAGGCACCATGTTGTGACCCCTGATTCACTTGAAATATTTATTGAAATATTTATATATTTTTAACTCCCCAAAAACGCATTGAAAAAAAATTGTATATACACACACACACAGTGTGTATATATATATATATATATATATATATATATATATATATATAAATTATTATTTTTTTTACCTAATTGTATTACAAGCGTGTTATAAAGGCTCTTGTAAGAATTTTCAGGTACCCCTTTACTCTCTGCCTTCCCACTTATATTGAAAAAAAAAGCCTTCAGACTTGAAAGTTGTCTCATTTGCATCAAAATAGTTCATTTAAAATCTTACCCTGTTAACTGAGGGAGAACTGAGGCTACGTCTGTTGCTTCTTCCTCTTGCTGCAAGCTGCTCTTTTACGGTCACCTCCTGTAATTAAAAAAAAAAAGATAATTGTCAAAATATTTTCTTATGAATACATCATCAATAAGAATTTTGGTTAGGTACAGGAAGTCAAGATCTACCAAATAACAGAACACAATCAAATTCTTTTCGCAACAATGATACGTGACATTCTTTTCCTTAACTAAACAATGTTTGAAATAACAATAATGCCACCTGAAATTGTTGCCTGTGGTCAACGTGATTGGGGAAGGGGATTTGTGATATTGTTTTTAGTAAAGAAACATTTTTAAATGATATAAAATTGTATTTGTATCACAACCATCCTTCTTCGTGATGCCTTTTTAGGACTTGTAAAATGTATTCTCTGGTTAAGTGTGTACCTGTCTGAGTCGGTCAAGGGTGAGAATATTTTCCAGACTGAGGACGCTGCGCAGATACTTCTCAATGGCTGCTTCATCGTCAGCCGACTCGCTGCTGTTGGCACTAGCAGCGAGATGTGCAAGCAACTCCCTATCCTCTGATCCAGGAGCATCCTTGAAAGAAAAACACATTTTTCAACTGTCTTTCCACAGGATATAGAAAAGTACACCCCCTGGGCATGACATTAATCTGTTCTTAGGTGGGAATTGCAATGTGAAATTGCTGCATGGTAGGGAATAGAAACTTATGTTGCAAGCTAATAAAAACAACAAAATACTTGTCTACTGTATTACAAAAACAGTGTGGCAAATAAGAATTTAATCAACCACCAATTGTGCAAGTTCTACTTCTTGAAAAGTTTAGCGAGCCCTGTATTTGTAAACATGGATAAATCTCAACTATGAGAGGCAGAATGCGGGAAAAAATTTGAAAATAACATTGATGATTTTTAAAGAATTTATTTCAGAATCAAAGTTTAACATTTTTGTTTACCTACTAACAAGCACAATTTCTAGCGGTAAGAGGTTAAACTTCTCACGAGGTCTTGTTACCTGTATTGATGGCACGTGTTTAAACTTATGATCAGTATGAAAGACACTTGTCCACCACCTCAGTAAGTCACACCTTAAACTCCACTATGGCCAAAACCAAAAAACTGTCGAAAGACACCAGTGACAAAATTGTAGACTTGCACCAGGCTGTGAAGACTGAATCTGCAATTCGTATAATGCTTGGTGTAAAGAAATCAACTGTAATTATTAGAAAATGGAAGACCTACAAGACCTCTGATAATCTCCCCTGATCTGACGCTGACAAGAACGATGAGCAAAAATCCCAGAACCACAAGGGAGGACCAAGTGAATGACCTACAGAGAGTTGGGACCACAGAACCAAAGGCTACTATTAGTAATGCGCTACAAGGGACTCAAATACTGCACTGCCAGATGTATCCCCCAGCTGAAGCCACCACACGTCCAGGCCCATCTGCGGTTCGCTAGAGAGCATTTGGGAAAATGTGTTTTGGTCAGATGAAACCAAAATATAACTTGTCTGGAGGAGAAATAATACTGAATTACATCCAAAGAGCACAATACCCACTGTGAATCATGTGGGTGAAAACATCAGGCTTTGGGGCTGGTTTCCTGCAAAGGGACCAGAATGAAAAGAATGAATGGGACTTTGTATCGAGAGATTTTGAGTGAGAATCTCCTTCCATCAGCAAGGGCATTGAAGATGAGACAGGGTTGGGCCTTTCAGTGTGACAATGATCTCAAACAAACTGCCAACACAAATGAGTGGCTTCGTAAGAAGCATTTCAAGGTCCTGGAGTGGCCTAGCCAGCCTCCAGATCTCAACCCCAGGAAAAATCTGTGGATGAAATTAAAAGTCCATGTTGACCAAAAACATCCCCAAAACATAATTTCTCTAAAAGAAGATATGCATGGAAGAGTGTGTTGAACTTGTCAAGATTTACTGAAAACATTTGGCCTCTGTTATTGACAACCAAGGGTACATAACAAAGTATTAAGATCAACCTCTGATAATGACCAAATACTTATTTTTCCACCCAGATTTGCAAATAAATCCTTTAAAAATCAAACAATATGATTTTCGTTTTTTCCACATTCTGTCCCTCGTGGTTGAGGTTTACCCATGATGACAATTACAGGCCTCTGTAATATTTTCAAGTGGGAGAATTTGCACAATTAGTGGTTGACTAAATACTTATTCACCTCACTGTAATAGCTTTTTTCAGCCTTGGTAAATTGTTTTTAGTTCACATATGCATGTAATCTCTCTCAAAAATGTGAATCTGAAACAAACAATTTTATTCAACTGAAAATAAGCAAATCTACTTTAGGCCTTACCCCCGGAATGTTGGAGACCACCTCAAAGGTGACGCCACATCCAGGGATGGTGCTGCGAGTGGACATTCTTTTGAGAAGGTTATGGGCAAAGCCCTGGCGCCCGGGATTGACATTGACGCAGATTCTCTTCCTCAGCACTAGCTGCATGTCGGCTGGGTGGCTTAGCTGCACCACCACCCGAACGGTGAGGTAGACGCGGCTGTCAGGCCAAGCTCCCCCACGGCTCAGCTGTGGACACTCGTGGACGGTAGAGTCCCATGAGGCCTCTGCCTTCACCTGGGAACAAGAAAATGTATGATTATAAAGAAGCAAAAAAATGCAAGAGAATGTCCTTCCTTGTTTTCTTTACCTCGCCATCGTAGTGTTTGACAATCTGCAAGTCAAAGAAGTCGTCCTCATCTTCACCGCTTAGCGTGGCATCCCAGCCTCCGGCGTCGGGAACCTCGAATTGATCCTGCGAGCTCAGGTCATCAGCTGGGTGCACAAACATGATACATGTACATCTAACATAAAATGTTTTTTTTTTTTTTTTTTTTAAATCATTACATTTTGTCTATTTGAACTTGTTTAAAATTACATTGTGAGTGCTTTGATACAATAAAACCTATTTTTTTCACAGCAATTATGTTCAAAAATAACCCGTGAGACATGAAATCTGTGCAGCCGTAACTTTTTTTTTTTTTACAATTATAAGACAATAAAACACTCCATAGTACATTGACATAAAGTAACCAAACCTTAAAGGCCCAAGAATTTGTTTAAAAAACAAAATTACTGTATATGGTACCTTGGAACATTTATGTATTTCTACCAATACCTAGCCTCTTAGGGACTCGCCAATCAGAATGTAGAACAGAAAGAAAACTGTAATAAGAAGACAGCTTATTCCAAGTATACTTATTAGTATAGAATAGAATAGAATTTACTTTTATTGTCATTCTTTGTAACCATGCACACAAAACGAAATGTCGATACACTTGACCCGTACAGTTAAACTGTAGCGAGCCGATGCAGCCGCAGCCAAACAGGGTGCAGCCATTTTAGTCATTAGGTGACCAAACCCCTCAATTCCAACCCTTAATGCCGAGCGCCAAGCAGAGAGGCAATGAGTACCAATGTTGTAAGTCTTAGGTATGACTCGGCCGAGGCATGAACCAGCGACCTCCCAGTCTCGGAGCGGGCGCCCTACAATCTAGGCTAGTAGTTACTATAGAAGAAAAATATGACGTACGTTTGAGGTTAAGGAATAGGACTGGAATATGAGTCTCCATGCCTGGAAGTGGAACCCTGTGAATAAACACACAAGTCCATGTAGGTGAAAATCAGCATTTGGGAATCTTTTATCAAACCTTGATGAGTTCAGCAATCATAGTTTCTTCAAACCAAAATTGCTGGTATTTATTCATTTCAGGGATACTCTTTCATGCATCTTCAAAAAATAAACAATTTAAAGTCTATCAAAATTAGGAGTTATGGCTATTTTTTTTTCCTGATGTGCGATTGTGTTTCATGGGTGGATTGGTTCAAGATAATTAAACATTTTGGAAACTACTTATAGTAGGTTTGGAGTTGTGATTGGAATGGCAAAATTAAAACCTTCTTTATTTAGCTTCTTAAATCCATCTTAATAAGTCGCTTCCCCTTAAGCCGAAAAACTAAACATACCACTCTGCAGGTGCTCCAGGAATCCCGCTGCCTGCAGAGGGCACCATAACTGCATTCCGCTCTTCAGTAAGTGTCAAGCGCCATTCCAGCAGCTGAGCCTCTCTTTCCATGTCGTCCTCTGTTTTTTCTACAAACAGAAACAAAAATTAACAGAAGAAAAAATAATAGCCTGGTCTTGGGCATTGCTCTGACTAACCTGGTTTGCTGACCAGACTCTGCAAGTGTTGGTCTAAATATTCTTGCCTCTTGGTGAGCGCCGCCAACCACTGACGTCGCAAGCGTTCCAGGTCTCTCTCCTGTGAATGAAAATGTCAAAGTGTCATATACTCGCATTCTTATGCAATTTGCAACCCCG
Organism: Urocampus carinirostris; assembly: GCF_059441175.1. Classification (NCBI taxonomy): domain Eukaryota; kingdom Metazoa; phylum Chordata; class Actinopteri; order Syngnathiformes; family Syngnathidae; genus Urocampus; species Urocampus carinirostris. Next base: position 25,836,193 of record NC_142352.1, read on the forward strand.
GAAAACCGTTTCACACCTGGTAACTGTCCATCTCATCTCCGTCGGGGCTTATGGTGCTTGTGATCTCAACGCAGCCTACCGACACAGCCAAGATGATTTCCGATATGAGCGGCATTGTGCCAGAGTCCTGAACGGAGCGTACATCCACCTGGATTCTCCTTGCCTGACCCTGCAGGGAAGAAGATGATTTTAATTTAAGACTTCAACTCAAAGGTAAAAAAAAATAGATGGGCTCAGTATTTCAGGCGTACCTGTCGAAGCTGAAAAATTCCGCCTGTGTCGACATCTCGGGCAGGAATGACTTCAACTGGAACAAAGTCTCCGTTCTCATTAATCTCCAGGATTTGGATCCAGAGTTCCAGTCGGCGCATTACCTCACTCCACCTGCAGGGTATAAACAAACAGTTTTCAACATTGTATATAAAGGAATGAAGGCATAAAAAATTAAACATTATGATTACAATATAAAGTTCGAACAATTGAAATTGTCCAAAACAGGAAAAAACTTTCACCTGTCTCGTAGTGTGCGTGTCTTTGCCTGGATGATGCTAAGGTCCCACAGGGCCGGGTTCCTGCCCGAGTCGGCCTGCCTGTGTCCATATACCTCGATGGCCACAGCCCCTTCAGTCAAGTATTCAATGAAATCTTCAGAGACGGACACGGCCAACTCTTTGCAGCTGTCGAACACCACCATGCAGTGCGGGTCCTTGGTGGTGGGGGACGAGGATGAATGGTCCACCTCGGGGGCCACGATGACGGGTTCAGGTTGATCCCAAAATGAGTATTGGCAGAAGACAAAGTTGGAAAGGTACTGGGGGAGACCGGTGGCTTGCAGTATTTTTATCTGGAGAAAACAAGTGATGAGGATTCAGGATTTTTTTTTATGAAACTTACGCTACGAAGAATTTCAATTCTTACCATACAGATGAATTTGCGGTCCTGAATCTCGGAATCTGGGTTGGTGTCAGGATCGTCTCCTCCGGCAATGTTGTCTTCCAGAGCTCCTCCAACCCTAACTACCTCTACATGCAGACGCCCGGACACCTGGTAAAAACGTTTGTGTTAAGGCTTATTTTGACATATAATTGGTGAAATGTATTAGTAACTTTGTACCTCTCCTTTTTGGTTAATGATGGGCACGGCGTACTGAAGCTTGACATCATAAAATAGGCAAGACAGGAAGACGTTGGCCACACCGATCAGGCTGTGGTTCTCTTGCTCATCAAAAAAAGGATCAGCCCGCCGGAAATATGAGCGCATCCCCTGCACGGGATGAGGAACAAGAAAGTTAACCCCAAGTGTTTCTCATAAAAAACTTTTAATGTTAACTTACCGGGTTCTCATTTTCATGCAAGTGATAGTCTTGCCACTCCTGGTAAAGTTCCCGCATGTCTACCAGACGGTTCTCAGTCTTTTCTAAACTCCAAATCTGCTTGCCACGGCAGCGACGGCGCACTTGAATGGCAGGTTCACTGAGTACGGCGTCCCTCTGCACACATATAGACAGTAATGACAGAATTTAGGTCAGAATGGACACAAATTAGGTGGTGTGTGAGCTTCAAAACCTTGCGGTTGGCGTTGAGATTGTCCGAGGGGATCTGCAGGGTTACTCGATACTCTGTGTGGCGTTCCAGCTCATTGGCGATGAAGCAGGCCTCTTGCGCCAGGAGGTTGGCTCTCACAATTTGCTCCCGCAACCGTCTCAAGCTCCTCACCAAGACTGCCTCTCTTCAGGACAACATTTAGAGGAGGGATTGGACATATGAAACTGAACTGCTATTTGGTTATCCTTTGGCATCAATTTGGCAAGCTTGGTGAAGGAATTATAAGGCTTGTATGCCACATTGTTTAATACCGGAGATGGTTTTATTTTTTGTTCAAATGTATGTGTCTCTGAATCACAGCCATAAAAACATTACATCTTATAAAAGTAAATTGATTAGCCCACCAGTCATGTAGTCAATGTAGGCTGTGACACTAACACAAGCCAAACAAAGCATTAATCAAACCATTTATCGGTGTGCGATGAGATTATTAAATAAACTGAAAAAAAGATCATACCATCCATTTCGATGTTTAATGTTCACATACCTGTCTTCACTCCACTGTTTCAATCTGCTCTGAGCGCTAGTTGAATGGCTCATGCCCCCCATGCTAAGCCTCTCCATGCTGCGGTAGTGAGACTGCTGGCCAGCGCTGGGCTGGCCAAATGCTGGCAGTCCCACAGGGGCAGTGGACAGGCGGTCCGGGTTAAGCTTGCGACGAAGCTGCTGTAGCTCCTGCTCATACATCTGCCTCTGGCGCTCCAGGGCAGAGCGTTTCTCCTCTTCGTGTTGTCTTTCCAGGGATTGCAGGACGCTCTGCATGGGGTCTGACAGTAACATTTTTGAGTGACAATAGGTTGCCCTTATTTATTTCAATTCAACTTTTAAAAGTAGTCTGTGCAACTTTCAACAAAAACAAAATCAATTATAGCCTATTTGATGTGAAAATAAAGAATCACGCTTGAATAGAACAAAAATAGAAAGTGAAGGTAGGTCAGTCCACCTTTCATTTGCATATACCAGAAAAAGGATTGGGCTTACCATTGTTGCCTAGAGCCTTCATCATGACTTCAGTCTGAGCAAACTCATAGGAGAAGCTGACCTCGCTGGATACTTCGCTAGCCGAGTCACCATCAGCATCAAGCTGCTCATTGCTGCCACTCTTTTTCATTGCGCTGCCATCGCCGTCCTCATCCTCCGTGACTCGATTGCGTCGTTTAGGAAGGTTGATCCTGCAGAGGAAACGGGTGTATAGCTCTCGTTTTTATGCGCAGCAGTGAACCCCGGCGTCGCAAAACAAGGGCAAATACACACCGGAAGAAATGGTTGTTTCCCCAAAGGATTCGGTCGCCGTGGTGGAGCTTGAGTGGGCATGTAGCCGGAGATCCATTTACACACGTCCTGGTTTGAGAAATTACTAGAATATGACTTTGCTACATTGGAAGAGAGAAGCATTGAAAATGCTTGATCATTGTGTGCTTTAGCAGCAGATAAATCAGGAGTTTACAACTAAGTTCCTGATTGATATTGGTATTTGTTTAGTGCAAGAATTTATCATTTCCGAGTAATTTCCATCAGTATGGATGTTCCAAAGAAAAAAAAACATTTTTGGCACCGCTTATCTTCACTATCGGGGTTTCTGGAGCCCATCCCAGCCATCTTTGGGCAGTGGGCAGGGGACACCCTGACCTGGTTTGCCAGCCAGTTGCCGATCACATGAAAACAACATTTACACAACACCCATACTTAGCGACAATTTGGAGTCACCAATTAACCAGCAATGCATGTTTTAAGAATGTGGGAGGAAACTGAAGTTCCCAGAGGAAACCCACACAGGTACGGGACAACATGAGGATGCCGGTATGGAAATGAACCCTGGACCTCGGCACCGTGGGGCTGTGTGCTAACTGCCCAAACCCCGTGCCGCAAAAAAACAAAAACAAATGTAAGATGCATTTGTATCATCATCATAATGCTATGATCAGTTTGTGATCTTTACCGAGCGTTGGGGAACGGGCTGAGTATGACAGCGGCGTCAGTTCCAATGTCAATTACACAGTGCTCTGCCTGGATGCCCATGCCGCACAGCTGAATGTCTTGAGAGTCTGCTGAGCCCACTTGGGTATGGTCCTCCTGAAAACAAATACTCAAGCTAAGCAAAATGCAGTTTTGGGGATTTTTTTTTAGGTAATATCGGACTTACGGTTCTATTTCTGTTTTACTTTTGTAAAAACAGATAAATAAAGTTAAAAACTTTAACAAAATTTAAAACAAATCAAAAATTACTAGGCAGACTGATTTAATTTAACTCACATATATAGATGAAACATTGTTAAGTGATTATACAGGTCTTGTTTGCACAGTGATTGTTAATCAAGACACATCATCATCGGAAATATTCCAACTTTAATTTATCCAAGAGTGTTGAATGCTGTTACATGATGCTTTTGTTATTTGTGTACCTTTAAATAGTACACCAGCAGTTCATTGAGTGCTGGGTCTGCATTCAGGTTGACCAGGAAGCTCTTGTCATCACCCACTTTAATGCCTGATGACTGGAGGGAAATGCCAAGACTCTCCAGTTGCTTCTGACGAGCCTAAAAGAAAAATATTGCGAGTGAAAATACCTCTCTGGAAAGCAGTTATAGATTTACTCAGTTTTACATCTAGGATAGTGTGGTAATTAATCATCTACTGTGCTGTCAAGATTTCCACAAAAATAATGGGTTACCTGTGCAACCTCCTCTGTTTTGCGAAGTTTATCCTCCCAGGTGACAGTCATTTCGTGAATCAATTTCTCAGACTCTTCCAGGCGCTCCTTAAGTTCTGGCGCTTTTAAAGACTACGAACACAAGAAAAAGACAAGGTAGAAATGTGGTCAAAATTTTGAGGATTATCAAAAGAGATTCTTACCTCGGCTTGAGTAAGCTGTACTCGCAGCTTCTCAACCTCCTCACGCAACTCCCGGATGATGCGAGCGTTGGGATCCTCATTGACGACAGCATGGTTGACGATGCTCTTAGCCCTGTCAGCGTAGCGCAACGTAGAAAGAGTCTCCTCGTAATTGTCGGCCGCTGGGCTCACTGTCGCCACCATTGCGGTGCGGCTGTTTCCGCCAAGACAATCCTTTCGGAGGAGGAAAAGGGAGAATGTAAAAAAAGTAGCCGAGAGGGTGCTGGCAAGTGCATGTTTGTACCTTCAGCAGCCATGTCAGAACAGAGTCTCTGTAAGGAACAAACTTGGTCTTGTTTTTGGCAGTGCCTTGCTCTGCCAGCGCAGAGATCACCAAGCCTAGTGTAGTAAGCGACCTGACAGGCACCCAAAAAAACACAGTTCTCTTTTAAATAGCTTAAAAAATTATATACCAGTCCCTAAATACTTTGCGGAAAACAAACAAACATAATATCAATAGGGTAACAAAGATGTAGAAAACCTTCAGTAGACATTTGTATCAAGTTGGGATAAAGACTTTTTGAAGTACCCAAAATAGTAACAGTTTTTATTTTTCGAGAGAGAAATGCTTGTCTGTTTCCTAGCCAATTGGTGAGGTGCCCTTGAGCATGGCATTTCATACTTGTTTATGTTGCTTCCTTCTTTGAGACGCTCGCCAGCCGCCCCGGTTTTCGCAGCTCGCTCACTTCCTGCCAAGTCCACAAGACTCAGCCGACTTACTTTCTCACCACTTGTCTGCGAAGGACAAAGAAAAAAACAGGTCTGAGTGAAAGAATGAAAAAGGATGACTACAGAGAAAAGGAATATAGGTAGACTCAAGCTCATGATTTGTGGATCCTTTGGCAAGACAAAAAATATGTTTCTAGGTCATGAGCGCTGGTTATGTGTCTTGACAGTACAAAAGGGTATTGTGAGTTGAGCTTCTGATTGTTATTCTGTGAGGATGACTCAAGAAATTTACATGTGGTAAATAGAAATCTCTTTCTTTTTGTTTAAAGGATTCTTCATTTCACACTGCAAGGAAATTTGACCACAATCAAATTTTATTTTGATATTAAGCTTTTGGCCTACTGAACAGCTACATTCAATTTTTTCCACTAGATATCTTTACTAGGTCTCTTACATATGTAATCTTAGATTAGCTAAGTATCTGAATATTTGCAATGCAACAGCGATCTGAACAGCCATGGCACATATGATTCAGACTGTAAGTCATCAAAAGTGTCATACTGATGAGGCACGAGTACGCGGGAGATGGCTGGAAATCTTTAAGGGGAATTGGAAGTTGTTTTGAGTAAGAGTCCACATTAAGTTTTCCTAAAAAAGGGCGCCCCTACTTACCGCCCCCGGGGGGGTGCTTCAAGCACTAAAAGTTTCAATCGCACATGTGCAGTTAAAAGAACTTCATGAAATTGGTATCACCTGCGATCGTAAAGAATTTCTGCAGATTTTTGTCACACCATTTTCTGCTTGAAGAAATTGGCATCTGCGCAGTCCCTACAGCTTTTGGCCTTACGACTATTTTTGTCGGAGCTGCATATCTTTGGCCCTATTAGAAGGCCGAGGGGGTTCGTCTGTCTGACGAAGTTGTGGCCCGCTTTCTGGTTTACCCTCGCCCACCATCAGGTTGGTGGGTGTGGCCATTTGTTTGGTTTTCCCAGCTTGTTGCGGTTGTTTTGTTATGTCCAGCTTGTTCCGCATTAAATTCAGAGCTAACCTGGCTGATTGCTGCTCCCGGGCTGCTTTGCACGTGTTTTGCGATCGCCTAGCTTTGAGTTTTTTTCCCGGTTAGACCCCACTGGCGAGTCTTCGTGTGTCCATTTTTTGTGTGTCCATTTTCCCTGCGTTATGGTCGTCTTGGTGCTGTTTGCGATGGACCCCGCCCTGCCATGTGTCAACTGTGGCTCCCTTTTTGTGACCGTCGACAGTCGGGGGAAAGCTGCTTTGAGTCCCTGGAGGCCTCCTCACCTTTTTGATACAGCCTAACTTTTGTCCGCTCGGAGCTCGCCCAGTGTGACTGGTCAGGGCTCCATGTAAGCCATGCCGCACAGCGCCGTAGAGCGGCTGCCTCCGCCACTGGCTTACTGGTACACGCCTGCCGCCGGGTGTGGCTGGCGCAGTCTCCCCTGTCGGTGTGGCTGCACTTGAGCATACTATTACGGCTCACGAGACGAGGCAATGACTCTGGCCTTCATTTGCACCGTTGCCCCAGTCGTGTGGGTCCGGGGTTTTCCCAGTGATTGTTTCCCATTGTCCTTCCTCGCAGTCTTAGCCCGTCGGAAGTAGTATTTCCCGGCGGCCGCTGAAGTTGCATCCCGCGCCCTTTTGGGGGGCCTGCCTGCCACTCTCATAGGCGAGTGGGTTTTCTGGCCCCTTCTTCCCGTTTCTCGGGCCCCTGAGTCCTGGAGGTCCATTGTTGAGGGTTCGGGGCCGTCCGTCGAACGATTTTTCCAGCGACAGCTCAGTCTCTGGGCTGCTCGCACTCTCTATCCTGACCCACGGGTACACCTGCAGTTCTGTCGTCGCCCACCTGTCTCTGTTCTGGTGAAGGTGACTTCAATAGCTGACTGGGCAAAGGTCTTGCCCTTGAATAAGGAGCTTTCTCGGCACCAGCATCTTCTTCGGGTTCGCCTACAGGGGCCGACACTGGCAGATTCTGGTGCTCCCTTTCAGGCTCTCTTGCCCCGCAGATGTTCACCCGTTTTGTGAAGGTATTCTTGTTTATTTGTAAGTTATTTGTCAAACACTTGGGTTTATCATTGGTTTATATTATAGAATTTTCTTTAGTTTTGTCTTTTCTATCGGTCCAAAACCTAAGACTTTGGATGTAGTAGCAAAATAAAATTGTGTTTTTAACAAATCAGATTGATGGATGAATCGAAAGAATCATCGACTGATTCATCGATTATTAGAATAATTGTTAGTTACAGCATAAATCCTCGCGTTCATGCGAGAATATTCATAAAGTGGCCTACCTGCAAGTGTAACTGGAATTTGTAGACAATCGCATGTGATACAAATGACTAATCTCGGATGCCTTTCTCGAACTGCGCTTGCGCAAAGGTAACATTCAGTGCTCGAAGCACTGCCCCTGCAGTCGGTAGGGACGAAATAGAACCGTAGTTTCATTCATACCTTTCAATTTAGTAAAAAGAAAAAAAGAAACATTTTTTTAAGGTCTTACTGCTTTTCATGACCTAAACCATGCAGTGTAAAACCAGCTATGTTTTGCATGGGAACAAACAGAAGAACGAAGCGTCAAACTGAGACGGCCTTGGAAGAGCCTGTCAATTATTAACGTAATGTAACAGAAAGCATTTTGTCAAGATCAAACAGTCAGGAGTTAAATCAATGAGGCCTGAAACGTGGTGTTAAACTGCTCTACATTATTTCACTATATTAGAGGTCACCAAAGATTTTCCCTCTAAGCTTCCGCTGTGAGCCTCGCTTGGAATAGTGGTAAGAAACATCGATCCCTAGTGTGGCAACCACATCATTATGAAACATGTCAGAAATTTGAGATCAAATCAAGTTACATTTTCCAGCAACAGTAGTTAGTTTTTCAAATGTTAATTCATAGGCTAATGTAACATTGGAAAACATTTCTACCTTCTAACAACTATCATGAGATTTTCATTTAAAAAAAGTATCTTGTTACCTAATACTAACATTTTCAGGATTTATTTAGTCGAGTGCACAATACAGAACTGTATTTAATCAATGTTGACTGTTACATTAAATAAAGTGCAAATTCACAAATTAACAAGGGCAATCAAAGAGATCCCCAAAACATGTCATTTTTCCTGCTTTTTCTTTATTTTTTACTCTTTTTCTTTAAATGTATTTTTCTTTGTCTCTTTTTTTTCAATACATTTTTTTATTTTTTTTCTGCCGTTTTATTTTTTCCTACCCTTTTCTTCTTTTGTTCTCTAGTTTCCTTTTCCTTGTAGCTGTTACTTCCTTTCCTCGTTTTCCCCTTTTTAGTCATTTTGTGCATACAGTTACACAATAATTCGTAATATATGGAAGACAGCAATAAAAACAATCTGAAGAGCTGTTTCGGTGACATGAGCCGAAAGAGACGCTTCTCTAAAAAAATAACATTGGAACATTGCTCATCAACCTTTTTGAAACTGAGCGCTACATTTTAGTTACCAAATTGCGTGAAGTGCTTCTAGTTTTATATGCATTTGTAAAATAACTTATTGTATATTACTAGGTTGTTACCATGGTATTTATATGTCATTAACGGGTTGCAATGATTGAAAGTAGAGTTAAAATATTTAGTCAACCACTAAAACACCTGCCTTAAGCAACGGCAGAGAGAAAATTGTATACATAAGATAAAGGCTAATTTTAAACTGATCAAATTTTCTCAGTCTAGTTACAGTATTTAACAGTGCTGGGGAACATAATACAGGGAAAAAGTTGATAAATGGGATATTTACCCCAGATTGTATATCCGTCAAAGTGTGCGTGAGGATGATATTGAAGACGGCGTGTGATCGACTGCTCTCCTCGTTCATGTTTGTGGCAGCGACCGTGCGAGACTTATTACCCTCTGACATCAGCACCTCAATGTCCTGTCAATGAAGAAATAGCTCCTGAGTTCCTATGTTTCGTACAATAAATATACGCTTGAAAAAGATAAAAGTATTCAGGAGTCTGATGGTACCAATTATTGTGAACTCATCATAAACACATTGTTAGCCCACCTTGTAGCTCGCTACAGCTAGCCGTGATAGGCCATCCACATATGGACCCAACACTTTATGTTCTCTCACTTTCAGAGTTTGTCTGCCCCTGCAAAAAAAAAAAAAACAGAGCGGTAAACAATGCCAATTTTCCCAACTACAGTCAAGATTCTTGTGGTTCTGACCACACAACCGTAGCCCACTTTGTGATCTCTGACCCTCATTCAGACTAAAAACTTCATCACTGAAAAAGCACATATGGCTGTCAGATGGTTTACTCCTCTTCGGACCAAACAGTCTTAAAGGTTTAAAGGTCCAGGCAAAGTCAAAGGTCAGGTCATCAGTGGCCGGCCACTGGTGCTGATTTAGTGTTGGAAATGACCTAAACTCCACTAGGTACAACTACTAAATGCACTGACCACTCACAACAGCTGGTCTTAACCAGCAAGCGATCACTTTCTCACATCACATGTAGAAATTTGGTGTTACAAAGTTGGACTCAATTTTTTTTCTTTTTTCGGTGGAGCTAAGAATAAAACGCACACCATTGTGTTTGCGGACCTACCCTTTGGGGTCCAGCAGGTCGCGAACCTTTTCATTGTAAATCTCCATGTAGGAAACCTCTACGGTGAACTTCTCCTGCTCGCGCTGTTCCTTCTGTGTGCGTTCAAACAAAGAGCTACAAAGTCGGGGGATGAGACCTGGTTGGTCCACTGAACCCATCATGGTGTAGGACTTTCCGGAACCTAAACACATAACAAATGGGAGGGATAGTGTCTGGACTGAAATTTAACCTCTAAAAAGCTCTGCTCTGTTTGCAACCCTTTCTGTGCAATTTGTTACAAAATCTACTTCTTGCTTCATAGCCAGAAATGTAAACCAAGCAAGATTTGTCAGCAGATATACCTTCTCTGCAGTTAGTAACTTACCGGTTTGTCCATAGGCAAAGATGCAGGCATTGTAGCCAAGGAAGGCGTTGTGAAGAAGACTTTCCCCAAGGCACTGAAACACCACCTCCTGACCTGAGAAGATAGGAATATCGTAACATTTAGTATTGAAAATACTATGATTAGCGGCTTTACAGTGGACCCCTGGGATACATTTTAATATTTCAATGTGAAATTATTTGTCTTTTCGGTCCCTCGTTATGGCATATTCCCCACCACAAACCACCACCGACAAATTATTTTGCGTGCCCAAAAAGCAAGTTTTGTGTTTTGTGCATTTGAAGCATTAAGTCTCCTATATGCTGGTCTTCTATTGGTCACAGTAAAATAAAGTGATGGTCTGCTTTTGGTTTGTGTCACAGCATTATAAAGATGCCGATATGCTATTGGCTTAACTTCCTACCACAATGCCTTTTCCCCTCTTCTTCAGTAAAAAAATCTCACATGATTTGTAAAGACTCCGTTAATGTGATACAATCAGTATTTCTATACCAAATGTATAGAAATAGCTATAGGTTGCAAGACTTGCAGTAATGCTAAAAGGAAAAGCAAAAAGATATTGCAAGGAAACGAGCTTGGGATTATCAAGAAATACAAAGAAGACAAATGTATCGTAACCCTCTCTAAAGTACATGGCTGTAAACAATCGATGCTTTTAATGTACAGTGCATCCGGAAAGTATTCACAGCGCTTCACTTTTTCCACATGATGTTATTTTACAGCCTCATTCAAAATTGGATTAATTCAATCTCTTATCTCAAAATTCTACACAAAATACTCCATTTATGACAATGTGATAGTTTTTTTTTTTTTTTACTTTTTTTTAATTGATTAAAAATAGAAAACTAAGAAATCACATATACATAAGTATTCACAGCCTTTGCCTAATACTTTGTTGATCCACCTTTGGCAGCAAATACAGCCTCAAGTCTTTCGAATATGATCCCACAAGTTTAGCACACCTATCTGTAGGCAGTTTTGCCCATTCTTCTTTGCAATAAGTCTCAAGCTCAATCAGGTTGGATGGGAGACGTTTGTGCACAACCATTTTCAGATCTCTCCAGAGATGTTCGATCGGATTCAAGTCTAGACTCTGGCTGGGCCACTCCAGGACATTCACGGAGTGGTTCTGAAGCCAATCTTTTGAGATCTTGGCTGTGTGCTTTGGGTCGTTGTCCTGCTGAAAAATGAACCTTCGCCCCAGCCTGAGGTCAAGAGCGCTCTGGAGCAGGTTTTCATCCAGGATATCTCCATCTATTGCTGCATTCATTTTTCCTTCTATCCTGACTAGTCTGCCAGTTCCTGCTGCTGAAAAACATCCCCACAGCATGATGCTGCCACCACCATGCTTCACTTTAGGGATGGTATTGGCCTGGTGATGAGCGGTGCCTGGTTTCCTCCAAACATGGCACCTGGCATTTACACCAAAGACTTCAATCTGCGTCTCATCAGACCAGAGAATTTTGTTTCTCCTGGTCTGAGAGTCATTCAGGTGCCTTTTGGCAAATTCCAGACAGGCGTCCATGTTCCTTTTACTACGGAGTGGCTTTCGTCTGGCCACTCTACCATACAGGCCTGATTGGTGGATTGCTGCAGAGATGGTTGTCCTTCTGGAAGGCTCTCCTCTCTCCACAGAGGAACGCTGGAGCTCTGACAGAGTGACCATCGGGTTCTTGGTCACCTCCCTGACTAAGGCCCTTCTTCCCCGATCACTCAGTTTAGAAGACCGGCCCGCTCTAGGAAGAGTCCTGGTGGTTCCAAATGTCTTCCATTTACGAATAATGGAGGCCACTGTGCTCATTGGGACCTTCAAAGCAGCAGATTTTTTTCTGTATCCTTCCCCAGATTTGTGCCTCAAGACAATCCTGTCTCGCAGGTCTACAGACAGTTCTTTTGACTTCATGCTTGGTGTTTGTGCTCTGACATGCACACTCAACTGTGGGACCTTATGTAGACAGGTGTGTGCCTTTCCAAATCATGTCCAATCAACTGAATTTACTGCAGGTGGACACCAATTAAGCTGTAGAAAGATCTCAAGGATGATCAGTGGAAAAAAGATGCACCTGAGCTCAGTTTTGAGCTTCATGGCAAAGGCTGTGAATACTTATGTAAATGTGATTTCTTAGTTTTCTATTTTTAATCAATTAAAAAAAAGTAAAAAAAAAACTTTTTCCACATTGTCATAATCGAGTATTTTGTGTAGAATTTTGAGATAAGAGATTAAATTAATACAATTTGGAATGAGGCTGTAACATAACAAAATGTGGAAAAAGTGAAGCGCTGTGAATACTTCCCGGATGCACTGTACGTTTACGTTTTGTAGCATCATACATTTTGTTAGCTTCTTTTGAATCTTTCTTCTGGGGCTGACGTTTTTGGCCTGATTCACAACCAATTCTACATTCTTATTGTGTTCTCTGTGCATCTACTTTAGAAAATGATATGTTAATGCACGACCTTATGACGCTCGGGAGAGTCCGGAAGCACGAAGTTATTCGATGCAAGCTTGCGATTGGCTGCCGAGTATTCAAATTGCCAAACAAACCAAAATTTCCAAACAAAACAAAGATTTCGAAATCGGAATGAAGCAAACGTTTGATTTGGGAAAAAAAAAAGAAAAAAAAAGAAAGAAAAAAAAAAGTTGTCGGCCACCCGAGCGGAGACGTTTTGTAAGTTGTACGCCCGACGTAAAAGATGCACACCCTGGGCGTCCGGGCAGACGTTACTTCAGACACTGTCTATATATTTATAACATTATTCAGTCATATGCAAATATATTACACGTGAGTCGTATGCAGTATACACTATTTTGTTATGTAAAAGTTTTTTTCTGCATTACCCAGTGTTCAGAAGGAATTACTCGATTACCATAGGTTTCCATCTCTTGCCATAATGCAATTTCACCTAACGATCCCCACCTCAGAAGAGATTTATGTTGTATCCTGGAGGTCTACTCTATGTGCTTTTGCAGGAAATACCCAACGAATTTATGTAAAAATGATTGAATGGCAATTGAATTGCAGTATTTTCCTGACAATCGTCAGCTCTCCTTGAAAATTTAATTCAGTATTGATGATGGAGCCATTTCTGGAAAATCAACCTGCAAATTTCTCTTTGTCCGAATCATCCATGGACCAGAAGCAGTAGTCGTAGGCGAAAACCTGGAGCGGCACACAAAGGCAGATGTAAACAACTCATCGGTTGCTTTTGTGTAAAAGTAAGATACAAAGCTAATATGGTGTTTCCAAAAGGGAGCCAATGCAACCAAAACAGCTGTGTCTTTGTTTAACACCAGCGTTGACCCAAGGACATAAAAAATTACCTCACTGCAAACAAAGTTGAAAAGTCGGCATTACCTTTGACTGATTCCTGGCGATGTTGTGAAGGTGGTCAAAGTACATGTGGAGAGAAGGACATATTTTGGACATTAGAGGGTAGAGATATTTTTACAGCAACAAATCACATTCCCGTTACTCTAAAACAATAAGAACAAAAATAGCTGAAGACACCAAACACTTGATTGGACTTTGTGTATGTGTGTGTGTGTTTTTGTCTTCCTGACAGGTTTTTATCATTCAACAACAATCCTTTTTATGTGTTTTCTCTACAGCAGAGTAGCAGCAGAGAGAGAGAGGGGGATGGTTCATGGGTTTGCATAGCTTGAGGTTGCTTGTATTTTCATTGCACTATTTTATGACACACTTACAATCTAGGCTAGTCCAGAAGCACTACCTTGAAAATAGTGTGTAATTATCCTAATCCGGTGAACCCTTTATAATAATAATAATAATAATAATAATTTCCTTTGTATTGTCATTCTTTGTAACAATGTACACAGAACGAAATGTCGGTACACCTGACCCGTTGTAGCGAGTCGGTGCAGCCGCAGCCAGAGGGCGCCGCCATTATACCAATTAGGTATGTCTCGGTCGAGGCGCGAACCAGCGACCTCCCAGTCTCAAAGCGGGCACACTACCATCTAGGCTATTTTCGCGGGAGTGAAACAACCTGCGATAGGTGAGGTAGAAACCTCTATTTTTTTGGATTTTTTTTAGTTATTATACAATTAAATAATGTATTGCACATTGAAACCAAAGAGCGGACCCTTTTCACAGACTCAAACATCAGTTTACAAATAAAAGTACTATACACTGTACCTGCAAACATTCATCTGTGTAGTACTAATAAATACTCTTAGGGACTTGAATAGCCAATCAGAATGCAGAACACAATGCATGATGAAAACCAGTACAGCAGCAATACAGTGACCCGTTAGAGCAAGGTATTGAAATGAAATGATCTGCATTTATATAGCGCTTTTCAAGTCAATGACTTCCCAAAGCGCTTTACATTGTGCTTCACATTTCCCAATAGCGGCCGTGATCTGTGCAGCCATGTAAGGCGCTAACCTGCTTATTGGGGGTATTGGGGTTTCAGTGTCTTACCCAAGGACACTTCGGCATGTAACAAGCCGGGATTCGAACTGGGATCCCTTAATCCTAAAACGATCGCTCTACCTCCTGAGCTACTGCCGCCCCACTGTATTCTTTTTTTTACATGGTTCTTTTTAAATCTAAAGTCTTTTATCACATGTTTATCCTTGCGTGTGCAGTCCAATCTTGTTAAGAATTGACACTATGTTGTTTAATGAATGACAAAAAAAATCTAGTTTTTGAATCAGCTAGGGGAAGACATAGATTATTGAGTTGACGTAGTGATGAGAAAGTCATGGTATTATCATTTTATTGTACCATATGCATACAGTCCTCTCCTAAAACATATTTACAGTACCTCCTAACGTACAGCAAAGGCAATTTGTTTGTTTTATTATATAATGAAGATGTCTGATCTCGGCGTGAAATTTTTCATAACTATCCACTGTGGCACGGTGGGAAAAAAATACAACCCGGATTTATAAGGAAGTCAACAGGGCTCCAAGGATTCTATTTGGAAACTCCACAAGGGAATTAATTCCAGTGAACCCCATTCAGGACTTATCAGATGAGCACCTAATGAAGGGATGGAAAAATGTCAAAGGTTTTTGCTCAGTTTGAACGTTGGCGACGCAATAAGAGGTATTGGAGAATAGCCATAATTTGTACTTGGCAGGCGATTTGAGCACCAACCACAAGAAAAAGAAACAAAATGATTGATCTTATGAAAATATAACCAAAATTCCAGATGGAAATTCCTTTTTTCTAAGCAACCACACATATTTCTTTGTTGATGAGTCAAGGATTATTCTCAAGCATGTGCAAATCATTCCTGCGTGCTTCTTGAAGCACATCTCACTTAGCACCCTCACGTAAAATGGAGAAAGCTGTCTATGTGTGGACGTGGTATTCAAGCCAAGGACGTCTTAAGTTATATACATTTCGACAGACCCTATTAAAAAAAAAACTATCCATCCTCCCTTTATACTACATCTTTTTGCACATGAACCAATGACCCAAGACATTTATATTACGTTAATAAATTCTGCTTTTAAACCTTACCTTCTGTATATACGTGGCTGGTTCACAGTAGACCCTTAATATACGTCATCCCGCCTGACCACATTTGCACTTTACGGTTGGAATAAGATGTTTTTTCGCCCCATCTTTACAGCATTTTCCTCTCCTATATGACGTCCCAACAAATTTTCCCGTGCCCCAAAGCCAATTCAAACTTAATAGTTTTTTTTAAGATGTTGGTCTGCAATTGTTTGTGTCACATGTATACAGAATATATATTGCATACTCACACATATACACACACAGATCCCTCGCTAAATTGCATGGCCGTAACCTATCGATATTGGGAACTTAAAAATAAGGAGGCTATCAAAATAAGTTTTAATTTTATTCTGCAGTCTCTTACCCAGCTGCATCCACCAGCCAACACCACTTTACCAGCTCAAGCCACGTTAAGTCAAGTCATGTTTATTTGTACAGCCCTTAATCACAAAAAGTCTCAAAGAGCTGCACAGACCACAGGTTATTGCAAACCAGACTGTTATTACCCTATCCCCTGATCTAAAACCTACATGAGGGCAAGGAAAAACTCAAAAACCTCAACATGAGGAAAATGAAGAAACGTCACACCAAAAGTTAATAAAACCTCATTTTTAGTTTAAATGTATATTTATCTATAAAAACATTTAATCATAGGAACATGTATTAAACATTAGTACTTACTAAATACTATTTTGTTAATTTTTAATGATTTTAACTGGAGTACCCTGGTTTCAAAATGCATTAGCTCATTACAATAGGTTTTCATCACTTTTTTACACATTCACCGTGATGGGGTGTCAATGGGGTTAACTGAATATCTAAAAATAAACAGTCTAAGTGTTTTGTGGAAGGCTTCCGATCGGCCATGCCCTTTATTGAAATAAAACGGGTGACACATATAAAACATAATAAAGCCATAATATTGTCTCATTAATAAGCATCACAGGTTGTTGACATGGTTGTTATAATTAATATATTAATGTGAGGGCCTAGACTCAATGAGACCACGGCAGGTTTTTGACGTTTGCTGTGATGACAGCTGTCACAGCAGCTTCGCGGGTCAAAGACGTGAGAAGACGCGTCTTTGCTTTCGCCCGCAATTAATGAGGTGCGCCATCACCAACCCCCCAACACCAAATGAGTAGTAAGAATTAGATGCAGAGAGCCGTGGGCTTGTTCCTCAACTTTCATCACCGTCATTTAGAAAATATCTTAATGCATGGCTGCTTCAAACTCCCCCCCATCACCCCTAATTTTTCCACTGTTCTTCCATTGTTCCTCCGCCCCCATACCTCCTTTGTACAATCCACGGCTGCATGGAACGGAGGCCTGAGACTGGAATTTTTTAAATCAAGGGAGGGTTGGTGCACATGTGATACCACATGTAATAATCACAACAGCTGTGTCCATGAAGCTGCTGCCATTTTGCTGTCAGATTGCATTGATCACATTTTTAAACATAGATAATAATATGGCTAATAGGAGTGTTAGGAAAACAAAAGCTCCTGCCACTTCAACTGGAGTTGTGTTGTTAGTACTCAAATCACTTTATTTCATTTATTTTTCAAACATCGACTGCCACTGTAGGCTATAGCCGCCAGAGCATTATTTTCCATTTAGGTAGCCTGGCATGGAATGAATAAACAATAATCTATATCTATTTCATACATTACTCATTGCTTTTCTATTTATCTGGGCTTTGTTTCACCAAATAGTTAGTTTCAGTTGTTTGGTATTTGAATAAATATGTTTAAAAATTAGTTAACTACTGGTGCATTTCATTTCAGATTTTGATTATGTTTATGATTTTAAAATCAATCAACCATTGTCATAACTGTAAACTTCTTTGATTTTATCCTACACTTACGACTTTTTGCTGATATATTTGAATATGATTGTATTAAGACAGGCTCCTAAACATGCTGTGCCTTTAATAGACAACTTAATGATGTTACTGCTTTACCTTTAGACATGCAGTTTGTTGACGTGATCGTCTTGCGGAAGTAGTGACACTGCTGCCACAGCATGTCTCACACTCTGCTTTAACTCTTTTGTTGTACGTGAGTGACTGAGTACAGTAGTTTTACACGTCTTAGCTCTGTGAGAATTAGTTTATGGGAAAAAAAAACTATCTTTGCTAAGTTTAAAGCCCATAAGGCGCATAGAAAAGTCATTCACAATGTGATCCACGCCCTATCACAAAGCGCGTCTTTTTAGACGACGTGATAGAGGACAGCAGTGTGGGATTCCCCGCGAAAATTAGTATTATGGGCGTCGCCACTAAAACGTTTGAATCATGGGCGTCGCTGCTATCGTATACAAACAACAAAATGAAAAGGGCTAGTCGGAAGAAGGCATGATGAAAGAATGGCTGAGGGATGTTTATGTCAGAAGACCAGGTGTTTTTTTTGTTCATGTAGCCCAGTTGCTCTTGATTTGTGATTATACGTGCCCATTTGACAGCCAATGTAAAAAAAAAATGGTGAAGAAAATGAACTGTGTTTTTGCCATCATCCCCGGGGCAGCTGATGAAGGAGCTTCAACCGCTAGACATCAGTGTCAACCGGTATTGTGCTGAAAATTGTCCCCCTGCCGAGAATTGTCAAAAATGGCACAAAATACTGAAAAGGATAAGGATATCATCGTATTTAGCTTTGGCAAAGACTGCACTGAGCGAAAGAGAGAAGGGAGTGCCTTGGTCTCTGTGCAGAGATCCAACCACCTCTACTGCTCACCCAATCAAATTGCCTTGAGTGGTTTGCTGGTGTTTTTTTTTTTTTTTTAAATTTAGAGTTTATTTTTATTCATTTTTTTATAACTTTTTATTTCTCACACACACTTTGACAGAGGGTTGGGTCATCCATCATACAGCAACACAAACAAAAAATATATACAATTGACATACCCATAAATAACAACAAAAAAAAAAAAACAACAACAAAAAATGTTAATAAAATAAATGAAATTAACTAAATTAATTTTGTTTAATCACAGGATTTTCATTATAAAGTATCTTAACAGAGACAATACAGAGTTTAATGAGCTTCCATTTAAAGGGTTTATTAGCGACCTACTGCCAAAACGGGGTATGTTGGTGTGACACTCCGACTGTAAACTGTAGTTGAGAATGTGCCCTATATATGCTGACCTCTGTGCTAGAGGAATTATCAGGTACTGATCTCAGAGGAAGAGAAAAGTACAAAGCAAAGAATAATTCAATCAATTTAGAGGTATTTTCTCATGTGTGCGTTGGTGTTTGTCAGTGGGATTACACAAAGTGGTATTATGTGAGTTGTGACCTCTGTAGTCCATTTATGCTGGACATAATGATAGGGCTCAAGTCCAAAACATAACAAATCTGTGCTAATGCACTTATCCTGTAGGGCACTGGGCCAGGCACTAACTACCAGTAACCCTGTTTGGTAAAACCACCCTCTGAGCTAGAATCAGGATTTGGATTTTGCTTTAGGGCTTTCAAACAACATTGGGATGATCCTGGTAGATGTAATTTAGTCAAATGAAAAGCTATGTACAGCAGATTTGGGATACAGTGACCCAGCCTTACAACATTTTAACGGTGTTGGAAAAGACGATTTTTGGCCCCTCTTTTCAGCATTTTTCCCAAAATAAGGCATTAACATCAAATCATTTTGCCTGCCCAAAAACGTCAAACTTTGCGGCGTTAGTTCATATGTTCGGTTTTTAAGATACCCGTCTGCTATCAGCGGAAGTCATATAAAATGCTGCTCAATTATTTGTTTGAGTCATAGCATTATGAAGATACGGATATGTTTTTGGCTTAACTAACTACTACATAGTCTTTTTCCTCATTCAGTTCAAAACTCATGTGCTTCACAGAGACTTTGCCAGTCAGCGACAAAAAGCGCCATTTTTTTCCTACTGGATTTATTACTATAGGTCCCAGGCTCACAATGGTGAAGGGGGGAGCAAAAGCATGATAGCCATAGAAAGAAGGATTATCATGAAATACAAACAGGGCCCAAGCATCTCTAACCTGGCTAAATTGCATGGCCATTACCAATCGACAATCAGGACTATTATTAAAACAATACGGAGGCGGTTAAAGCAAAAACATATTGTAAGAGCAAGAATATCATTCCAAGATTTAAAATAATTTTCATTTCTAATCTGCCGTCTCCTCTGCATTCACCTGCTTCTCCACTCGTCCAGATACAATCATGTCACATCAAAGGAGAATAAAATGTAACTTTTACTTTACATGTACACTGAAATACCATTTGATTTAATCATTTACGAGTAGATTACATATAATAGTACATACTATAGACACTTTTGTAATTTTAATGTTTTATCTGGAGTACTGCAGGATCGAAATTCATTAACCAATTGCCACAGGTTTTGTCCATCTCCCAATATAAGGCAATTTTTCTTTGCAATCCCTACCTCAGAAAGGATTAATGTTGTATCCTGGGGTTCTACTGTACATGGGAAACTTAAGTATATTTAATTTGAAAGAGTAGCTGCACATGTAACATTACATGGTATTAGTCACATAAAGTTGGTGAGTAAAAGCCTGGTAAAAACGCTTTCCTTCCTTTATGCAAATTTTGTCAAAACCCCCAAAAATGAGAAGCATCTGTGCAGCGAGTCCAAGCACTCTCGCCGCTTTATCGGCCTTTTGTCAGCCCCACAGGCGGCCGGAGAAACTACAGCCAGGCTCTTGTTTGTGCCTCCATATAAAAGTCAGCGGGATAAATTTTATGGTCGACAGATGCTGCACTGAATGAGCCCGTGGACTTCCAACATTGGAGGAAAAGGGGTTTCATAGTTGTAGTTGCCCTGGAATGAACCTAAATGCCCCTCCCCATATGGGTGTTGTTGCCCCAGAAACAGGAGAAAAGGGTGGAAGCAAAGGTGGTAAGAGAAAGACTGGCAGCAGCTGAGCTGAGTCAATCTTTTTCAATTGTCTGCTGTCTGACTTTTCTTCTTGACCCAGGCCTCAAACTCTGCGTCATTCCCTTATTTTTTTCTTCCAATACGTTCCACCAGTCACGAGATCCTTTCTTCTGACACAGATGACTTACTCCAAATGAAGCAAATGCAGTAGATTTGTTGATTTAGCCATCTCATTAGATAGATAGATAGATAGATAGATAGATACTTTATTCATCCCCGTAGGGAAATTCACACTTGGGATGGAGGGGTGATTGAACTTTGTCCCATTTAGAGTTTTTCAATTCAGACTGGCTGTTATAAAAATATCTCTGCATTGGCAATGGGGCTGTCAAGTGCATTCTGGGGTGATGAAGGAGGGGCCGATTACCGGAACACTTGTTTGTTGACACTTTTATCATCCGCGAGCAAAGAGAGGGTGGTGATCATGTTTTCGTTTTGGATCTGAGTATGTATATTTATTGTGTGTTTGTCCACCCAAAAAAAGGGGGAAAGAGTTTAGATATGACCAGTTTCTCACAGTCACTCAGGTAGGTTACCCTAGATGTGAAAATAAGAATAGCCTGACTCTGCACTTTAGGTTTTGTTGACTCAGATTTTTTCCCCAGAAAAGTGCTCTGCTCCCCCAGGTCAGAACAACATTGAATAGGAACACAATTTTTACAGGTAGTCAGGTAGGTTACTTCAGATGTGAAAACTGCCCTAAAAAGCTGCCACTGCATTTTTGGTTTTGCTTACTCAACAGCTTTCCCAGAAAGACATTCTACTCTTCCAGGCAGAGCACATTTTGGGCAGAAAATCAATGTTTCACGAGCAATCAGGTAGGTCATTGTACAGGTGAAAAAGCCCCCAGGACACCTATAGTAACTCAGCACTTTTGGGTTTGCTGACTCAGAAGTTTCTGCCAGAAGGACATTCTCCTCTTTCAAGCAGAACAACATTCAATTTGAACACAATGTCTTGCAGACGGAAGGGTTGTGAAAAAAATGCCCACAAAAGTCAACTCAGCACTTTGGGTTTTTTGCTGACTAAGCATTTTCTTTCAAAAATACATTTCAATACCCCCAGGATAGAACGACATTGAATATATGCACCATCTTTTTTAGGCAGTCATCAGGAAGGTTACACAAGATGTGATAACTGCCTTAAAAAGATGACTCTGGATATTTGGTTTTGCCGACTTTCCCAGAAAGATATTCTACTCTCTTAAACAGAAAAAGGATATGCCAACCAAAAATGGTCTCGTGAGCTCGTGATTTTATTTTTGGCCGATTTTTAAATTCGATATTTCTCTCCTGGAATAGTTTTTGTGACGTCCTCTAACAAAGGTGAGACAACGTTTTCTGCTGAAATACCTATTTGATTTGAATAGTCCTTTATATTTAAGACAACTGTTATAAGCCAATACAATTGAAGTTTTATATCTTCACAGATATTGATTATATTGTCGCTGATAATCTAAAAAAAAATTCATTTTTATCATTTGTATGAATAGAATGTTTACAAAGAAAATAGAGAAAAAAAAATAATATGGAGGTACGTCTTTTTGAAATAGCAACTATGATATATACTGTATGTTAATTAAAATAAATACGGATTGCTAAAGAAAAATATGATACCAGGTCTGGTATTTTAAGTTAATGGTTGGAAAATCGCTATTTGTCCAATCCTTACCTAGAATAATTTACATTACGATCCCAACAGAGTTTTGCTATATTTCAATGTGGTAGTGTGGAGAAACAAGACAAACAACAGTCAAATGATTAAAATGCCCATCAAAAAGTGCATTTTTGTTGGTTCCATCCAACTACGAAAGAGCGACGAAAAAGTTGATCTCCACACAAATCTGACCTTGGACACAGCAAAATGTCTGCAGAAACAACTGCAAAAAAATTAACCGGACATACCTGGAATCGCTTTTGCCTAGGTTGGCCATGGCTGGATGGAGGACCGTCTGGTTTTTAACCATCTCCACCACACATTTGGTGTTCAATTCTTTTTCTGTGGACAGAAGAGGACATGGGGTTCAGAACATTTAGTAACTCAATTATTCATTTAAACTGCATGTAGTATATATAAAACAGATCTGGCAGATACAACTGCCATAATTTAATTTCATGTGACCCTGCAACAGTGATTAGTGTTGCATTTCAACCTCGGCTGTGACAAATTTATATATAGCTTGATCACATGCTTGAATTTTTTTCTGCGGGATGTGCCACATGCTTATGAACACTGCACACTAAATGACAAACGTAATTTAGGATCACATTGTTAACTCTTTTAGGGAAACATGAACCCTGCCTTTGATTCTTCCCTCTCTGGCTTTAAAAGCATTGTGACAACCCCCTTAAAATGGTCTACCACTTTTGGAGGCATGAAAATGGGTCAGGGCTTAAAAAGGTGAGAAAGATGTGGAGGCAATACCGGATTTTTTTATATTTAACGCACACCCTATTTTCTTTTTTTTTTATTTATTTTTTTTATTAAGAATCGGTATACACATTGCTGTACTTTTTCTCATCTCAGGCATTGACAGTAAAAATGTTGAATACATACAGCTCTTATTTATTCATTTGACAACTCTGAACACAATACCAACATAAGATTGACAATGTATTTTATTTCAAGTCCTTCAAAGTGCGATTGATCATCAGATACACCAAAGAGTTGTTTTCTCAGTCATGCATTTTTATGTTTATTTATATCTTTCAGCATGACTTTCAGTTTTCGCCATTCTTTAACATTCATCTCTGGTACCATGAATAAAAAAAGTGTGAACATGAGAACATAAAATGCGCATTGCACACAAATAAATATAGTACTCCTGCACGTGCGGACTACAATGATTTTAATTCAAAGGCATCACCTTAAACAACCGATTCACTCAGGGGAAAACTAACAATACCCCCCTAACCTCCTCAAAATATTTTATCCTTGGATGTATAAAGGTTATCCTTTTTGACTTCTAAATAGTGATTTTTTCTTTAAGGTAAGATTTTCATACCAGCTTTTCTCAAATATTTGTTGCCCACATATATGCAAACAAGATGTTAAAAAAAACCTTTACCTTTCAAGGAAATCAGTTTATTTTTACTTGGTTAATCAATACAGCAAAAGACACAGCATGACGTGGAACAGTTTTTTTTTTGAAAACCAGGAGGGTCATCAAAAGCGTACCAGAAGAAGTCAAGTGGTCCTAATGTTTTGTCCATTTGGGGGACACTGGGTACGTTTGCGTGCAGGCAATAGACACAGAATATTGGATTTCTGGGGCAAACGGAATGAATCATTTACATGCCTAGAGACAAACATATAACCCCTATGCATGGCATATGCAAATACTCCAATAACAAGGGGGGGAGTAACATCATTATGCAAAAAAGATGCTTCCAAATTTAACTTTTGACATTAAACAAGGGTTAAATTCATGTAAATAAAGGGAACAATATACCAAGCTTGTTTCTTCCATGTTCCAAAAGCGAGGTTCACTGCTGTGTTTCATGTGTTTACAAGATGTGCTTGTACGAGGCTAGCCAAAATCATTGACTTACACTGAGAATACAATTATGACATCCACTATATATAGATGGATACACCAGCATTTTCTTTGCCGTGGGGGGCAAAAAATAAGTAATCCCGTACAAATCAACCAATACACATGATGCTCTTTTTAATGAGTATGCTGCAGTTTGCTTGCATTATTCTTGGTACTACAAGTTCCACAGTGCATAGAAGCATATGAATATGAGGGGAAACTACGTTTTCACAAAGTTGGAGGGCACAAAATGATGGCCGGACGTTTTCCTTTAGGACTTTCTGGTAAACAACAGAATTCATTATTTTGTCAACCACAGCAAGTTATCCTGGTCCTGAGTTACCAAACCAGTGTCAGTGTTCATGACTCCACTATAAAAGACTGGTCAAAAATGACAGCCATGGGAGAGGAAAACCACTGCTTTCACAAAGTCGTAACATTAGCCAAAAAGCATCTTGACTATACTCATAACTTTTGGGAAACAATTCCCTCCCATTCAGCGCACCTTCCTCTGGAATTCTTTGCAGACTCAAAGTTTGAATCATCCTGCTACGGTTTTAAATAGACAAGCTCTTCATTTTTTACATGTTCCCTGTTCCAACGCATTCAAGACGTGCATGGACAAGATCCGGTGGCGATTATTATTTTTTTTAATATAAATCTAAACGGGAATAACAGCTTGCGTTTTTGAGTGATAAGCCATTAAGGATTCATCACACGAGTAAAAATTGAAGTTACAAGTGATGGGAAAATCGCAGAAATGTTGTTTTAATTTCCATTTTCAGATGTTGTTATTGATTGAGAAACTCCTGATTATTGAACTTTTCATGAGCTGAGGCCATATTTGAAACAGTACTTTACCAAACCTATTTCAAAACAGGGTCCAATTTTGGTACGTTGTTGTACTGGATGCAATTGTAAAAATGGAAATCAGCTTTCACTTATTAATGGCTGGTTCACTTGCATTGCCAAAGCTACACGAGTGCTCAGTCTAGAAATTCATGATGCTGATTGGCTGTCATTCTGGTCATGGAAGACTTACACAACATTAGCAAATATTCCATCCAACTCACTCCCTTCCTGCCTTTGTCCAATTTTGCCTGCTACACCACCGCATGGCTGTACTTCAACCAGAATCGAACCACTCCTTCTAAACTAAACTTGTTTTAACTAGTAAACGAGAACATTAGCTATACTGAAGTCATCAGTGCCTCTAATTAGAAAATAATTACACCCAAATTTTTAGTACGGAACATTTGCCCCAAAACAAAAGCCTTAAAATGGGTCTTTACAAAAATAATTTTCAGTCAGACGCGCTTTGGGGTGGAAACTGCTGCTTTTGTGGTTTTCAAAGTCCTTTCTACTGCCTTCAGCTGCCATGCTGTCAACTTTGGGCTTCAAATGCTTAGTCACCTGCCACAATGAAGTCAGATTTATAGCTACAACTAATACCTTGTGATTCTCAGAATGAGTTGAAAATACTCGGGGTTAAGACGCCCAAACAAAAATGAAGCATTTGTCACTGGGATGAGTGAACTGTTTAACTCTGTATAATTTTAGTTTTACATCCCAACACAAAAAATGTGTATGCCGGTAATAGCCATGCAAATTTTATACTACACAAATGGAGGCCCAATCTCAATTCAAACTGTTTTTCTGATGTTACAGCAAATATTGGATTGGAATCTTCTATATGATTAAGTGATTAGGAAACCGGCTAGTTGGTACATTTCTTATAGGCAATAATCTGGAAACAGACTTTTGCCAGTATTCAGATTACTTGTTTATATGTACATTTGAATTATCTGATTGCTTGTGCTCATGCCAAGTTTTTTCATGTGAGATATTGTATGACCCAAGCACTGTGGGACTTGTAGTACTGAGACAAATAATACATGCAAACTGGTTGGCTTGCTTAAAAAAGGCTGATATGTATTGGTTGATGAGTCTGGAACATTTCCATTTGATTTTCTGCACCCATGGCAAATATGCCAAAGCTATGTCAATTTCCTCATAGTGGATGCCAGAGTTGTATCCATCTATATATAGTGTAAGTCTATGTTTTTGGCAAGACATATACAAGCTCAGCTTGTACTCACAAGGAATGGAAACAAGAACTTTTCTTTGTTGAATTTGGTGAGTGACATGAATGAAATTCTCTTTTATGCAATGTAAAAATTAAATGCGGAAACAAAATCTATTTGCGTTACAATGTTGCTTTCCTGCTTTGTACTTGTACTCGGATTACTCGTAAACGCGATGTACACAGGGTTATGAGGGGTCTCTTGGCATGTAAAAGATTCATTCGGATTGGTCCAAAAAAAATCCTATTTCTGATGTAGGTTGGACTATTCCCTGCATAGAAATGTAGTCAGTGACAGTTTCCAGCATGTTACCATTAACCTTTTTTCAAAACCTTAAAGTCACCAAGTTTTCTGTTTATATTCACTGTGAATTTCTTCTACTATTACTAGCACCAACTACTAGTAAGGAGTTACAAAAAACGTTTGAACTTCAGTATGAGGAATGATTCACCATCTTCCATAGTGCTGCTTGTGGTGACGTTGAGTTCAGTAGAGTTCACTGGAACAATAAAGCGCTTTGTATCTTAGCTAGGAGCAAAAAATAAAAACCATGTCTCACCCATTAAAAAACTGCTCTTGTATCTCTAAGCAACACTAGTTCATTGTGGAGTGTCGCCTCAGATCCCGGTAAGTCTGACAGAGTATTCATCATAATAATCATTTTTTGAACAGCGTTCTCCCGCCCCTAGCAACGGCAGTCCGACAACTAACACGGGCACTCTGCAAAACACGTGTGATCTGAGCTGTCAGACACAGCGTTTTTTCGTCTTGACCAGCTTCCTCGCAGCTTGATTTAGGACCGGAGGCCGAACGGGATGCTCTGCAGGAATGTCTAGACACATTGACTCAGTCATCGGCTCGGGCCCGGTTGACAATGATGCCTCCTCCACGATTGAGGAGTTCCGCCCGTGCTGGCAGCTGGCCAGTCACGACAGCATGAATCGGCTGATGTGATTTAATGAAGACAAAAAAGGGGGCGCGGCGGGCATTAAAAATGTCGTCTGCGAGGCCCCACCAGCAGCTGTTTGCCGATTTACTAGCAGTCGTGTGTCGTCCCGTTACGGCTTTATTTTGGTAAGAAGCCGTTAAAAAAATAAAGAAAATTCAATTCGAAAAACAGAGTTGCCTAAGTAACAGGTGGTGCTGAAAACTAACGGCGGAAGCTGCAGAGTATAAGTATGACAAATTTTTTGACAACCGTGACATTTTGATAAAGTATAAATGAATATTGAGGGAGGGTCGGTCCATCAATAAAAACTGGCACAACTACAACTTGATGGGGGATTTTATTCATAACTATTATAATTGTTAATAATAATGAATATTTGAAATTATAATTATTTAAATGTGAGGTGCGTTGTTTGAGGTGTTAGTAGAGTTGATAGTTAAATATTTTCTCTATTGAGTATTTGTTAACAATGCCCAAATTAGTTCAATGAGCCCTTATGCATTTGTTTCCACTGCACCTATCTGCTCTCATCTTACTTTTATCAGAGCTGTTTAAGGCAGACCCCATTAGATAGGAGGACTGGGGTTTGGGGGGAGTGCTTGAAACTACGCGTTTGCTTTACTGAGAAGCCATTGTGACATCCAGGCCACGGATCCCCTCAGAGCAGGATTTGTTGACTTGGTAAAGTGAGTCATAACTATCAGGAGAAAGTGATATACAAGACAAAACAATGTCCATTGTCCAGGTCAACTTCAGTGTAAGAATAATTTGATTTTTATTACACATATAATCATATAAATAATGCCTAACCTTTAAGGTTCTTATCGGTTAGCCTGAAATGAAATCAACCCTTGACAAGAACTATAAAGCTAGGGGTCATCAACATGCCCCAAAGCATACCTGAGTAGCTCATGAACTGGCTCTGAAAATAGCTCACTAGTGACAGGTCGATGATTTTTTTTCTAGAAAATATTATTTTGAACTGGCATGAGAAATCCTTGACATGATTGGCTGGCAACCAGTTCAGGGTGTCCCCTGCCCACTGCCCGATGATTGCTGGCATGGGCTCCAGCACCCCCGCGACCCTACTGAGGATAAGCGGTGCAGCTGATGAGATGAGATGATTAGTGTCTTTATATATCTGATCAATTCGTCCAAAACATTTTTAAAACTAGGAGCCTTTGAGCCTTTAATATGACACAAAGGCAAAGAACACAACGTCATCGCCACATTTGTTTTCAACAACAAAAGCCACACGTGATGCAATGTGATACTCAAAAGTTCGGAAAGAAATAGTTTTTCCCCTAGTGATTTGGGATTTTCTATTTCATTTTTTATCCATGTAGTTATTTATTCATTGAAATACATCAATTCAAATACAGATAAAAAAATATACGAAATGCACAGTCCTTTACCGAACAAAGGGCCTCAAACCTTAAATGTCATGAAAGCAATGTACGTAACGTTATCGCCACAAACTGATTTTAACAAAAATGTTAACCTCCTAAAACCTGGCGTCCACACCTGTGGATATAAATGAGCATTTAACAAGAAGCTCAGGTTAGGAGGTTAATCCGCAAGTTCATATTGTACAATATGAATATGAACTTAACAGGCCTACTCTAAAGTTTTTCCCTAGAGATTTGGGATCTAGTATCAGTATTGTCATATGCCGCTGCCAATCATCTCTGAAGAGCAGGAGGCAACCAGATGATAGAAGTAACACTGAGTCATGATATGGAGGCCTCTCCTGCAACTGGTAACCACAGAAACCATTACGATCTCTTTCATGTAAATTGACTGCATTTCTATAGGGTTTTAACCAGTCAATGAGGACCTCCCAAAGCACTTTACAATGTACTTCACGCTTACTCACACACCGATAGCAGAGTCAACAATGCCACTTCGACATTTAACTCTGGAAGCTGGGAATCAAACCTGCAAACTTTTGGTTCAAGATGAGTGCTCTACATCCTGAGATAATGCCACTCCACAGCGTGTGGGGGAGCAAACCCCTACTCCATAAATATGGTCTGGAGAAGGAGGGTGCCGCCAGGCTGTACTCCCCCCCAAGAAACACCACAGGAGATGTGGCCCCTGATGACCCTAGTAGTTAAGGTATTCATGAACAGTGAACTACACAGTAGACACCCGGGATATGGCAAACCTGCCATATGACATTTTCACTTCTAAGTGTGGAATGAGATGTTTTTACAGTCCCTCTTTACAGCAGTTTCCCCAGTGTACTACTACAACAACAAAACATTACTTTGCATGCCCAAAACCTTCAAACTTTGTGATGTTCATGCGAATGACGAGTACACATCTCGAGATGCCTATCTGCTATTGGTTGACATATAGAAAATGCTGGTCTTCTATTGGTTTGCGTCACCGCATCGTGAAATTACAGGTCCGTTATTGGGTCAACTACTTCCCACAATGCCTTTCTATTTATACAATTCAGAAACTTGTGTGCTTTGTAAAGAATTTGCCACACGATACAGTGGTCCCTCTTTATACGAGCACCTCTCAACACGAATAATTCAGTCTCAGAAGTTGTTTCGGCCGGCGTATTTGCTCCGCTTGTGATACGTGGATATCATAACTATGCTGGCCGTGGCTTAGCGCTTTCTCTTGGATATATAAAATATACAGTAAATGCTTATGTTTCATCAACAGTCTATCTCATATCAGTCAAACCCTACCAATTACTCCCCTTATTAGTGATTGCAAATCCTCCTCAAGCAATACCAAAAAAAAATCCAACAGTGCGGTATGTATCAACTCACAGCTAGACAATATTAACAATCTACGATGATGTATGTGTATATATATATATATATATATATATGTATAAAATGCACATAGATGATGATGTTGTCGTCCGCTACCAGTGAGAGACGATCCAGATTAGAGCCAAAATGTTTTTACTTTTTTTTTAATGTTCCCGTATAAAAATTGTTACTTAATATATGAATAAGCTATATTTTATGTTGACTAACTGTGTATTGTGTGTATTATTTGCCCTCATGCAGGTTTTAGATCAGGTGATGTGTCATAATAGTCTGTGGTTTGCAGTAATCTATGGTCTGTGCAGCCCTTTGAGACTCTTTGTGATTAAGGGCTATACAAATAAACATGACTTGACTTAATGAAATCAACGTTGTGAAACATTGTACGCAACGGGATTATACATGGCATTCAGGGTAAACATGTCATAAAGACTTTAAAGGGATTACAAAATAACTTTTATTCCCCAATTAGGCACAGAACGTGTATTGTTCCTGCCCACAATCATACATATATGTTCTAAAATATTCAACGTGCCATGGATCTTGAGAAATTAATTTTTGAATTAGACAGTTTGACATCACTGGATGACGAGAATCAAAACAGTGTTGTGTCCCGTTGAAAAACAGACAAGATTGATGTAATCAGCAAATGCATAGCACTCATTTACGCTTGGAGTAATTTGACTTTAACATACTGTGTCACTGGTGGACTTCTGACTGTTTTGTCCTAGTTGCGTGCTTTGATCAAAGAGTAATTTTACCTGCTGTCTTTTACAGCATGTGTTCATTTTTTGCCTTCGCCTCCTTTTAGGTATGTGCTTGAGACTTTTACTTTCGTGTTTTTTGCCCCATGTCTTGCAATTACTGTAATATTGTCCAGATAGCTCCCTTTTAGCGTGCTAACTCCAGTATGGTTCTGCCTTTGTTTGTTCTCGGTTAGCCCCGTTAACAGTCGGCTAGCTAGTCAGCCTTCCATGCTTAATGTTTTTTTTCTTCCGGCTGGGTTCCTGTTTGTTGTCGCGGTGTTTTTTTGGGTGGTTGGTTCGCAGTTATCCTGATTGCCAACTGCATGTTTTCAGTCAGCCAGCCTCCCGCTTTTTCCCGCCGATCGGTCCCGGTTCCTAACTTACAGCAGCCGGCTAGCCTGCTGTGTTCATTTGGTATAGTTACGGCTAGCTTCATGTTTGCTGCAGTGGTAGTTTTTTTTGTTGTTGGTTCCCTGTTATCCTGGCTGCCTACTGCATGCTTTTGGTCTGCCAGACTCCTGTTTTTCTGCCGATCAGTCCCAGTAGCCTTTTTAGCAGCCGGCTAGCCTGCAGTGTTAGCTCTCTCTGTTATAATTTGGACAGTTCACTTCATTTTGGCTGTTCTCCATTTTTGGTATCATTGCTGCCCGAACCTGCGACACAACGTCAAGAAACTCTCCACAAAAACTACCAAGACTTGGCTTAAAACACTCAAAACCTTTTTGACTAAATAACATGTAAACCAATATGGTGACTGCCGTTCTTCACATGACGTCAGAGCTCAGGAAGTCAAAGACAAGACAGACTGTCTACAAAATGCTTTATCCCGGAAGATAATTGGAATACAGACGCTGCCCTTCTTACGGACGATTGTTTGTAAGTTGAATTTGCTCGTAAGTTGCTTCACTGCTATATTTCGTATGTTTAAGGCTTGTATAAGTAACCTGTATTGTTTAGTACTAAGAAATAAACATTTCATGAAAGATTATACTCTACAAAGATCTATCTATCTATCCATCTACCTTGGTCATATCCTTTAAGAGGGGTGACCGACAGCAAGACAAACATATACCGGTACTTACTTTTGGAAGAGGTCCTCCTTCGTGGTAAACAGTGACTAAAAAGAAGCGTTCCGACCATTTTCTCAACCGCATCAAGCTTTCCTATTACACTTTCATTTCAAATGAAACGGCTCTTCTCTCCTTCACACCGACCATATTGAATGGATGCACAAAATATGAAACAATAAAAACGTCAAAGATCGTAGCGTGCTAGCAATACATTACACGTTGTTATGTTAAAAATGAACCAGGAAGTAGAAGCCGGACTTCTTTTTCGGGGTGGATGCTGGGTGACCTCTCACGGCACCACGCGGCGGAAAGAACCACTACAGTACTGTCCTCTACTCGGAAAAAGGTGTACACAATACAAAATCTAACTTACAACTATGTCTGGATATTTTTCAACATCACTTAAAAAATGTTCGTATGTACCGTTGTTGAATGTTCATAAGTAGGGGAGCGCCTGTATACCAATGACATATATATTACTTATTATGCAAAAAAACCTGATCCAATTTTCTCACATTTTGTATGTTTTAGAATGTGGATATCCCTTAAAAGAGGAAAATAAAGATAAAGGACTTTCAGGATATATTTA
Source organism: Urocampus carinirostris (assembly GCF_059441175.1). Taxonomy (NCBI): domain Eukaryota; kingdom Metazoa; phylum Chordata; class Actinopteri; order Syngnathiformes; family Syngnathidae; genus Urocampus; species Urocampus carinirostris. The sequence continues at coordinate 25,868,528 of NC_142352.1, forward strand.
AAAAAAGCAAAGTAGAGCTCAGAGACCGGCCCAAGGTTTAATCATAGTCTAATGATACAATGGTGCATTGTAACAGTAGTGCAATTAAAAGTAGTGCAATAACATTTTGCAGCAACAAAAATATTCTCAACTTAGTTCAAAGATATGGATTTTCACATGTTTAAGTTCTTGCTTAGGGTGGTGATGGCCCTGGGGAAAACACAGTCTCTTAGCCAGGAGAGAACAGGTCAAAGAGGTGGTGGCTGGAGTGAGAAGAGACTTTTATAAAGGATTATTATGGATCAGGAAAATTTATTTTAGAGCCATTTAGGGTTAGCTTGTATGCTTCTGGAAGGACGGGAGCGGACTAATTAAGTTATAATAATTTAATTCCCTCGTTACACGAGCAATTCGAGGTAGGAGTACGATCTTGGAACGCCTTAAGATCGTAAGAAGAGACACCACTGTATCGCCCACTCCTACTTGGCGGTGTACCGTTTTTTGTGCTTTGTATGGAATTTTGGTCTTCGTCAACATGTTACGGTAACATCCTGTCCATGGTTATAACATCATGCATGAATAGGAAAAAAATAAGAAACGCAGCCAAGGCCACGCCAATGACAACCAATGCATGGCAAAGAATATTCTTTTTCCCAAAGTTATTCCAAGGTGACAGAAACTTGAACATCCATAAAAGGACGCTCGGAATTGTCGCTCACCTCTCCTGTTCATGGGACGAACTCGAACGGCCACCTTGACGTTGGAGTCATCCAAACTTGGCTCGACCATGCTGACTATTTGTAGCCGAGCTGATCAGCTCGTCCTCGGCTATGCGATCATCCGAATTCTCAAACCACCGCTGGGTGTTCCGCTAGCAGCCAGCTAGCATCGCTCGGCTCTGCTGCTCCACACACCGGGCATGACCACGGGTGTGTGCTGGGGCGGTGGAGGAGGGGGGCAGCAAACAGGAAGCTTTCTATTGCCACTTATTTTTTCTTTCACTCATACAAAACCCCTCATTAATAAAATGACATTGAAATACAAAAACGGGAAATTCGGTTATTTAACGCTTAAGCGCAGCAGAAGCTATTTTGACAGGCGGAAAAAAATGCTAGCGGTGAGGCGAATACGCCGATGTCACCCAGCCGAGCCGGGAAGGCGGCCGCGGTTGTTCATTCCGACGCTAACATTTCCAGGGGGAAGTCGCTGAGCGGTGAACGAACCGCAAAGGGGCCATTCCGCTAGTTGGCACCGTTAAAGAACATGGAGGAACGACTAGGACGCGAAAGGGTGGGAGAGGGGAAGAAAAAAAGCACCGCCCGCCCGGCTACAGTCTTCACGGCATTCCCAAACAAGCAATGCCCTCCTCTTCCACCTCCTCTGCTTTGTGTATCAAGTTAAGCATTAGGTTTGGCGTTAGAACTTCCGGCTGAGGCAAAATAAGAGAAGAAGACAAATTAAAGAATACCTTTTTTTTTTTTTTTTTTTTTTTTTTTACAAACTGCCGTTTTGGAGAACGTCTATCCATCTGTCTACCATGGTCATATCCAATGTTCCCTCTAATTTTCCACGGGTCTGAGCGTTCACACAAAGTCGGTGAGCAGTGCTTGAAACAACAGTGAGCAACCATAATCCCAAGTGTGGCAAGATAATTAATTATCAAACATGTCCAAAACTTGACATCACATTACATTTTGCTGAGTTTCCGGCAATGCAAAATTATTCTTCTCTTTTGAATGAATTGACTCATGTACTATTGCAAAGGTTGTACGGCCTACAAACATCGTTTGTTCTTACAATTCTTTCACAAGATATGCATTTCTTTTTATTTCCTGATATATTTTGTCGCATAATATCAACATTTTGGGGGGCTTATTTAGTCGGTTGTAAGATACAGAACTGTACTTAATCACATTTTTTAGTGGAAGTACAATGTTGGCAACAAGATTCACTTGATATAATTGGAAATTATTTGAATGCAACACAAACTTTCCTTTTTTCCGTGTTTTTTTTCTACTTTTTTAAAAATTCCTTTAATTCATTGTGTTTTTTCCGAGCTGTTACTTTTTTCTTTTTGTTCTCTATTTACTTTTTTTCCTACATTTCTTTCTTTTCTTTTACAGTTTTTTTCCTACATGTTTCCTTCGTTTTTCTCTTCCTTTTGTTTCATTTTTTCTCAGCTTTTCACTACTTTTTCATTTTGGTATTTTTTCTTTTTTGTTCTATTCCCCCCTTCCTTTAAGTCATTTTGTGCATAAATTTACATGATATTTGTTCATGTTGGGATTAAAGAAGCAAAAACAACCCGAAGAGCCGTTTAGGACCCGAAAGAGCCGGTTCCTTTTAGTGAGCCGAGCCGAAGAAGCCGGTTCCCTGACAAATTCTACAAACTTTACTCAACTTCGTTCTCATTCGACTCGACTTCAAAATACCGCATTTAGGACACAAGGTCAGGGGAACCCGTGTATTTTTCCCTCATGCACTGTAACTTTGACTTGATTCGCTTCTTAATTAGTAATTTTGAGCCCTCATTTTTGTGCGCTGGCTAGATTTTCTTGAGCGCTGAGAATGTGCGACCAGTGCGCAACTGCGCACGCGCGCAGTTTAGAGGGAACACTGGTCATATTCCTCAAGAGGGGGGACCGACAGCAAGACAAACGTTTACATACAATAACAAAGAAAATAAAAGGGAAAAAATAGCAAAAAACGTGAGAACGTAATATATCAAATTCCGTTGCTTTGATTTATTGAAATAATGTGAATTACTCAATGTCGTCACTTTAACACGACTAATGACGTCACCAAGTAGAATCAACAAGATTAGTGCAATACATCCATTCATTTGAAGTAACATTTCTATGTGACGGGTAACCCTGCCTTTTCGTTCAAATGACTTTAACAGAGAAAAAACCCCGTTTTTTGCACGCCTAGGATGTATCTCGTGAAGAAATGCGACACTTCCGGCAATTGTTTTCAAAATAAAAGCGATACATTTATTTGAGCGCACACGCGTAGCATTGCAAAAATTACCGGTACATACAAATTGGTTGAAGAAATATATTCATTGTTTCACTGTGCGTTAGTCTGTAATGTTCAATAAAACAATTAAAACGACACAATATTATTTAAGTCTTTCGCCACCGACTAGTAAAAATCTGGTGAGAATGAAATTACATTTTTTAATTCAAAGAAAACACAGATAAAAAAACATTATTGTTTTAAATAAATATTACTATTGATTTCAAAATTCAGCTTTGAAATCCATTCACATTTTGTGCAACGACAAAAAATGCGTTCTATTCGTTCTCGTCTATTTTAGATAACTGTCCCTGGTCCGAGACCGGGTGGGAACATATGTTGGCCTGGAGAGGGATGTGCGCCACCAGGCTGTACTTGCCCAAGACACACTGCAGGGAATGGTGCCCCAAAGACCTTGGTGTTTTAGGAATAAATATCCTAACACAATTGGATATTAATTACTGTTACAATAATGTTTTGCATTTTATAGAAAATACATAATACAGTAATACACTAATGTATGATATTAAACGCATTAAGACTAAAAGTGACTAAATAAAATGTTTGAAATAATTGAGAATACCATACAATTTAACATTCCAAAATAAATTTCAAATTTAAAGTACAGTAGACCCCGGGATATGTCAACCCTGACTTACAACTTTTGCTTTACAGTGTGACATAAGATGTTTTACTTAATGGCATTTCATCCAATATACAACATCAACAAATTATTTTAGAATGCTCAAAAAAATGTCAGTGTCCATGCATTTGACGAGTTACATCTCCGAGAAGCCTGTCTGCTATTGGTTGACATTATTAAAGGCTGGTCTGCTATTGGTTTGCGTCAAGGCATCATGAAAATAATGATATACAATTGGCTGAATTACCTCCCAGAATGCCTTTCTCTTCGTTCAGAATCTTCTGTGGTTTGTAAAGTCATCAGTCAGCAATACAACACAGTATTTTTGTACTGTTTATTCGCTATGGGTTCTAAGGCTTGCAGCTATGCTAAATTGAGAAGCAAAAACATGATAACCATGGAAAGGAAGAATGTGATTATCAAGAAACGCAAAAAAAAAACGCCACCGCTAAATTGCTTAGTTCTAACCAATCAACGATCAAGACTATTTTTAGAAATAAGTAGGTGGTTAAAGCATAAAAATCGAAAGGCATATTACCTGCAAGAGGAAGTTTTTAAGTCAGTTTCATTTGTAATCTGTCAACGCTGTACCTCCTTCCCCTCTGCATTCATCCGCTACTCCCCTGGACCAGCTCATGTCCCACCAAAAATCAATAGTATCTATGTATATGACACATGTGTAATACTTAATACATTCATCCATCCATTATTTGCACTGCTTATCATCAGTAGGGTTGCGGGTGTGTTTGAGCCCATCTCAGCTGTCTTCGGGCAGTGGACAACCTGAACTGGTTGTCAACCAATCACAGGGCACACAAAGACGGACAATTCACTCGCTCTTTCATACCAATTAGCCTGCTTTGCATGTTTTTGGAATGTGGGAGGAAACCGGATTGCCTGGAGGAAACCCACGCAAGCACGAGGGAGAACATGCAAACTGCACAGGACGGCATTCGATCCGATGACCTCTGAACTGTGCGGCGGACGCACTAACCACTTAAGATATTGTATACTAATTCATTTAAATATCTATATCTGTAGTATCAGATTTTTTTGAATGCATAGCTAATTACCATAGGTCCTTATCTCCCACGATACAACAATTTCACTTTGCGATACCCACAGATTCTTGTCGTATCCTGGGGGTGTACTGTAATTATGCGTAGTAAAAGTTCACAGTATATGGAAAACAAAAAAAGACACAATACAAGGAGTAAGATATAAAGTAAAACTTTATCATGACATACAAGTTTAAAGCCCTGAGAACCACGTCTTTATATTACTAATCATATGAACAAAAGTGAATGTGTGAAAACCACTTTGCCAAAAAGTGCTCCTCTTAAATACAATCAGCACAAAAAAACAAACGTTTTAACAAGCATTCACCGCCGTTTTGTCCACGTTCTTCTTTTTTTTCTTGTTGTTGTTTGAATCAAAGAAAAAAAAAACTATAATATATTTATATAGAGGTCATATCATCATCATCATCATCATGTCCATGTAATAATAACAGTACAAAAATATGCACAAACCCCACAGTTGAATGAATATACGGAGCATTGTACAAGCCAAAGACGACATCAAAGAAAATTGATAAATGAGGTATTTGATAACCATTTTGCATAATGTGTCTGCTATTTTTTACATTTCATATTTTTTTCTGTATTTTTTTATTTATTTTTTGTACATTTTATCTAAACAAAGATCAGGTTAGTTTTAAACAATCTTAAAGCTTAATTAACTCCACCCACTTTAAATCCCCCCCATTTTTATTTAAAGCAGCTTTCTGAGCGGCAATGAGCTCGGCTGCGATCAGTGACGAAAAAAAGCAATCAAAATCAAACAAAAACTCCCAGAATGCAACAGCAAAAAGTCAGTCTTAAGTAGCATTCAGCCTAGCGGCGACATTTCCTTCTACCTTTAGCGTTCACATGTTGTCACGTTGAGGTATTCCGGTGTTAAGAAGAGGTCTAGGGGGTGCGTAGTCACCACTTTGTATACCACGAATACAGATATTTGAGCTAACCTTGGATTCTAAAGCTAGCAAACTATTTTCATTTGAACATCGTTCCGGAATTGGTTCAACAGCACTTAAAAAATGTAAAGTGGCGTCACTTGTGCATTGAACACAAGCAGATATAGCGGCTAGCGAAACTATTGAACCCCCCACGCCCCAACTTTCTGCCATATTGCCACATTTCAGGCTTCAAAATTAAAAGCTAAAAAACTGAGAATAATTTCTAATAATCAACAACATGTAAGACAAGATCAGGAAGTGGAACCAAATTGTTTCAACGTTGTATATTTTTTTTTAAATGAAAAGTATATGTTGCAAAAATATTGCCACCCTGTTCTCTCAGCTCAGCCAACTGAATACCATAAAAAGGCAAGTTGGAGACACAAATACCATGTGGAGCAAGGTGCTCTGGTCAGATGAGTCCAAAATTGAACTATTTGGGCTGAATGCAGTGTTACGTTTGGCGTAAAAGTAACACCATCCCCACTGGCAAACATAGTGGTGGCAGCATCAGATTTTGGGGCTTATTTTCTTCAGCAGGAACTGGGAAGATCTTCGGAAGTGATTGGAAAAATGTTGGTGTATAATACAGAGCGATTCTGGCAGAAAATCTACAAGAGATCTGAGAATGGGGTGCAGGTTGACCTTCTAACAGGACAAAACCCTAAAGATAAATCAAAATTAACAATGAGATGGGTTAAAACTAATAATATTACGGTGTAAAAACAACCATGCCAAAGTCCAAACCCCAATCCTAAAGAGCATTTGTGGAAAGATCACCATCAAACCATAAGGAACTTAAGTTTGTTTGTTTGTAAGGAAGAATGGGCAAATGTTTCTGTTTAAAGATGTTCAAAACATATTAGAGACATACCCAAAAACACCTGTGGCTGTGACCACAGCAAACAACGTTGTACAAAGTATTAACTCAAAGGGGGACAATGTTTTTGCAGTGCCTGTTACAGTTTATTTGTTACATAATATAAAATGTTAAATACATTTGATTTATTTTCACGATTGTGTCTCACATGTTGATGCTTCTTAAGAAATATTTCCAGTTTTTTTTTCTATAGGTTTGAAACCTGAAACATGGCAATATATTAAAATGTTCTTGGGGGGCTGGGTACTTTTGCCAGGCACTATCTTAAAAAAAAAAAAACCAGACGCTAGTAGCGTTTCAGACGATTGTCAACAAAGTTGGTGTCATAGGTAATTAGCAATGATTCTGAGGTATGTAGCAAGTCTCGCACAAGCATTTTCGATAGCATTAGCATCCGCTCGTCAGATAGTCGGAATGTCAATTGTTCAAATCCTGGAAAACGGGAAACGACTGCAAAATGCTGGCGAGGTGGAAGGCAGCAAGCTAGCAAAAATCCTCCAAGGTCAATGAGAGATTTTAAAGTAGCTTATGGGGGATTGTCCAAAATAAAAACTAGCGGGCGTACTTACTTGTCAGTAAAATAAGCTGATTTTTAGGAGGATTGTCAGCAAAACTAGGTGGCGGCTAATGGCACACAGTTATCATCGATAACATTAGCATCCAGCTATGTAGGTAGTTTTACGAGTTGCTAGTTCAAATCCCACACTCTAAAACACTTTGATTAGAAAATATAATCAAAACACATAATGGGTCAAAATTGATCAATTGTCTACTTGGGTTAAGGGGGACACAATTTCTTGGGATGTTGATACATGATACAGTCGTTAGGTTGTTACAAATAAATTGACCGAGATTTTTAAGTACAGCATGGCTCCAAATTTTTGTTTTGGAAGGGTGGGGGTTATAAAAAGAAAAAGGGACCTATTGTCTACTTGGGTCAAACTGACACGATATCCTGTATTGTTTGCTAAAAACATGATTTAATCGTTGGGTTGAAATAAGACAAAAAAAGGGGGCTATTTTGGGGGGAATTGTTTTGTAAAGCATGTCTCATCGCTTTTTATTTTATTTTTTTTAAATTATGGGGGTTATTAAAAAAAAGAACAATAATAAAAGGACCAATCATCTGATTTGATCAAACTGACACAATCCCCTAGGTTGTTTACCCATATGATCAAATATTTGGTTGTTATGACCAAATGACTCAGATTTGTGCGATTGTCTAGTATATGACACAATTTGTTTGCCATTTTTTCCAAAGTATGGGGATATAGTAATAATGATTAAAAAAAGGACCAATCGATTACTTGGGTCAATCTAACATGATTTTCTGGGAGTCTGCAAATAATAAGCCGATAGTTGGGTTGTTATAGAACAACTAAATCAGAGACTGTGATTGTCTAGTACAGGATCCCCCAATTTTAGATGTATTGTAAGGGTTGTGATTCCAATAATTAGGAAAAAGGACCAATGGTTTACTTAGGTCAAACTGACACAATTTACTGGGTTGTTTGGTAAAACAATGATCCAGCTGTTGGGTTATTATGAACAAAATTACCCAGATTTTTAGGATTGTTTGGTACACCATGACTATTGTTTAATGTGCAGGGATATTAAAGAAAATAAATAAAATAGAATAAAAACACCAGATATCAATTTCCTGGGTTGTTTGATCAAAAAAATGAAAATAAAATAATAATAATTAAAAAAAAAAAAAAAAAAAAATATATATATATATATATATATATATATATATATATATATATATATATATATTAGGTTGTTAAAGACCAAACGACTCAGATTTTTGTGATTGTTTAGTATAGCATGACCCTTTTTCTAATAATTTAAACAAATAGGACTGATCATTTTCTAGAGTCAAACTGACACAATTTTCTGGGTTGTTTGTGATCCTATTGTTGGGCTATTCTAAACAATATGATTACAATTTTTGGTATTGTTTAGTTCAACATGACAATTGATTGTTTTTGGAAGTCAGGGGCTATTTATTTATTTATTTACCTAACAGAGTTATAATATTTAAAATAAATCAGGGGGAAGGAGAGTTGGATAAACAATGACCCAATTTGTCAGGGCTGTCTTTAGTATTTGGATGTGGTCAAAATGTTTGGCCAGTAATGCAAAACAATGGATGAAATAATTCCATTGTATCAGATTATTCTGTCAATTTTCGACCTAATTATTTTTAGATAGCACAACATGCGAAATACGTCTTTTTGTCTGTATTTGAATGATGCTAATTGTGTCAGTACAGCATATTAGCATGCAGCAACTCAGCCACGTAGACGTTTCTAGAAAAAAAGCTGATTGAAGATTTCTGTCAGATTTTTGTGAAGATTGTCGGCAAACTGGACCCGCATAAAATTGAAAGATGCAAACGTATGTTGCACACCACACGTATACAACTTCCTCACACAGTCATTTCTATCCCTAAATAGATTTTTTTTGTAGAGCCACTCTCAAGAATATTAAAATACTACAAAATCCTTAAGGTACAAGAGAATGACAAAATAAATAGCAAACTAATGTGACGTCTGCACCTTAAAACGACGATTCAAATCATACAGACTGGTTTTAAGGCAGCGTCTAGCAACGTTCACTAGTAGTATAACACACGTCGAATCTCAGTGGGACAATGCTGCCCCCTGCGGGACACACTCAAACATTCGCAAAATGGAAACGGAAATGAAGGATTCTTACGTTTTTGGATGATGCATGAGCAGTCATAATTGAAGGTCCATGTACTGTACTACTAATTGGTACGCTCACTAGTAAGACAATAAAACACTGGAGGATCATTTTGACCGGAGGACTCAATGCTTATGAGTTAAACAATCATTTGTTGCCCTCTATTTGGGTCATTTTTGACACATTCGGAGGTAGAATAAGCAGGAGGCCGCCTGTGTTTTTAGGGACAAAGAGGTCAAGTTTTGCACCTAATAAACACCCTGATGCACTAATCTATTGCAAATATTTGTTTAAAATAGGCCTTCAATGTGGTTCATTTTCCTGGCAATAGAGGCCTGTGTTTTTAGGGACTAAGAGGTCAAGTTTTGCACCTAATAAACACCCTGATGCACTAATCTATTGCAAATATTTGTTTAAAATAGGCCTTCAATTTGGTTCATTTTCCTGGCAATAGAGGCCTCTGGGGGATCATGTGCAAAAATGGAAAAACGACAAATTGATTGGCGTGCATTACAAGTTTAGATGAGGGTTGTAAGACTACATATGAGGAAAGGATAAGGGTAATTAACAACATAGATCTGTATGTTTTTGAAAACAACATTTTGTCATCAGATCCAGGCTTTTTACTTGCAATTTCATACACGGACATAGTAAACGACTTTATATACTGGCAAAGCGCTTACACTCTCGACAAGCTCCGATCCTATAAAAGCCTTGAAGCATATAACCAGTTGGTTAGTTGCTAGGTGAGAGAAGTATAATCATATTAACGGTCAACATTTTGTTCTTCGATGGGATTGCCAGAGTACTGTGGATGTTTAATTACCGTTGTAGGATATCAGTTCATCAGTGAAATATCAAATACAGCATACCGATCGAGTGGTAAAAACTAAGCCGGTTCCCACTGTAACCTGAAGGTTTATATATGTACTGTAAATAAGTAAACATTAAAGGTGGAGTGCTTCGTTTGGGCTGTCCTTCAAAAGTTGAAAGAAGAATATTTCCTCTATTAAGTATGCGTTCACAATGCCCAAGGGAGTACTATGAGCCTTTATATTTTTTTGCCACCGCACCTATCTTATTTTATCGTACTTTTATCAGAGGTATTTGGGACGTGCAACATATTCGGAAGCAGGACAGAAGGGGGGGGGGGAGTGTAGAGTGATTTCATGCACACTTTTTTGGTAGTCTAGCTTAAAAAAGGTGAAATAAGAAAATACATGTTTTAAATACAGTCGAAACGCCAACCCCCAAAAACCCCAAAAAAGATGAAAAAAAAGAAGAGTTTATTTGAGCCTGTCTAAGAAATGCACGTACTTGATGCATGAGCTGCAATCATGACTTCTAGCCAGGAGATGGCGGCCGAGTGTAATACTTTTCCAAAACAGCACATTTAATGAGTTTAGAAGTTATCTTTTTACAATCTATTTTTCATTGTAATTACTTCTTGTGTTTGATAAACGCTGTGTACATATTACATGACTATTTATTGAGTGAGGAGAAAGATTGAGGAAAAAAACCCTCAGAAACTGTAAAATGTACATTGTGGTTTAAACAATGTGATCCTCTCTAAATGGACTAACAAAAAATTGTTTTAACAATGTGAGATATGATAATTCATTTAAATGATGAATAGAAGAAGTTTCAAAAGTTATTTTGGGGACAGGTCTCTTATAAGTCTTTGGCTTCAACCTGTCATCCTTTTTTTTCTTTTCAGGTGATTTGTTCATTTCTGATGTGATGTTTATTAATACATGATTGATATTAAAAAATAAACGAGAAATACTAACACGTTTAACTACAGGTGTAAGCTATGTGCACAAATCTTGTTTTATACATACATCGTCGAGTGTGGTCGTTAGGTATATTAAGTACTTTAAGATGTCTTGGTATGAAATTGCAAGTGAGACGCAGGGATGCGTCATTTTTTCATAAAATAAACTTAATTAACTTATTAATCGCCCTCATGTTTTACTCAGATCTTCGAAACCCCCGTCTAAACTTATAAAGTTTGTGGAAATATTAGTAGTGGCATCTTCCATTTTTGCTTGTAATCCAAAAATGGCGGCTGCAGTAAAAAGTCTCATGACTCATCCTTCTATCGTTACAATGCCTATTTTGCAATCTTGACTCTGGACGCTGGGTGGAAAACACGTCCACGGGATTGACATAACGAAGTCAAATTTCGTCTGCCGTTTGTTATGAAAACAATTAGGCAACAATTCTTTTTTTTTAAACCTCGCACCAGATACATGTTTCGCTACACTTGAAACCTTTGGGTCAAAAATAACTTAATTCAGGTCAATAATTGACTGGTCCAAACCTGGGATTAATACGACAGGCTTCCTGATTTGAGTAAACAAATTGTAAAAAAGAAAATTGTACAAATTCAACCCAGCCCCTAAAAATAAATAGCTGTAAAAACTGTAAATAAAATGGAGAATGTAGTTTGACTTAACCCTAAAACATATCTCATCTCATTAGCTACACCGCTTATCCTTTGTAGGGTCGCGGGGGTGCTGGAGCCCATCCCAGCAATCATCGGGCAGTGGGCAGGGGACACCCTGAACTGGTTGCCAGCCAATCGCAGGGCACACAGGGACAGACAACTCACTTGCTCATTCACACCTAGGGACAATTTGGACCGGCCAATTCACCTGAAATGCATGTCTTTGGAATGTGGGTTCAAATCCAGCTCCAGACTTCCAGTGCGGAGTTTGTATGTTCTCCCCCTAAAACATATGCCAGTCGATTATCACATATGTACAAATACAACACAGAAATTGTGTCACTTTGTTCATATCTACCCCAACTTTTTTTAACACCAGTCTTTTTCCTTATAAAAATTTAAATATAAAAAACAAGTCCCCTTCCCGACTCGGAGTTACTTAAGTAAAAAAAATCCCAAAAATTTAGTTAATTTTGAAATGATTTTGAGATGTTTGTTCACATATTAAAAACTACCGTAATAGGCGATTTTGGGAGACTCAAATACATCCGATTAGTATTTTTTTGGCTTTAAAATCTCCCAAAATACAATATTTTCTTTATAACAAGTGAAAATCCACAACTAGCCCCTTCATTTCTCTGGGTCTCTTTGTTAAGAATAAACCCATACATTAGGTTACCAGTATTTAGAATCAAATAATGACATTTATTTACAACAAGCCCATTTTGATATAAAAAAAAAAACACAGAAAAAAAACCCTAACGTTTGATTATTGAATTGATCCAAAAAGTTGTCAAGGACATCTTTGACCCAAACTATGCTATTTTTGACCCAAGTCTTTAGTTTTGAGTGTAATAAATTGCATTGACGTCTGCAACTATTTTACAGAATTTACTGAATGTGTTCTGCATATTAGTTTCTCTCACTCACTTTTCATTTTTGCATCTTTACGTGAAAGCCTTTGTATTTTATATGAGCAACCAACGGCTAACGCACTATTTTTGGTATGTAGTAGCTGTGCAATAACAAACCGAGGCAAAAAGAAAAAAAAAATCAGTTCAAGTTCAAGTGATTGTACGCATGCTTAGGGAAACCCCATGAACGACATTCCTAGCCGAGGCGTAATTGTGGAAAAGCCCCCCCCCCTAAAAAAGTGGTATCGAAAAAAAGCGTCGAGGTGAGTGTGTGTGATGTAAAAACCAGCAGCAGCGGCGATTTTGTCTGTCAGTGTCAGAGGGGCTTCTACCATCATGGCCGCCCGATGAGGTATATATGCAGTGTGGTTCTCCTCGGAGAGTCTCATGAGGTATTTATCAAGTTCTTCCGTGGGATAGGATGAAGAAGGGAGCGTGTTTGATTTGTTTCCCCGACATCCTGGTTCGGCGCAGGAGGGGAGCAGCATGCCCTCCTCTCCGCCCTCCTTCGACGAGGACTGTGAGGTATTCCTTTTCTCCTTTAAATCACCCGTGCCGATCCACGGCGTCTGTCCTCCGCTCAAGAAAAAAAAAAAAGGAAAGATACAGCATAGAAAAATCAGTGAGGTTAAATACGGTCGAGCTCCTGAGGTAAAAAGACACCACTGCAGGTGGGGTGATTTGAGGTATGTAAATAGAGCAAGAAAATAAAAGTATTCTAAAAAACACAAAATAAAGACGACAAGATGGCAACAAAACCAAAAAAATAAAAGTTCAGTTGCGTCGATACCTGTCAGTGGATTTTGGCTGTGCTGATTGTGTCAAGCATGGATTTGTTTGTGTGTGTGTGTGTGTGTGTGTGTGTGTTTGAAATGCATAGTTGTGTTGTGATGTTCTATTTTGGGGCTTTTGTGTGTTCATGATTGGACAGCCAAGAGGTGGACAGGCTTAATGAGGTATTTGTTGTGCAACAGTCTGTAATCTTTCTCACGGGACAAAATATTCATGCTGGGTTAGGGCCTGGGGGAGAGAATTAGGGGGGTAAGGGGGCGATTAGAAAGGGACCGGTTGGTCAGGGTGACCCGTTGGGGGCCGTTTCGGCCGAACCGGGGCCCTTGGAGGAGGAGGAGGAAGAGGACGTGGGGCTCAGGTTCTGTCTGGCAGGCGCGGGGAAGCCGAAGCTGGCACTGGTGGAGGCGGCGGCTGCGGCGGACACGGCCGGCCCCAGCAAGCCCCCAGCTTTCTGGGCGAACAGAGTTCCTGCAACGCAAGACATGATTTCAAACAAAAAGCCAGCTAATAAAAACGTAGAAATTGTAGATAAGAATTTTGCAAACACGATAAATTCTATGAAAGCCATATACCATATTTTCCATACTATAAGGCGTATTGGATTGTATAGCCTACCCCCCATATCATCATATACAGTGGAACCTCGCTAGTCCACTGTTCCACTTTTGCGGGTTCAGAGCTTCGCGGGTGTAGAAAATATACCTTACCTTCTCAATAAAAGCATTTATTGACTTGACGCCATTGAGCACGAGCTTATGTCAACTGAGGACACGGTGTGGACACTCTTGTTGTGAAGGGGAGGGGGAGGCCCTGACACAATGCTTAGTCATGGTGAGTTACCGCTTCGCTCACCCCCCCTCCTTTACCTCCTCCCACCTCATTCCCTTCTTATGTGGCGCTCAGTTTATCATGGAGGAACTCGGCGACGCGACGTAAGTATATTCTCTTCCGTCACATTTCATCTCAAGTTTGACTTTATTATACCAAAAGCGAGCGGTTGTTTGTACTACCTAAACACGGCTAATTGTGTGTGGTTTCGTGTATTTGTTGTAAAAGCCGTTCGATGCCGCTAGCTAAAACGTCGTTATTGTCAGAAGGTAGCTCTTTCACTTTCATTAAAATGAACACAGACCATTTTTTTAACTGTTGTTTCCCAAAACGTTTCACAAACACTCATCAAATATCACATTTTCACAATTTTTATTTTCAATACGTAACCGGTAGTGTTAACAAGCGAAATAAACTGCGATTGCTGCATGTGGTTGAGAGTGGTTAATACAATCATACTGAATGGTTCGTAGTGGTTTCGCCGTAGTCCTATTCCATGTACATACAACATATTTTACAGTTTATTTTTTTTTGTTATAACATCAATTTCTCTCTCTCTACCCGTATTCTATATGGTGCACTGTATACAGGGGGGGTATACTGTACTGTATACCTGTATACGTTTTTTTAAGCATTTTTGAAGGGGCGCCGCTACTTCGCGGATTTTCACTTTTCGCGGGTGGGCTTGGTCCCCATTAACCGCGATAACCGAGGGATTACTGCAGTTTTAAAACATAAGGTGCATCGGACTGTAGAAGGTGCATGAGATTGAGACTACAGTATGACCTGGCTCTGTAAGTATCGCTGTTTAAAATCGCTAAATAGTGTTTGCAACGGGAATCAAACCCCAATCACGGCAGCGAGGGTGCCAACACGTTACACTAGACTACCAGTAGTTCAGATGACATCTGAAAAGCCATTTGAGCTTATCTCATTTTTACACTATTTTTACTTATTGTGCCAAAAACAGTGATTTGCTAAACAGCCTCACTACTTCTTCACCTGTGCATAAATAACCTCTCGGTTCTATATGTAAACATACGTAAATGAGCATGTATAGTATTTTGTTGAAATATTTTTATCTCCATTCTTAAACATTCATTGGTTGAACTCAGGGTCTGAAACCTTTTGACCCCTAAAAAGAAACATATTTTAAGACAAAATTCAACAAAACCGCCAAACCCGCTTTCCAGACAAAAGGTAACACTCTACTTCAGCACATTTTATTTCAATGTTTGACTTTTTATGATTTTATACAATTAATACAATAATAATAATGGCAGAGCCCATTTCCAAATACAAATATACCACTTAAAATTTGTTGAGTTATTTTGTAAAAATGTAATTGTCACAAAATACAGCAAACGAGAAGTATACGGATGTATTTAATTCCGTGCAAAGAGCGGTGAGTGAGAGAGAGGAGCGCGCTGTCTGTGAAGAGATACGGCCACCCCTACTGCTAACCCAATCAAATTGCTCTGGGTGCTCTGCTGGTGTTTTCGGGTGTTACAGTTTGTTCTCCCGGTTTTCAACAGTGAACATACATTGTTTAATGCGCTTCTATATCGAGGCTCCATAAAGACATACAGCCAGAATTGGGTTTGTTGGTGTAACACCGTACCTGTAAACTGTAGTTAAGACTGTGCCATATATATTCTGGACTGATCCATTTCTCAATTAGCGCATAGGCCAAACTATCTCCCAGCCAGATCTAATCAGAAATCGTGAAAAGAGCTATAGGTCCCGACCCCTGGGGCTTAACAGTCTGTTTATATCTTCACCTGTATGCTGTATGCATTTCCAACCTTATCGGACGTATTTGGGTTATTAGGCGTACTTTCAAGTTCTGGCCATTTTGGAATATTTAGGTGCGCCTTATAGTCTGAAAATAACGGTAGTTGTTACCTTGGTAAAGTTGTATGAATAATGTTCTAAAGAGCAAGTACAGTGTTCCCCCGTGAAACCGCAGTTTAACTTTCTCAGTGCATTGAGTTTTTTGTATTAATTAGTTCTGCAGTGGCAGTGGTTAGCGCATGTGCGGCACAGTTCTGAGGTCATGAGATTGAACCTCCTGTGTGGAGTTTGCATGTTCTCCCCGTGCTTGTGTGGGTTTCCTCCAGGCACTCCGATTTCCTCCCACATTCCAATAACATGCATGTTAGGTTAATTGGTTGGTCCAAATTGTCCCTAGGGGTGAATGAACGAGTGAGTTGTCCGTCTCTGTGTGCCCTGCGACTGGCTGGCAACCAGTTCAGGGTGTCCCCTGCCCACTGCCAGAAGACGGCTGGGTTGAGCTCCAGTACCCCCGCGACCCTACTGAGGATAAACGGAAGAAAATGGACTAACAAGCAGAAAATGGATAGTTCTGCAGTTTTTGCGTACATCACAGCAAATACATTGGAAAACTGCCTTCTGTTTCCTGGGCTCTGATGTTTGTCAAAAAATTTGCAGTGTGCATTATACATGAATAATAACGGTAATAGCAACAGAGTAGAAACATAAGCTGCTAATTCAGAAACGGATACGTATTGCTTTTATCAGTTCCAAACAAAATAGCTCTCAGTTTCAAAAAGATTGTTGTTTTGATAATGACATGAAAAGTAAGAGCTTCAAAGGAGCACTTTGTTATACTTAAAATGAAAATTCCCAACCATTTGCGGCACCCACCTGAGTACATTGTGCCATTGACCTCCACTGAGACAGTGATGCTGGCGTTGCCGTTGGTGGAGATGCTAAGAGACATGTCCTGCTGCTTCTCATCTGAAAATAAAAAGATTAAAAAAAACTTTTATTCCCCAAACGTTCTACAAAAATCTACAAGTTTACAGGGGTGATGGGAATCCCTGCTCTTTTTCGAGAACCAGCTCTTTTGGTTCGGCTCACTAAAAAAGAGCCGTCTCTTTTAGCTCCTAAACGGTTCTTTAGTTTTTTTCATTTTTAATTATAGCTTACCAATAACGATTAAACATTATGCACCAAATCAATTAATGTTGAAAAGGTATTATACTACTAGATTATAATAGCCTTTATTGTTTCACTATACAGTGAATTTTTACCTCACTGAAACTTTAAAATTGCTAGGTTATTGTGATTGCCCACCGCCCATTTGTCATTGTAATTTTCTAGTAAATTACTCTTTATAGTGGTTGACTAAGTCCATTTAACACTATTTTCAATAATAAACCTGGTAATCGCATTATAATGACATGATAATTGTTGATTTTAGAAATGCATAAAAAAACTGGGTGCCCTTTGCACTAATTAGCAACAAAAAGTAGCCTTTAGCTTGAAAAATATTGGAAACCCCTGGTTTATACTTAGCAAACAACACAGCGATGCGCCACTCATAGATCAGTCACAGAGCGCATTTAAGAGAGAGACAGAGATAGAAAGAGAGACAGAAATTGAGAGAACCATAAAAAGTGAGAAAGAGAGAAAGACTAATACAGAGAGAGTGAGAGAGGAAGAGAGGAAATAGAGATAATGAAATAGAGAGAGAAAAATAGAGAGGGGAAAAGACAATGAGAGACAGAGAGAAAAAGGCAGAGAAAGAAAGAGGAAGTGAGAGAAAGAAAAATAGCGAGAGAGAATAGAAGAGAAAATAGGAGAAAAAGACAAATAAAGAATGATTTATATATAGAGAGAGCGAGAGAGAGTGAAAGTGAGAGAGAGAGAGAAAAAGGAAGAGAGAGAAAAGAGTGAAAAAAACAGAGAAAGAGGGAGTAAGAGAAAGAATAAGAGATGAACAATAGCAAAAATCAGAGAATGTGAGAGAGAAAAGGAAAGCGAAAGAGAGCCAGCTAACAATGGATTGGGATCCGGCTCTCGTTGTTCACTTCAATGAGCTATTAAATAGAGCTATTATGTTCGCGAACGACCCATCGTTAGTTTACAGCGAAGGGGGGGTCCCGTTACCTCTGGGGGTGACGGCAGGGGCCCCGAGACGCAAATTCATGGGCATCTGTGAGGCCATGGCCAGCAGGTTGTGCTGAAAAGCTTGCTGCATGAGGCGCTGCTGCTCCTCAGCCAGACGGGCCATCTTCCTCTCGGGGCCCTCGCCCACAGCGCCCCCGGTGGTCTCCAGCTTCTCCCGGAGCTGCTCCAGGGTGGCGGCTCTTGCCAGGCCCGCCACCTGCTGTTGCCCCAGCGCCAAGGCCATAGAGGGCCTGGCCGCCATCATGGAGGGAGTCAGGTCATCTGGAAGAGGGGGTTAGATTGTCAGACCACCTTTATAGATCACCTTCTCAATTGCTACCCTCCACGTGATACATGATCGTTTTTCCCTATTGTTGACAACCGGGTCACATTCCTGTCGTAATGACAGTCCTCGACAGGAACCGACGAGGGTCTTCAAAGATGAAGTGGCGTGGGAAGCGTGTTATTAATCGAGGCTTTCAGGAGCCCCTCCCGGGCAGGTCCCGCACCACACCTGGACTAGCATACCATGTGCACTATACACAATGCCCAAGTGCATGTCTGTCAGTTGGCTCCAAATGATGAAGAGTGGCCAACCTAATGCTGATAGGCTTCACACAACTAAAATATGTCCTGTTATACAGAAAGGTCCTCTTAAGAACTCCACAATATAAGGTCCCTTTCTTTTTTATTACTTTTTGTAAATGTTTGTCTGAGCCGGATTATAAATTACTTCACATAAATGTGCACAAATAATTGATTAAGAGACATGAAAAAAAACAGTTATTGAATTGATTACAGACAATGTTAATAATTGTTTAGATGCTGTTTTAATTACAAATACTCAAATTTTTGGTTGACAGGTAATTTTTGCATCATAATATAAGCCAATCAGCGTATTGGTTTAAGAAAAAAAAATGATGCTAATGAACAAAATACACATACATCTATGTAGTACGCTGCATATAAATAACTTATCAATATATTAATCAATATTTCTATTTTTTATGTAATTTATACTTGGAACAAATACATTTTCAATAAGCAACATTTCCCAAATTGAATATATTTTAAAGAGAATTCCATAAACAAATATACTTAAAATGAGCAACATTTGCTGCTTATCTTTTAGAAATACGTCATTTATATAGTTAAGATAAGGACAATACTATGTTCGTTATTGTACAGAAACGTCACTTTAATTATTTTATAAAAGGTGAAATGTATCTTTTCGGAAGTAACAGGTGATTTTTTTTTGTTGAATTATTGTTCTTACAAGATACATTTTAATTGATGCCCTGTTTTTAAATATTAGTTACAATAATATTTATAATTATTATTACGTATGTTTTTTTGTTAAAAAAATAACAATAATTGCACACCTAAATGTTTATTGCGGTCCAAATCCCATCCAACTTCTTACTGAAATTCCCCCAAATTCGTTTATTTGGGGAAAATAAATGGTCAGACCCCCAAAAATAATGTTTGCGTGTTTTTCTTTTAAATATTATTTTTACTCCTTAAATATGTACAGGATCTGGGTGTCCTAAAATGCACTTGGGAATTATATGTATGATAATAATATAGAATAAAGTCGCCAGACTTCAATGGAAAAAGAAGCACCAAGTTGCAGTTTCTTGAATTATTCAACAGAGGGAGACATTTCTCCATATCTATTTAGCATTTAGCCTCTCACTGCAACACCCTTGGTTAACCGAACAACAGGTTAAACAACTAAGATCAATATGCAATATATGTTCAATCGTATCTTAAATTTCAGACCCTACCCCCAAAATAAAGAATATGAAATAAATAACAGAAGTAAGTGTGTTATTATTGTAAATGGAACCAGCTCTTTTGGTTCGGCTCACTAATGTTATGTCAAGTGAGCGCCATGCGACTGGCTAGCAACCAGTTTCAGGATGTCCCCTGCCCAGGGCTGGAATGGGCTCCGGCACTACCCGCGGCCCCAGTGAGGATGTGGCGCAGAAAATGGATGGATGGATGTCCAGTGAGCAGAAGGTTTGATTACCTTTCTTCATGATGGACCCCGGCGAGCCCTGAATTCCATTGAGGACAGCGGAAGTGCCAGGCCCGATGGCGGAGAGCTGCATTTTTGGAGGCGAGAGGATGTGCGGTGCGGTGCTGGGCGATGGCGAGAAGCGGAAGAGGCTGCTGCTGTAGCTGGGACGTCGGCCTTCGCGCCGGTTGCTGTCAATGGCCGCCTGGAGTTCGCCCGGGGAGCTGAGGCCTTTGCGCTCACATTCGTAAGGGTACAAATACTTCATGTATCTAGGGTGAGGGGAAAGACATAGATGTCAAATCTTTCAGTTTAAAGAAATTCAATATTAGGATCAATTGTGCACTTTAAAGCAGTAACATTTTGATTTAAAAAAAATTAGATTACCATCTCAAATTTATCTAAATAAACCCTAAAATAGTTCAAAATAAACAAATTTTTCTAATGCTTGGAGCAATACACTACTTGCATTCATTTACAATTTCTTTTTTCAATTATTACCATATTTTATATTTTTAAGCGCACCCTCAAAATATTATTCTATAGGATTTATTTTTTCATATAAGGAGCAACCTCAGTGGAATTTTTTAAATCTAGGCTTAAAACACACTTCTAATCTATAGCTTACGAATAACCTATATTTTATGTTGAAAATATCTGTTCATGATTTGTTATTGCAACATCTGTTGCAGGCGGGTCACCCTGAAAGGGGGGATTACCTCATGTGCAGTCCCTTCTCAAGTTTTCTTCATTTACCTCATGTTAAAGTTTTTGAGTTTTTCCTTGCCCTCATGTAGGTTTTAAACCAGGGGATGGTGTCATAATATTCTGTGGTTTGCAATAATATGTGGTCTGTGCAGCCCTTTGAGACCCTCTGTGATTAAGGGCTATACAAATAAACATGACTTGACTGGACTATAAGGAGTATTCAAATTAAAACTGCTGTGAAAGTGAAGGTTACATGGGGAAAAATGAAATCAGGAAATAAAGATAATACATTTCATACGAGCACGGCGGCGCAGTGGTTAGCGCATGTGCGGCACAGTTCATGTCTTGGAAACTTCCTGCGTGGGTTCAAATCCAGCTCCCGACTTCCTGTGAAGAGTTTGTATGTTCTCCCCGTGCTTGCGTGGGTTTCCTCCGGGCACTCCGGTTTGCTCCCACATTTCAAAAACATGCATTTCAGGTGAATTGGCCCTAGGTGTGAATGAGCGAGTGAGTTGTCTGTCCCTGTGTGCCCTGCGATTGGCTGGCAACCAGTTCAGGGTGTCCCCTGCCCACTGCCCGATGATTGCTGGGATGGGCTCCAGCATACCCGCGACCCTACTGAGGATAAGCGGTGTAGCTAATGAGATGAGATGAGACATTTCATACGACAAATATTGGGAAATCTGGTTTCATAACTAAACTAACTGGATTTATTCATGACATCTCCGTTTTTATTTAACGTACTTCGTGTCTATAAGGCGCACAAGAATAATAAGGGGTACTTTTGCATTTCTGAGAAATTTCAGTTTTTTAGGTGCACCTTATGGTCCGATTTTGCTATTATTTTCTCAAATAACCCCACAAAAAGTTTGTTCTGCTTGAAATAAGCCTAAATTTGGTACAAAAATGCCACAAATAATTGGTCATTGAGAAAAAAAAAATCGATATAAAGTGCATTTCTCACAAATACTCATATTTTTACTGTCAGGTCAAAACCTTCGCCATTTGTCATTTTTTAACTTTTTTTGCTTCATAGATTTACGTATACAAAACAGTCTTTTAAAGATTGCAGATACATCTAAAACAATTTATAAAATAGGGTCATTCTGCTTGAAAAGAATGGTTGTTTTTGGAAAATTAATACTACAAAAACTTTTTTTTTTAATCGACAATCCTTCTCCTTCCTAAATGTAACGACATTTCTCTAAAACAACAAAAAATATTTGCTTCTACGGGACAAAACGACCCCAAAAATCATTTCGTATAGAAAAAAAAAAGACTTAGCCCCAAAAATTTTATTTTTGTACGAAATAACTGCACAAAGATTTACATATGAAATATGATGAGAACAATCCCATTCAATTGGTAATTTTGTTTAAGACAAAGCAAACTACTGTATTTAATGAATCCGAGTTGTGCATTGCTCCGCACTTGGAAAAAGCAAAAAGAGAAAACAAAAACAAAATAAAACCCCAAAAAATAATAAATCATTTATCAAAAGTTTTTATTTCTTTTAAGTGTTTTATCATCCTAAATGGCCCTAATACACAAAAGCTGACTGGAGATCAGAACGAGAGCAGCTCTGCAGCTAAAACGAGTGCCGTGTGTCATAGTGCACCGTAATTGTACGAAATACGCTGAGTGTTGGTCTGACGTCATCGAGTATATGCACAGTCACGGTTTCTGTGTTTTCTCGGCCATTAGAACGCGTTGAAATGAACCTGCACTATTATTATGTATGCTGACTGCATCACGGCCGATCAATAAAAGGCTAAGAGCCGCAGGATCCATTAGATACAACCTGCCGAGCACGTTAAAAATACATGAGGCTTCATTAGGCCGTTCTTATTAGTCGACATTGTGGGGGGATAGTCCATTCTAGCTTTCATAAACGTACGGCGGCCAGCGGCGACTGAAGCGGTCCCCAGCCGGGAACTGTCAATCAAAATGCCTCAGCTGTGGACTCAGAACCCGACCGATGGCAACGATAAATCGACGGGGATCGATCGATGTGATGTAATGGACTCTGGGAATGGGACGCGAGAACTGAAAGTAGGAGGAGACGTTCGGCGTGTTTACAAACAGTGGCGAGATTCCGCACAAACGTGCCAGTAGCTAAACTGGGCAAGTTGGGGCATGAGGGTTCACATACATAACGCAAGCCAGAAGAGTAATAATAGACATAAGTAATTTTATTTAAATTTGAAATTTGTGATTCGTTTTCAGCAGAGGTTAGCAACTTTTTTGAAGCTGAGAGATACTTTTTCTGTGACCGATAAGCATGATGGGCTACCAGCTAGCTCAACATTTGTAAAATAACAACTTATCATGTTATTACTCTGTTATTAGTACGTCGCCCAGGTTGTAATTATTAGAAGTCGTGTGAAATTCAGCTCAGTCTGACACTACAAGATCTGCTTGTTTGCTCTCGCTCCAAAAGTGGGCTTCATTGCTGTACCTTGTCTGTTTATAACTTGGCTATACTGTATGTGGCTTGCCTCAAGCATAGACTTACACTTCATATGGATGGCTACAACTGTTGCATCTATTACATATGTATTGCTGTTTTTTGTCCTGAGGGCACAAAAAAAACTAAATTGTCCTGGAGAAATCAACATACTTTATACACATGAGGCTTTTTGAGTAAGCAAGGTGGAGTTGTGTATTTCATTCGTCTCTGTATTACAAGTGCCTCAGAACTTTGCGGCATTAAAATAACGACCTAGAGACTGGGGAAATTGTAAAGTGCGTGAGTAAACAGATTCCACGTGTTATGCTATGGTACACACACACTTTATATATACGTATATGTCTATCTTTATCTGTGTCTTGCCCTCCTGCTTGAGTGTGTCAATGGTGGACTTCTGGACCACAGTCAGGTCAGCAGTCTTATCCATGATGGCGCTTTTGAGTAATGAACCAGGCTGGGAGACTTAACAGCCTCATGAATCATTTGCAGGTGTGTAGAGTTATATACAAAATTGAACAGTTTTAGTCCATACATACTAGTATGTGACAGCAGGTTATCCGTTTTTCTTTTTATGTACTACTTATCCGTTGAAGATTAAGTATAGTATTTTTAATAACCTATAGCTTGATGAATCTATTTTAAATTGCACTGCAAAAAAGGAATCCGAATTAAATCCAATTGAGAAAAAATCTTGCACAAATTTTTGCTGACTTCCAACTCATTGTATGTACATATATATATATATATATATATATATATATATACATATATATATACAGTATATATACAGTAAGACCTCGGTTATCGCGGTTAATGGTGACCAAAACCACCCGCGATTAGTGAAAATCTGCGGAGTAGCGGCGCACCTTATATAAAAAAAAATATATATATATAAAAATAAATAAATAAATAATTAAATTATTATTTTTTTAGACCCGGTTAATGGGACCAAAACCACCCGCAAAAACTGAAAACCTGCGAAGTAGCGACGGCCCTTCAAAAAAAAAAAAAAAAATCTCATCCCATCATCTGCACCGCTTATCGTTATTAGGGTCGCGAGCGAGCCCCTAACCCGTGGCGCGGGTACTTTCAGGCGCGATACGCACGACATCGCGACAAGCCGACCGAGTCGGGCGCTCCGCGCGGAGTCCGGCCTGTCGGAAGCGCAGCAGAATGCGCGTTCACGCGAGGGGGGGAGGATTTTGTACGGGAGTCGGATTTGGGCATAACACCGGCGCCCGGCGTCTCCCGCTCGGGCCGCGATGGCTCTACATGGCGCTACACGGCCCTCGATGGCTCCGGCCGACGGACGGGCGGCCGCGGGGGAAAGGGGTAGGGGGGACCTGTGGGGTTAGGGGGGCGGTGAAGCGGAAGCTGCACCAAAACCGCGCGCCGGGAAATGAGAACGGCGCGCCGTGCTAGGGTCGTCGGCCGAGGGGGATTCCCGCAAAACGTGAAAATCTGCAAAGTAGCGACGCCCCTTAAAAAAAAAAATATATATATTTTTTTACCATTACAGACCGCGAAGCTCTGAATCCGCGAATGTCGAACCGCAAAGTAGCGAGGTCCCACTGTGTATATATATATATATATATATATATATATATATATATCTATATACACATACATACATAAACACGCACACGCACGCACACACACACTGTGTAAAGTTCCTACTTCGCAGAAATTCACCTCATTAACTGTGAAAATGGAGTACAATAAACCAATTTTACTTAAATTTTGGCCCATAAAACCTTTTTTATGTCGTCTGTTTTAATAGATGTGTCACGTCGACCGAGTTTTTCATTATTTAGACAGGTCAATTCATCAAATTTGCTACTGAATTAGTTTTAAAGTTTCTGAGACATCTAAATAGAAAATGTCGACATTTTCAGTAATTGCGAATCCCCGACAATGGTGACTCATTGATAACAGATACAGCAAATCAATGTCAGCCTCCACACAGTCCAGTGCTCGCCTCCTAATTATAGTCAAGCAAATGACTTTGTGAGTGACTGTAAAAAGCGTCTGAGCGCATTGGGCTTCTTACTGTGTGCGGAGAGTGAACGCGGCGCTGGTGATGGAGGTGGGCAAGTTGAGACCCTTGGTGATCTCTCTCCAAATCTTCTTGTTGATGACCTCCACCAGGCCTCCCTTTTCGGTCACCAACTTGTACAGCATATACAGATCCAGAACTTGCTTGGCCATGATGGGAATTCGGTTGACCGGGGTACCTGGAGTGGCGAGGGGAGAGGCGAAAAACATACGTTACTCCAGGGGTCTCCAACGTGGTGTACTAGTAGCCGTAGTAGCTCCTCAAGAACACTTGAGTAGCCTGCTGATAATATCTCACAAGGGATGGGTCATTGTCATTTTCAAGGAAATTTGATTTCTAACTGCCATGATGTCGTGGTGCAGGGGGCTCCAACCTTTTTAAAGCTGAAAGCTAGTTTTTGTCACTAATTAGCGCAAAGGGCACCAAGTTTGATATGAATTTTTAAAATGGAAACTTAGCTGAATGGCTTGCTAGAAAGCTAAAATGTAGCTTGATACTGTAGCTACAAAAGTAAACAGGTAAAAATTAAAAGGGAGCTAGCTGGATACAGCTAAAGAGAACAAATCCAACTAAATAGACAGAAAGAAATGCAAAAATGCTAGGTAACTAGAAAGGAGGCCAAAATGGAGCTTGATAACTAGCAAAAAATAAAAAAATGTTAGCTAGATATAATCCCAAAAATGTAAAAATCTAGCTACAAGGCGAAAAAATGCACATCATTTGCCCATCTGCTTTGTAAAACCCATAAATTGGAATTGCATTTCTGGTAAATATAATAAATGGAAAGATGAGAAAACACATTTGTTCTATATGTAAAAAGATTCTCATTCTATAATCTTCAATAATTGCTAAAAATAATCATCAATACTTTAATAGATTTTTTTTCGGTTCATGAAGCCAATGAACTAGGATGTATTTATTTTAATTTCTATTGTAAGAATTAATCTAGTTATTACTATATTACTATGTTATCACCAGGTTAACCATCAAAAATCGAGTAAACTAGAATCAGTCAACCAATATTTATTTAATTTTTTTTTACCAGAAAATCACAATGACCGAGCACTGGTGAGCTATTTTCAGAAGAAGTCCGCAGGCACCTCAATTGTCCATCGGGGGCACCACGATGGAAACCCCTGTTGTAGTGGTTGAATGAGCCTATTTCAACCCCACTTCTAATAATTACAACAGGGTAAACATAATACAGTGGTACCCCTTTAAAAAAAGCTTCATTTTTTTCCAGAATTGTGCTTGTGTAACAAGCAAATTTTCCTGGAAGGGGAAATACCTAAACATGAATTGGTCCAGTCCTGTCCTCACAAAAACATCTTAGTCCGGCATGTCAAACTTACAGCCAGAGTATGTAAAAATTATTTACCCTATTGTTTGCAGATGAATGTGTTGTGTTAGGAAAAGATCCTTTGTCCTCCATGATTATAAGAATCAAAATTAAAGTTGTTTGTAAAGCCCTTTTCAGGCAATAGATTTTGTACAATAAGACAATAAAATGTCCTCTTTTATCCCCACCAAACAACCAAAACATGTGATACACACATTACACAGACAAACACAAAGGTTAAAACACAATGAAAACAAAAATAAATAGCGATAGGAATACAATATGTTCATGACAAGGCGCAGACTAACCATGTGAGGAAAGGGGTATGGGATATGGGGTAGTTTACAAATGTATGCGGAATGATAAAGCATAATACTGAAAAACAAAACAAAAATTTGGAGTTTAATGTTGGTTATCTTAAATTGTGTATGCCGTACACCAATTTGTATATGAAAAAAATAAAAAAATAAAAAATAATCTTGTATTGCTCATTTTGGCTCAAAACCAGATCATCTCGGTCAATGGTAGCAGACGACAACGTCATTGTAGATTGCTCATATTGTTGGGTATTCTAGAAAGTCTGTCTAGCTATTAGAAAGTGCCACATTTTATTTGTATGGTTTATTAAAGCTTAATAAGGAGCAGCACAATTTTGAACTGATTTTGCTGGTAGTAGTTTGCATGCACAAACCGGACGGGTTAAAGCTAGCGATAAGGGTCATGAGCAGTGACCGGTCTCTAGTGGTAGCCTCTGGGACTGCTCGTGAACTGGAATGTCCTTCTTATAGCGAGCAAGATTTTCAGGGCAAATAAAACTTGTATACCAAAATTAACGGGTTTAGGGGTTTAAAGGCACCACTGTAATAACATAGTAACAACATCGAAATAAAATACTATTATACAAATCAACATCGAACTTGTAGCTCAGTAACAAAAAAAAAAAGCATCTCTAAGCTTAAAAAAACCTGGGAGACCCCCTGCATTACTCCTTCCCGTCAGGATTATCAGAGTAGAAACGACGTCACGTGGTTGTAATGTCAATGAAATTATTGTTTGTGCATGCATTTGTGATGGAGTAGCTAGACAAGTTCAGCATTGTTGAGGCTGCTCGGCACATAAAAAAGAAGGAGAGTGCAGCAAACGATATTGAACGGAAATTATGTGTAATGCAAGGGTGATGCATACTCATGTACAATACAAACGTGGACAGAACCTTGAGGAATTTGTTACCCTGAAAATGGCCAAAATGTCATTCAATTTTTTTCAAATTTGCTTATTTCATAAAAAAGTATTGTAATTGGTGGAAAAAACGGTTAAATATGATATTTTTAAAATATTTTTCAACAATACACAGATTAATCGATCACTAAATGAATATAAAAATAATAGCCAACAAATCTTTTAATTGATAAATTGTCGGGTTCCATTTTTTATCTAAATTCTCTGAACCGGCAGTAGCTCAGGAGGTAGAGCGATCGTTTTAGGATTAAGGGATCCCAGTTCGAATCCCGGCTTGTCCGTGTTACATGTCGAAGTGTCCTTGGGTAAGACACTGAACCCCCAATACCCCCAATAAGCAGAACTTACATGGCTGCACAGATCACGGCCGCTATTGGGAAATGTAAAGCACAATGTAAAGCGCTTTGGGAAGTCATTGACTTGAAAAGCGCTATATAAATGCAGATCATTTCATTTCATTTCATAACCCTACAGGTGCAACAAATATTGCCTAATAAATGATTAACTAAAGAATGAATTTGATTGATCACATTACACTGTCTCAAAATAAAGCCGCACAGAAAACGGAAGCCGGGAAACGAGAACGGCGCGCCGTGCTACGGTCGTTGGACGAGGGGGATTCCCGCAAAAAGTGAAAATCTGCAAAGTAGCGACGCCCCTTCAAAAAAAATGAATAAATAAATAAATAAAAAATTCTAACCATTACAGACCGCGAAGCTTTGAAGCCGCGAACGTCGAACCGTGAAGTAGCGAGGTCCCACTGTAATACATTATAATATTGTTAATAATATTTATTATTGATTAATTTTGTTATTCTTTTTATTGATCCCACTAACACCAAGAATGTATTTAATCCAAGGAAAGTTAATCCTTCTAAAGTTTTTTTTGTGTTAACTAAGCTACAGTAAATCTGAACTGGTGAAGCTTCACATGGAAAAAACAAACAAACTAATGCCTGCTGCAGTTAATCACAAGGGAAGAATAAATAAATGGCAAAGTGAACCCACCAGAGGGTAGCGTCTGTGTAATTTTTAAGCAGACTTGTTTTAGTTTTCTTCATTTAACGCGTGGTCGAATGAGTCCAATAATTTACAAGCACTTCACCCGACATTCAACCACTTTTCAAACCTGGGAAAAACATTCAAATCTACGCTTTTTCAAGGACTTCAAGCACCCGTATGAACCCTGTATTTATGCCTATTATCAAAATCAACATTTTTTTTTTTACCACGAGGTGTCGCTGCCCTAAAAAAACAAACAAGGTAACGGTTCGGTAATCCCGTAGACTGCACAGGCCGAGGGCGGCAAACAGGCCGGCATGTGTCCGACACGCCTGTTAAATTTGGCTGGAAAACATATTAGCCCAGTTAAGGCAATCTGGCTTGACCTGGAAAAGGGGATTCGCAAACAACACAAAGCCGACCGGCTCGAGACTTTTGATACAGATGCATTAATCTTGTCAAAAGCTTATCTGCACTCAAGCTTGAGGGAGCGTGTGGCGAGGAGCGACGGGCCGGTTGGATGGAGTTCCATAGGGAGGTGAAGAAGCATGTTGTTGATCCGTGTATAACTAAAAATGTAGATAGATAGCTAGCTACAAAGATAAAAAAAACAGCACATTTTTTTTGCTTATCTGCTTTACCACTTGGTTTTCTATAATTTCAATTCAATGGGATTGTTCCATGACATTCTAATGTTTTCTGATTCATAAAAAAATGGTTCTCTTTGTTTTTGAATTGTTTGCTGAACATAAAATCAAATTAATGGGTCACAAATAGAATCGAAAAGAGGGGAAGGAGAGGTAAGAAGCGCCCGGGGGTCGCGTCATGCCGCTAATCCACGGACAGCAGTGGGTGGAACCTGCAGTATAATGAAGCTCATTTAAAGGATTGCGCCAGTAAATCCACACAGGGGCCACTCGTATGAAGAGTTGCAGCCTGGCCGGCTAATGCCCCCCAAATCCTTCGGGCCTTTAACCTGGAATTGGACTCATTAATGACTTTGGCAAATACTGTAGCAGCGACCAGGCCAGCCAGATTAGCCTCGATACATGTTAGTGACATGGCTTCAAGCCACGTGCAATGGGGATGCATGGGCGAATGGATCTTCTTCAGGTCGGGGAACAAAAATCCACAACTGCACAATAGTTATGGGCTAGCAATGAGAATTTGATGCTCTGATTAGCTACTCTATTACTGTATTTTATGGACTATTAGTCACACTTTTTTTCTAGGGCTTCAACTTACTGAGCCATATACTGTATAAATCCCGATTTGTGTGTGCTTGAATGTGTTCGTATGTGGCTTATATGCTCCAAAACAGCTGAACATATTTCATGAAAATTTACACAGTCGTACTTTAGGCCTTACGGAGGGTCTTTAGTTAGGTTTTGTGTCCAGTCACCCCCAGTAAATACCGACAAAATTCATAAACATGTGCCTTTGTTGTGGTAACCCATGGTCCCACCCTACAAGGCAGGCTGTACTGGGTGAAATGCCCTTTCCTATTGGGCGAGGTTGTGAACCATCGTTACGTCCCAGTACACGCCCTGCATTTAATTGGCTTCTGGGCGTGGTCACACCTGAGGCCAATCTGCTAATAACCCAGGCGGCTGTATCTAAGAACAGCTGCTCAGAGAGAAGAAGAGATAACAAATCTGGGAAAGAGAGAGCACCATTACTCCAAAAGTCTGCAATAAGGGGCCAGTGGCCGAATCTTTTTTAGGAGCGTAAGAAGAGGAATTCCCTCTTGTTTAGAGTGAAGCCAAGTCAGGAAAGGATGTAACCCTGACCTATCGGGGAGTGCTGGAAGGCAGGCCTGATATGATTTTAACATTTTGCTCTCTCTGCCAGATTCCACAGGAGACCTACCTACGATCGGATAAGAACCTTTGTTTTTTTAGACCTCACCCCCTATTTCCTCAAACCATTTTGTAGTCGTCAATAAAACATGTTTTGTTCAAATCTGGAAAGCTTTCTCTTGGTTGTGTGTTTCGAAGCGTTAACCATGCCTTGGAGTCCCCGTGTTCGCACATTGTGTACAAACGGTCCGGAGGTGCATGCGACCATGTGGCTCTTTGGCACTTCCAAGTGGCTACCTGGCGCTTATTTAACAAATAACAGCCCAAACAACTTCGCCCGAGGAGAATCCCTGTCAATGCCGGGCCATTCTGCGTATTATATATAGTAACTGATACATTCAATTTAACGTAACTTTTTTTTTTATCAGTGTAAACCAGAAACAGGTCTTTAGCAGCAATAGAACAGTAAATAAAACAAATATGTGCATTTACTTTAAACTATGGGGCAACCTATGTGGGAAATTACACATTAATATCAGTATTTGATTTCACATGTAATTTTCACATGGATAGTATGGGTAAACTTCTTAGTGTGTTATTTGTGCTATAGGTAATGAATTAATTCTCAATATGTTACCCTAACATACCATACCAAATTTGAAAGTAGATGTCTGTTCTTGTTATAATTTATCCAATAAATAATAATTTCAGTCCTTTCTAATCTTTTCAAGTAAGAAAACATGCACAATTGGGGGTACACTAAAGACTTATTTGCCCCAATGAATATACAGATATATATATTTTTTAATATTCTATACTAGAAATATACCCTGTATAAACTATAAGAAGAAAGAATAAATTGTTCAATGGGAAAAAAATGTACATTTATTTTTATCAATTCACAGATTAATCAACTGCTAATCGAAAATAAAAATTATAGCCAACAATTCCTATAACTGTTTAGTTGTTCGGTTGCCATTTTTTGGAATGTAAAGAATCTAAATCTTAGGTGCTTAAAACCAATGGATTGACAATGAATTCACAATTAATGAGCTGATTCGCTGAGCTACTTTATAGGATAAATAAATCTCAAAATCCTCATAAATGCATCTCTTAAGAGTAAATATATGCATCTTTCTGTGCGCTTAAAGACTTTTTTCTTGCGACTAGTAGACACAACCAACATATGAGCAGAATATCCAAATATTTTTAGTTGAAGGCCATACTTTTAAATAGCAGATAAGCAAAGGATTTATGAAGACAAATATTGACAAGCACAAGTGCACACTCAAACACGCAATATTAAAACATACAGTGCATCCGGAAAGTATTCGCCTAATCTGAAAAGCCAGTTAACATGAAGTAAAATAATAGTACCAAATTACTATTGAGATAATTACATATTTAGCAAACTCAAGCAGGTGTAAAGAAAGGCTACAGTAAAAACTACTTGGTTGCTGGCCGTTTCACACATCCGATTATACAGTAAGTGTTCTCTATGATATATTATCCATGCCTTGAATCATTTTTTTACTCTCATCATTTTCATCCTAGAAATAAAGGAATCACTCTCGTTCCACTCACTTCCCCGCCTTCTTACCCTATGCCAAATGTGCTCCGTGGTCGGAGCACCAATAATAAAAGTAGGATAAAACATAGACGGGTTTGCCTGATAGTGAGCACCTGCATTGGCCTCGCTAATCTCCTTGACGGTGATGCTAACTAACGGTTAATGCTAGCAGGTGGGACTCTAAAATACTGGATGACGGGGTTAAAAAAAGAAAAAAAAGGGTTTGTATTGTCTTTTTTCCTGGTTTCCAGAACACGGATCAAAAGCTGCGTTCGTGCTTGTCTGTCACTTATTTGATGCGGCATCAAGCTCGCATCAAACAATTAGTACAAGCAGCAGGGTCAGAGATCAGCCAGGGGTTATTGATGTGTGAATTAAAGTGCAGGTCAGCAGGAAGCCATGTTTTCACGCCGCAACAATAAGCCCGCAACAAATGACACATTGGCCCCTGCCCCCCCATTGACGTGGTCCCGCCAGCTGCTCGTGAGACTGAGAATGGCGAGCGCCACACTTCACATTTACAAAGACAGATGTGTTTTTTGAAACAGGATGGCGCTCATTGGTGCGGTGCTGTCGGCACATTGCAAGCATGTAAGTCACCGTTTTATAGCCGTGTCAGTAGACGGATTCAGCGCCGAGGACATGGATTAACAGTGAACATTGTGTATGTATCAATATTCATTGATAGTCCCTTTATGCATTTATTTTCCATCCATCAATTATCTGCACCTCGACCAGGGTCGGCGAGCATTTATTTTATTTATATTAATTGACATATTAATACAATCGAGATCTAAACGTGTTTAGAAGGAAACAATTGTTTTCTTAATGTCACTTAAACAACCCCAAAAATCACATTTGACTTGAACGTGAACAACTAAGTTTGATACCAAAATAAATCCAAATTAGTTGGCAAATCAGCACAGTTGAGTAAGCGTTTTACTACTTATCGGCAATGTTTATGTACGGCGATGATACCTAGTTGCTCATGCTAGCAGATGGGCTGGCGGGGCTGACTACTAATGGAACGAACCACGTTACCAACATGACAGCTAGCAGCTGTGTTGGTAATGCTAGCAGCTAATACGACTGGTGGCCATGTTAGCACAAATTTCCATTGACTCTAGGCCAGCCCAAATGTTAGAAAATAACTAATAAAGCAGTTATTTTTCATCGCCTAGACCTATTGTTACTTTTGATTTGTGGCAAAAACTTCATTCTATATTCGCTGTCGACACAACCTACTTTGCCAAGTCCGCTGAATTAAAAGCATTATCTCATCTTAGCGCTGAGTAATCAGTGCAAATAATGTTTCCTTTTTTTATGTTTGCGTGTTAAATTTTTTTCCACAGGAACCAAAGATGACGTCTGGATTTAGCCATAACTGGGTGGGATCCCAGCTACAACCAGCTCTAGCGACACTACTGACTTTGAGTGGAACTGCAACACATTTTGAAAACAGACAATGTGGATTGCAAAGAGGCCTTTACTGACTTATCTATCCTAATTAGTATGAATCGGTTTTTAAATCATTGAACAGCTAATAATCAAATGTGAAATTAATCACCAACCTTTTAAATGAAAAAAAAAATATCCCCAAAACCTTGGAATCTTATTTTATCATTTATAGTATTTGCCGATTTTATATTTGGTAATTGTAGAAGACTATATTATATATTATATATTTGTCCATCGTCTTGCTGCTACACATACCTAGAAAATCCCCAAATTTGCGAGAAGCTGGGCAAAAAATATAGTATAACAATGGCACAGCTTAGTTTGTCTTCTTCCTCGTTTTTGTAGCACTTGTTTTCGTCTGTACGAAACAAGACAGCAATGTTTAGGGTCAAATAGTAATTAATGTCCCTTTAATGCAAGTGCAGTCGACGTAAATTATGGGTTTTATTATTGATTGAGTGGTTTATTTTTATATTATCCATCCATCCATCATCTGTACCGCCTATATTGAGTAGGGTCGCAGGGGTGCTGGATCCCATCGCAGCTACCTTCGGGCAGTGGGCAGGGGACACCCTGAACTGGTTGCCAGCCAATCGCAGGGCACACGGGGACAGACAACTCATTCGCTCATTCACACCTAGGGACAATTTTGGACCGGCCAATTCACCTGACATGCATTTTTTTGAAACGTGGGAGGAAACCGGAGTGCCCGGAGGAAACCCACGCAAGCACGGGGAGAACATACAAACTCCGCACAGGAAGTCTGGAGCTGGATTTGAACCCACGACAGGTTCCCATGACATGAACTGTGCCGCACAAGCGCTAACCACTGCGCCGCCGTGCTGCCCCGCCCTATTTTCATACTAATCATTAATATTTTTTATTTTTAAATCTTATTTTGTGAAGCAATTAAAAAAAAAACTATTTGAGAATGGTGTAATGTTTTTATCAGAGCTTTAGGCCCAAACCCACCGGGACTCCCCCCAGTAAAATGAGTTAGAGACCCCTGACTTAGATCAAAATGGAAGTATCTTGTTTGTATCTGGTTTATCGATTATTGACAGATTAACAAACCCTAATTAAACAATATTTTTCCGGTTTGGCATTTTACTGTTGGGAGATTACAATATGGAGTCACACCTTCATTTAATAGTTGGGGGGGGGAAAAGCAACAGCTGTGTCCAGAGTCAACAAGGTGTTTTGCCTTTGGTGTGCAACATCTGCAGCGTTTAACTCTAACCTGCCTAATTGGACGGGTCCCAAACACCTCTTTTGATCCCAGCGCTTTCATCACGGGCGGCCATTTATGCAGTCCGAATTGTTCTCCGCCTGCTCGTTTTACCGGCGCCGGCGGAGCATCGGTGATGACGTGGCGTTGAGAGGGAGGGGAGCCCCCCAGTAAGCTCACGTGGCGATCTAGGACTCATTTCATCTCTCTATAAAGCCCTGATCTGTCCACTCAGCTGCTCCCGGCCCATCTGTAATTGGCTGCAGGCTTCACCTCCCATCATCCTTTGCCCCGGACTGATTTCCCCCCAGGGACACAGCCATCAGGAACCTAGTGATTAATGGCACCGTGGGTCAGGGGTCATTTTTGACCCCCTCCTCCCCCACTCCTTGAGTGAGTCCTTCCTTTTCCACTCAGTTGTGGCCCTCCAGTGGCTAGACTGGCAATCAGAGGACTGCAGATGGAGTCAAGCAGATAGGGGGCGTTGACAGAACTAAAAGAGAATTCTCTGTGTGTATGTTCACATGCAGGCAATAATCCGATTGGAAACGGACTATTGCCAGTATTCCGATTGAATGTGTTTCCCTCGTCCAGGATTTTATGCCGCTACAGAGACAAAAATACACACAAACTACAGCGTACTCGCTAAAAAAATGTCATGTTCATTGTAGGACTGCAACAACTACAGGCTTCCTTTCCTAAAACATAACCCAAGTAAAATTCAAGGCTTTTTAAGGTGTTTTTAATGCCTTTTGAAATCAAATTTAAGACCAAGTCGACAAAAAAAAAAACCATAATTGATACAAACAAAACAAAAAATACAAATGTTTCTTGCACACAATACGTCGCCCTCATACACATTAACTGGCACAACTCTTAGCCATGGCGTAAAACGTTCATCCGACAGCAAGTTCACATTAAATTTACAATTTCTCGTGGTCCAAAGTAAACATGGCTGTCCAAAGTTGCTTTGTGTATTGTGGGTAGACCTATAACATGCAATTCAATGGTACTGACCAATCAACTGAAATAACCAATCAACAGATGAATCAGATATTTTCTTCATTGGTGTGAAATACCACATTGACATTACACATTTGAAGCAATAAGCCCAGTCTTCTCTTTTAATGTGTGCTCCTAAAAGAAGATGCAAGGTCATTTAATCTGACCCATGACCTATTTCTTTTTTTGAAGCAGGAAACAGCTGTCCACATTATAGGGATTCCATGATAAATCAATTGGTTGCCTCTCGATGCCACGTGATGGATTGCTTTCTTTAATTGTTGGAAAATAAAAGGAAGCAATATAACGGACTAAACACGAATGTTTTACTTATAATTAAAACCACAACAATCACGTATCTGCCACTATTTTGTTATCCAGTTTTATCGTGACAATTCCTGTGAACAGCAAGCAGTTATTCCTACTCTAAACAGCAATGGAATGATAAGACTGTGGGACGTTTCAGCTTCTTAAAAAAAGAAAACTAGGAAGGTTGGGGAAGGGGAAAAGTGGATTACTGTTGTAAGAAAGGAGTCAGCTCATGCAAACAGAATGCGACCCCCCATGGAAGAGTCTGAGAGCGACAGTGCCTTCCTCTTTCCTGGCCCAAAGAAAATCTATTCTTTGACAAGTAATACATGTATTTCATACACATAGCTCAGTTTAGGCAAAAAAGATGATGAAAAAAGGTGAACTAAAGGTAAAATGTCGAACAAACACTAGATACTTTTCTAAATTCATGGAATACGGGTTGAAATTACAAATAATTAGGGCAAAAATGCGTATTTGGAATGTATAAGTCATCAATTCAAAAAGATACGCTATGGTTTAGTTTTGGAGAAATTTAATGTTTCAAAAGAAGAAGAGGTATCAGCACTTTGAGGGGGATGTCACAATTCAGAAAGTCTTACATTAGATTTGACTAAAACTGTTAGAAACTAATCATGTTGCACAATTGGAATTATAGAATTAACTGTTGTGAATAGTTGTTGCATAATTCCATTCTTAAACTAAGTACCTTTATTAAAGTTGGTTGGGGTGCATCAATTAATTGATTGTTGGCAAGTATTACATATTATTTATAAAAACAATGTATAGAAATGTATTTGATTTGAAATTATCCACACAGGCCTGGAGCGCTCTCTTGTGGGTGTGAAAATAACATGTGAAATGATATATCGATCATTAGGTGTTAAAATTTCACATAAAAGTCACCCCAGAGTATAAGACAAACTCCCGGCCAAATCATGAAAAAAAACATGACCTATGGTCAGGAAAATATGGTAAATTAATCTGTTTTTGTTCATTATAATAATCGTAGAAATAAATCAAACGATTAATTGAAAATTAAAAATATATATTTTTTGTAATTAAGGTCAAATTTATTGTGTGTATAACATACTCATAAATATGCACTGCACAAGTAGTGGATTTGTTCCTCTCGTGTTCATAGGGTCAGACAGCCTCCACTGATGCGGTCCAGACATTGACAGGAGAAACGTGACTCTGCTTACTCCACAAGCGAAAAGTTTACTTTATGTCGGGCAGAGCTCGGCTGTTTTGTTTATACGCACCGGGTGAGGGGCGGCGTATTGTCACGACCTCGCTCTACGCGCTGGCCGCATGTTTGTTTTATTTTTAATGTATGGTCAGGGACATAAAAGGTAAAAAATTGTGCAGTGTATGGAATTTGCTATCTTTAGTTCAGGCACGATTCATATCAAGTGCTCAGATGTGCACGCTCCACATAAGGTAGCTTCAATGTAACGCTACACTATAGATGTATTGCTATTCTAAGCATGTGTTTTAAACCACAGCTGACAGGTGGGGTGGGGGCTGGACCAAAACTCGGAGGGATGCTCGGCTGATTAAATTCATATAATGTTGGTCCAGGCAGTAACCTGTGAGTTCCAGAAAGATCATATTAAAACCCATTAAAAGTGCCCATGCAACCAACCTCTTCCTTACATGTGAGGGCATAAAGGAGTGCAGAGGAGAAATGCCGCAAATGCTGAAAAAAAACAGTGAAAACAAACAAAAGTAGATTTTTTACAAGGATAGACTCCAGTCCTACTTTTTAACCCAAGGCTTCCACTCAACACATAAACATTAACTTAACTAGGTATGCACCAAATTGAATATTTTGGGCTGCAACTGAAAATATAATACACATGGCTGAAAATCCCCGAAATAAATTACATTTATTTTAAAACTTTTTCTTTGCACTAATTTGCTAAAGAAATATACAAAACAAAATCAGATAGAACCTGTCATATCAATAGCAGCTGATTTGAAATATTTTTATTAAGCTATCATTACACAAAAAACGGAAATTAAGTGCGTTAAAATGTTTCCAATTAGACAACAAGTTGAAACTGATGAAGTTAAACTGCTGAGTGATTTAAATTGCAAATGACATAAAGTCCATTTGACTTTAAATTAAGTTACGATGTAAATTAAATAGCTTTTAACTGCTAAACTGAACAGTATTTCTCCTTTTTTATGTACATCTTTGTGGGGTACTTTAGCTTCATTGAAAGTGAATACTGACAAAAAAAAATAGAAGGGGGTATCTGATGATAAAGATAATGTTACAAACAAGTCGGTGGGGCATATTTGCCAAAGTAAAAATAAATAAATAAATAAATAAATAAGAGTAAGTTAAACTCTCTTCGCATAGAGCCTAGCAACAGCCATTCATTGGGGAGGAACGGAATGATTGTCACACACTAAGTGCGTGGTTACGAAATAAACTTTCTCAACTGTAGTAATTCAGCTCTTTGGTGTTAGCATTATCCAAAGTCTTATTGAGGCGGGTCCTCAAAACACCATTCCGAGGGCAGCACATGACACCCAGGCTGTAGGTTTGAGACCCCTGATCTAACCTATAGACATTAGAACAACTGTATCTGCACTTTTGACGCAACGGCGCTGGAGATTCTTATACAATAATTGATTTCATTTCATGCCATTCCCAGACAGACAAACCAGCTGTGGTGCCTTAAAAGTCCAAACTCATAGTATTCAAAGAAGAAGCTCTGGCATTGGAATGTTTTCTGCACAAAGGCAGGTCCGATACAACAGGAGCTGTTCATCTCCAAGGATCATTCACCATTTTTGGTCTCTGTTGGAAAAGTAAACAGACCAAGCAGGGGAAAACACACACAGTGGCAGATAAAAAAATCATTTTTTTAGGGAAACGAGAGGAGCACATTCTCAGTGAAAAATGTTACAGTGAAGGAAGCCTGCGGATACATTAAAGGAGCCGTCCTGTGCGTTCAGTCAACTCGGTGGGGAATACTCCTGGCAAGGCTCCAAACCACAGTCGGGAGTTGTAAATTTTTACCAGGGAGCTGTTCACGAAGCGACGGGGGTCTTGTCAGGTCGCAAATAATGACACTATTAGAAGCCCCTGTGAGCGATTACGATTTTGTTAAGATCAAAATGGCGATAAATCTGAATTTAATACCGATTAAGTACAGTTCAACGGCATCCACGGTTAACACATAGAAAAACTACTGTATGACGAGGATCATGCTGCACAGCTTCAAATCGACTGTATAATAAAAGTGTCCGAGCGATGTGTGAGAGCGGCCTTGTTCGCCGAGGCGCATAGATCTGCTTGACAAGTGTTATGTGTAGTTACTCTCTCCCTTCTATTTATTAGCTTTGGTGTGTCAAAATATTGCGAGCAGATGTGAGCTGGCGATATGTGGCGCAGAACATGTGACGCTAACTATCCTGTCAGAACATATCATTTTTACATTTTAGAAGGGGAAATCGATTAGGAAAGAATTTAAAACAATAAAGTTATCAGGAGAAAAACAAGACAGAAGGCCCGTTTAGCATTTGTCTTTCAAATAAAATAAATTACCGTATTTTCACGACTATATGGCACACCTAAAAGCCTTTATTTTTTCTTCAAAAGCTGACCATGCGCCTCATACAGTGAGCCTTATACATGAATCTATATCGAGGTGCAAGGTCTCGCAACTAAGGAAAGCAGCCGCTAACTAGATTTTCCCCCGTAGGCGAAGTAGTCCGCGGTGTATGCTGGGATATATACACCGGCGTTTCATTTCCTAATCAATGTGTCAATCATCATTTGAATCGGTCACTATTCAAGTCAAGTCAAGTCAAGTAATTTTTATTTGTATAGCCCGAAATCACGAAGAGTCTCAAAGGGCTTCACAGATTATTACACTATATTACACAGACTATTGGCTAAAGTTATTTGGGAGTAAAAGAGGCGAGTCCTTTTTAGTATTTACAGGCTGGCATAGGCTAAAGCGGGGCAAAACAAACCCTGCAATTGGCCGAAAAAGATGAATGTGAATCACACGTTAAGTGATTCTTCGGCATGGAGAAAACATATTTTACTAGTCTGTATTTGTAAACAGGAATTACGGGGCTAAACAGACAGCTAGCAACAAGCAACGTCCATCGATGCAGATGCGTCTCAGTTGATTTTTACTTTTATTTGTCGGCTTTATTGCGTGTTTTGGAGTGTGTAAATATTTTACACTGTTGGATTGACTACACTCACCGATGTAAGGGGACCATGGTTGCGAATCATTATTGAAAGTGATGGGAGCAAGACGACTTTGGTGAGCTACTTATATTTTCCCAGTACCTTGTTTCAGACTGATCTTGAATTTTCTGGGGTCATTTTTTCAATTCAAGTCAAGTCACATTTATTTATACAGCCCTTAATCACAAAAATGTCTCAAAGGACTGCATGGGTTTACAATGACGCAATTACCTGATCTTAAACCACCATGCGGGCAAGGAACAACTCAAAATCTCAGCGTGAGGAAAAAGAGAAACCTTGAGAAGGGACCTCACAAGTGGTAATCCCCCTTGCAGGATGACCAGGGTGAATTAGATTTAGCATTAAAATTCAATTCAAACCATGATTGGAGATATTAAGCCACGAGTTACTGTGTCGTCAGAGGTGGGTGGAGTAGCCATACACTTTACTCAAGTAAAAGTACTGTTACTTCAAAATAAAATGTCTCAAATAGAAGTAAAAAAAGTCATCCAAATAATTACTTGAGTAACGGTAAACTACTTGCGAATGGGTACGGGTGAGGGGCTTTTGGAGGTCTTCAGTGTCATGAAGAGCTACAGTATATAAATAGCAGTCCATGAATTGAAGATTTGGTTGGAGCTAGGATTTTAGAGTGGAGAAGGATTTTCGGCATCATATTTCCTGTTTTTTGTATCTTTAAACTGCATCAGCAAATTTCTACAAGCTTTTCTGTCATTTCATTTCCTACATATATGTTATATGTCGAAGTGTCCTTGGGCAAGACACTGAATCCTTAATGCCCCCAATAAGCAGGTTGGCACCTTGCATGGCTGCACGGCCGCTATTGGTGTGTGAGTGTGTGTGTGTGAGTGTGAGTGAATGGGTAAGTGTGAAGCACATTGTAAAGCGCTTTGGGAAGTCTTCATTGACTTGAAAAGCGCTATCTAAATGCAGACCATTTACCATGTACCATTTACATATCAACATGCACATTAATTTAAACTGAATATTTTGATTATCCTGTAATTATATGAAGAAATTATAATTTCTGCAAACCAAACACAATCTCAAAACAGTATCCCCAGCAAACTTGCTTTTTTTGAAATATGAGATATCAAAGACTTAACAAAACCTATGTACGGGGTTGGCATGGCGACACTGTC
Organism: Urocampus carinirostris; assembly: GCF_059441175.1. Classification (NCBI taxonomy): domain Eukaryota; kingdom Metazoa; phylum Chordata; class Actinopteri; order Syngnathiformes; family Syngnathidae; genus Urocampus; species Urocampus carinirostris. Next base: position 25,910,256 of record NC_142352.1, read on the forward strand.
CGATGCAGACCGCGCACATTTGAGCCACCATGAGAGAAAATGAGAAATACGACCCTGAGTGTCATGAAGATGGGTCACCTGGCCAAATCGAAGGTAGGGGGTATTGAAAAGGTTGCGAAAATTGAGATGCCCTGTTTAACTGTAACCCAAGTCCCCCAGGATCAACTGACCAGACCCTGATCCACAGTGACTGTTGTGGAAGCTGTAGAGCGATGGATGGAGAGACGGTTGGGTTGAATGAAAATTGGCTGGCCAGGTGTTCAGACCATGAAATTATATATTAAGAATACTTCAGATCCTATGTTTAACAATAAACTACGGGATACAACATTCATCTGTTCTGAGGTGGGGAACGCAAAGTGAACTTGCCACATTGCGTGGGACAGAAACCTAACAACTGCGTAGCCAATGCGTTCCGAACCCCCCAGTTGTACTGAACCATACTAAACTTATAGTATATAGGCAGGGCTAGTAATGTGTAATATACATGTATATGTTTACTTATTAAAAGAAAGTATATATGTAAAGGAAAATATGATCATCCTTGGTGTGACGTGAATTGAGCTGGTTAGGTGAAGCAGCAGGTGGATCCGATGGGGGCTCCATATCAAGGATGAAACAGATTTTAGAACTTTCACTTGAGGATTTTTTATGCTTTGATACTTGAATTGTCTTAGTCCCAAATGTAATTTAGTTATGGCCGTGCCTTCATTGAATTTCTTGGTAATCGCAAGCTTTGTTTCCATGGTTAGAATGTTTTTGCTTCTCCCTTTAGAACCACTGCAAGCCTTGTGATCCTTAATGAATATGACACAAAAAAAGGTTGCAGCCAATAGCTGATGGGCATTTTCGTGACGCAATGGCGCAGACCAGCTTTTTATTTGATGTCGACCAAATTAAGACAGGCATTTTAGAGACAAAACTTGTACAGTCAAACGCACCAACCCTGCAAAGTTTTTGGACACCCAAAATAATTTGTTGTTGATGGCGTATAGTGCGAACAATGTCGTAAGAAGCGAACGCTGTATCCCGGGGATCTGCTGTACAGCAAATATTATGTTTTTATTTCAACTTGATTTATGACCAGGTGCATTCTGTTGAGCAGGCGTCATCAAACCAGATTGTTATGTCCTTAATTTTGCTTCATTTCAAAGGTTATTCATAAATTACATGTTAAGGTAGTATTCTTTGTGGCCAAGTTTGCTTTTCAATCCTTGTCAATCCTACTTAAAGCATGCTGCCCTTTAAGAGGGATCTTACTCAAGTGCTGTTCAGAGATAAACATAGTGTTCTGATTGCAAATTGACATATTGGCATTTTGGGGGAAGGGGCCGAAGCGGCTTGGCTTTCTACCAATAATCAAGTCCGGTTAACTCCGGGATTTGTTCTGCTCCAAACTTAAGATGAACTAATGAAGAGCAGATTGTTCAACTACTCTACTTTACCATAAAATTTGGACTTCTGTCCCAAGCTTTCAACCGTGTGGCTTATACAATGTTGCTACTAATTTAAACATTGTTCTCAAACGGCTTCATGAGTATATTTTGAAATGGTCATCATATCTTAAATCCCGAGAGTTTAAGCTTTCCAATGATATGTGGCATGACACATTTCAGTGACTGGTGACATCGTAGACACACGTATTGGTTTATCAAAAGTCCGGTTACCCACCGGCAGGCTGTCCGAACTTTTAGGTGTTAAGGTAACGTATATTATTAAAACACTTTCTGTCTACGTCTTGCTTAGTAAATATCTCATGTTTTAATGTGGGCACATGCGCCTTATAGTCAGGTGCGGCTTATGTATGTACAAAATGGTTTTACCTTTAAAAATGTACTGGGTGCGGTTTATAATAGTCACCTAATAGTCAAAATTTTACGGTATGTTATGAAAAAACTCCTTTTTTAAACAAGTCCATATAATTTCACTTATAATTGTTAATTACACACACGTATTGTTAACATGACGTAATTTTCCACTTTTATACAAATCAATTCCGGTTTACCCTGTCATTGCATTTTTTTCTTGACAACATACTTCTACTCTATTTCAATCAAGCAATTGCCACACAAAAATGTCACGAATTGAAAGGACTTTTGGCTTGAGGTAGAACAACATTTTCATTCTGGATGATTAGTGAGTCCCTCTTTGTGAGCACGCAATCTCGCTAAGGTAGCTCCAACACTGTCAATGGGTCGCAATTCTTGTTTTCAGCACCCCGTTTCCAGTGTGTCTATAAGCCATGTCATCAATCACCCTTCACAATGCATTAGGGCAGAATTGTTTCCTTAGTTTGTAGCAGTTTTGCAATAACCAATGCATGGACAGAATTGGCCTTGGAAAGGGCAATATTGATTTTAGAGTATGAATCAAAAATGTGTTACACGTGTGTATTATTGTTAATATGATCCCTTTTGTTAGAAACTTAAGAGTTACGATTTTTTTAGTAAGAGCCCATAACCGAGACACTCAATTAGGACAACAAGACCAATATTATTGTAGTTAATTTAAGTACGGCCCCTTCCTAAACGCCGACTGAAACTTATTTTTTGTGACATTCAGGTTTCAGTTAGGTTGAAAACTTTGAAAGGAAATGTATATAATTTCGCTTCTAATCATGATCTAGATTAGGGGTGGCGAACATGTGGCTCTAGAGCCGCATGCGGCTCTTGGCCAATAAGAATGTGGCTCTTTGCCTCATCATATTTTCTATATACTGTGGCTTGTTGCCTTGTTTCATGTTTAGTTTTTTTTTTTGTGTATTGAGGGTGAACACATTCCTTGAAATCAACACAAGAACAATACTTGTTGTATTAAAAGGAGAGGAGTGTGGAAAATAACATGTTTTTAATTGTGTGTGTGTGTGTGTGTGTGTGTGTGTGTGTGTGTGTGTGTGTGTGTGTGTGTGTGTGTGTCTGTCATGGTAGGTCAGTGCGTGGTGTGGCTCTTTGACTCTCACAAGTTAAAAATTTCGGCTCTTTGTGTCAAACTTGTTCCCCACCCCTGATCTAAATAAACAAGGTATAGTACACAAACTTTGCAAAGGAAAAAGACTCTTAAATAAAAGAAAATCACATAGCAAAAGCATCACTAAGCTAAGTTTCCAAGAAATGTGGCGCTATAGCTAAATTAGCTTAGCAGACTAACCATGAGGTGCTAAAGTTAAGCAACGTAGCATTTGCAAGCCATGCAAATGAAATACTTAAATAAAACAAAACCACATGGCAGAAGTAAAGCTACGCTAAATTGGCCAACCAGGTGGTGCTAAAGCTAAGCTTTGCAGTGTGTACAAGCAATGTGATATAGTTAACAGTTAGCAAGACCAGCATTACACATTGAGAGCCTGACAATAAGTAATTTATATAAACAATTAGGTCTTTACAATTTGAGCTGATCAGCCCCGTGGTGGACAAAATATTTTAAGTAGCATTGTCAGGAAAAATGCAAACATAGGATATGCTGGCTTGAAACCGGGATTCTTCCATCCATCTATTATCTGCACGGCTTATCCTCAGTAGGGTCGCGGGGTGCTGGAGCCCATCACAGCTATCTACGGGCAGTGGGCAGGGGACATCCTAACCTGGTTGCCAGCCAATCACAGGGTACACAGAGACAGACAACTCACTCGCTCATTCACACCTAGGGACAATTTGAACCGGCCAATTAACCTAACAAGCATTATTTAGAATGTGGGAAGAAACCACAGTGACAGGGGGAAATCCACGCAAGCACGGGGAGAACATGCAAACTCCACACAGGAAGGTTTGATCGCATGACATCAGAACTGTGCCGCACATGCGCTAACCACTGCGCCGCCGTGCTGTCCATAGGGATTCTTATTTCGGGGAAAAAAAAGAAAAAAAAGCATCTTTAAATGCAACCAGTAAGTATAAGCTCCTCTAGTAATGTGATTAACATCACACAGATTTGGACTAAGAAGAGTTTTGTGGAGATTTTCTTACTTCGGAACATTTCAAACCTGTAAGTGACCTCATCCTGTGCTCAAAATTCCAACTTCCAAAGAAAATGAAACGCACCATTATAGTGCTTCAGGCGACGCAAGAAGCTCCACCCCGGTGCCATGTTTGAAGGCAACCTATCATCATCATGATTGAAACGGTTGTTTTTCTCCATTACCTACATCATAATGGAAAACAGAAAAACAACACAAATATACAGCCAAGAAATTCGTACAACGTGGTAGATTTCAAACCATTACTATTTACTTAATCAAAACGTGGATGACCTCTACTTTGTGTTTATGTCTAACAGGAAGATCCAGTAGTGGGCTGGCCTCATGACAACATGTCAAGAATGTGTATGACGCAAAAATAAATGATGGCAAGATTTGGCCTTTGTTTTACACGCACGCACACAAACACACACACATAAAATCTGCTTTAACTCACATATAGTCATACAGTTGTGAATGATTGTGGAATTATTGACCTTTTGAAATACTTAAAGTTAGTTTAATGACATCATTGATAAAGCGCCAATTTTACAATCAAGATCTTTTGGATTAGATATTCTTGAAATTCACAGGATTTCAGTTTGGAAAAGTAAATAATTGTTTTTCTTTTTCTTTTGAATGATCGAGGACCATCTATCTTTCGGTAGAATCGAATTCAAACACTTTGCTGATGTAAACTATGACTTTAAAGTTCCAACAATTTGATTACAAAAATATTATTTTTCTTCTCCACCCAAAATCAATTTCTGAAATGTTTTAGAAATTTTTGCTTTTTTTTTTTATAAAAACAAAGCATTAATAACTTTTAGAATGAATATATGAATATTATACATATTCTATGGCGTTAGCCAGACTTCGACGATTTGCTGTACTATTTTAAAAAGACAAGCATTTTTAACTATTTTCTGAAATTCAAACTAGTAACTAAAGTACTATTAATGTAGGTGCTTTACAGTGGATACTGGAACAAATGTTTTGTTTTAAAATACAAGGATATATATTTTTTTCAGTTTATCAGATTAATCTACAAAATATTATGAGGAGATATGCTGGAAAGAAGAAAAATTAATGTAGCTACCTTTTTTTGTTGCTATTATTTCACACACAAAACAGAATTGACCGCATAGATTAGGAATTTAAATCAAGACTAACTAAAATAAGCCAACACTATTTTCTGATGAACTTACAACTTCAGCCAGTTCAAAAGCACCACCTTCTAAATATTGCCTATGTATACTCAAATCTTTGTTTTTTTAAGTCTTATTAAGTTTATCATAGGGTGCCACATTAAATCGATCTGTTAACAATTCACACTGCGTTGTAATCAAGTACAACAAAGACAATGCTATTCTATCCTTAAAAAACAATTTCCTGATATACAGTATAATGGAACATTAACCATTTGATTTAAGACTGGCTAAGATCTGGGAACAAAACACTTGACAAAAACTAGTTTTCCTAATGTTCAGTAAGTGAAATATCGTATCGCACGAAACTCAAGACTGCATTACCCGTATTGTTTTCGTAAATGGGTAAACATCCTAACTTGAAGTTAATGAAATCCCACTTTCTAAAATTGAACCACTAGAATAAATTAACTTGTCAACCACTTTGCAATTTATTGAGACGGTCCTGTTTATAATTAGCAGGCGATAACTGCGGCATCCACTTGTCAGACCTGCCGGATTGGCCCTTCGAAAAAAATTACCCGCTTGAGTCAACAGACACCTAGATTGATGGATAAAGCCATCACCTGACGAGCTTTCTTTGCAGGGATCGATACGAGAGCTGAAAAAGCGATAGGCGCTGTTTTAAAAGAGGAGGAAGGTATAGAGTGAGGGGCTGTGGTGGGTGGTTACTTATCCAAATTCTAACTGACATCAATGGTAATTGCTTTTGGCTTTCGCAAGGCGTGACAGCTGGTCGTTTATTTGTCCTAGCAGGAAGTAACCGATGCCGATACGCAAAAGGTCTTTACATTACCGCCACATGTGAATTCACTCAGAGTTTAAATGAAATTGCATTTATTTTCCTCATTCCATGCATCAATTTTCTTAAGCAATTATCATCTGGGCTGTCCCAGCAATTTTTCTCTCATTACCGACGAATGGGATTGCAATTTTATGACCATTAAAAAACTCATTGTGTATAATTGTTTAATCTATGATATTTCCCAAAGTTGTTTGTTTATGCACCTTCACTGTTTTAAGTATTGAATAAAAACAAAAGATTCAAACATGTGAAATGATCAGGATTTATGATTTTAACATTTGATGTATTCGTATATGCAATATCTCCTTAAATTTGATTAATAGATTTATGTATTTATTTTTCATTTATGTCATTAAAAAGCGGGTAAAAGTTACATACAATAGTTTAATTATTAAAACAGTTAACCTACAATAAATAAATAAAAAATAATACTCCCCCACCCCCTGTGTTTTAGAAAGAAAGTGCCAGATTAGACAATTGGGCTGGTCCGTTGGTTTCACAATCATGTATCGAAGACTAACTTAAATTTGTAGTGAAAGGCTCATGATCATTTGGAGGATTCTTGAAAATTAAACGAAAAAAAAAAAAATAAATACCCTCGCAGACCAGATTTACATATTGACATAAAACAGCAAGGGCTAAACACTAGCATAAAGTGCACACCACTAAAGCCCAACATTTCGAAAGATGTGGTCCTTTCACTCACACATTCCTATCAAAAATAGGAACAAATCAATAATTGGGTCAATTTGACTCAATATTCTGGGTCGTTTTACATATAACCACCTAATTGTGTGGGTTATTCTAAACAAAGTGACCCGGATACAAAATCTACAAAGTTTGGCGGTTTGTGTTTTTCTAAACAAAAATACTCCAAATGATTTTGTACAGAATGAAATTACACAATTTGGGTGTTTCCTTTTTATTTTTTCTCCCAAAACAACACAGGGCAAAGGATCAAATCAATCAAGTACTGGTCTCGTCCATTTTTAACCCAACCTTGGATTATTTGGATCCAATTTGGGGATATTTTTAACCCACGTGTTTTAGAGGATTGTAGGGACAAACGTAGGCTTATACTATGACTGGACAATTAGTATTTATTTTATTTTTTTTTTTTAATCTAGATGTAATCAAAATAAACTCTCTTGAAAAAAATAATGAACCATTTGTAAAATATTCAGACAAGAAAAAAATGTTTTATCAGTTTTGATAGAACAATAAAAATTACAGTTTATCCAAAAAAAAACAGTATGACTAACTTTAAGCCTCAATTAACTAGTACTTAACTATTGCTTAAATCTAATTAAAACACTTCTATTCCAACCTGCGATTTAATGATATTAAAGGAACATTAAACATTAAAATAATTATAAATTAATTCAGTTAAATGAGAACCCCTATTTTAGTTCCTCATCAAGCCCATTTAAAGGTTATCATACGAACACTATCTTTCAAAAGTTTGGGGTCGCTTAGAATATTACTTTTTTCAATGAAGATAACATGAACGTAATAAGAAATACACCCTTTACATTGACAATGTGGTAAATGACTATTTTAGCTGCAAATTCCTTTTTTAATGCATTATCTGCATCGGTATAGAGGCCCATTTTCAGCAACTAGCACTTCAGTGTTGTAATAGTACATTGTGTTTGCTAATTGTGTTAAAAGACTAAGGGATGATTAGAAATCTTGTGTGCAATGATTTTAGCACAGCTCAGAACGGTTTAGCTGGTTAGAGAAGCAATAAAACTGACCTTCCTTTGAGCTAGTCGATTATCTTGAGCATCACATTTGTGATTAAGTTTGGGGGGCGGCAGTGGCTCAGCAGGTAGAGCGCTTGTCTTGATCAAGGGATCCCAGTTCGAATCCCGGCACGTCCGTGTTACATGTCGAAGTGTCCTTTGGTAAGACACTGAACCCCTAATACCCCTAATAAGCAGGTTACCGCCTTACATGGCTGCAGGGCCGCTATTGGGAAATGTGGAGCACATTGTAAAGCGCTTTGGGAAGACATTCACTTGAAAAGCGCTCTAAAAATGCAGATCATTTCATTTCATTAACCCCTAACCGTTCATGTAAATTTAAAATCCAAGCCGTACGCAAAGTCAATTCAATGCGGTTCTTGAACTGTCGAAAGGATATGGACAGTTTTGGTCTCTTTTGAAAGGCAACACTCTGGCGTTTGTCCCAAACTGAAAAAAAATCACTGCAAGTTCTACTCAAATTGAGTAATCTGAGTTGGAACACAAAGAAAAAGAAGGGTTTTATTCTCACCTGAATTTCTAATGCAATCAAATGCCTGCAAAAGAGTGTGGCATGGGCATCTTAGCTGGAAAACAGGTGAGACAATAGCCTTACCTAGTACCATGTCAAATTTAAAGACAATCCATAAAATAAAACATTGTATTTCATACATTTTTCTAATTGTAGGTCTAGGCTAGGGGTCCTCAAATAAAAATCTTAAAGGACCACAATTGTTTTTTTCAAACAAGCATGCGTCCATTTGTTATGACTGTCCAGTGCAAAGCAAAGTCAACAGAGGTAAAGTTGGTTCTCTTTTGTCCAAAGCTGTTTTGTCATATCATCAGCCAGTACTTCAGTGTTTCTTGTGGTTGATGAATCCAAGAGTGGGATGCCTAATTTTTGTTGTCATTTTCTCCTTTTTTTTTCTTCGAACATTGCTGCCATCACTTTAGTCATAATACACTCTTATATCAGAGAAAGCCGTCTAATGTTTGGCCAATACCCACAACACTGAGTGAGCACTCCATTGCAATTTGTTGTTGTGTCATAGATTCAACAATAACCTTGCTGGATTGTTGATATGACTGCTTTAACCTGTCAATTTCTAGCTTTCTCAGGTCTGAATTCAGAGGAAACTTCTTTTCAAAAGAGCTGTGCTCTTTAACATAATGACGCGTTACATTTTCACATCTTGTTACAGCAATGGTCTTTAAACATATTAAGCACATTGGTTTTGTACTTGCAGGTGGCAAAATTGAAGCACATTTGTCTGTCCATTCCTCATGATGACGGTGTTTTTATTGTCCACTTTTCGTCTTTTAGTCATCGTCAAGCACGCCATTTTAGTAGTATGAGATCTTCCACTTGTAGCGCGTATACAGATAGAATGTAAAGTGCCGGGTACGACTCGTGTTCGTCGGTCCAGTCGAGCTAGCAGAGTCCACGCTCTCTCAGCCAATCAGCGCATCGCTGTCATAAAGATGACAGCCCATAATACCATGTCACCCAGGCAACAGCCTATCAGTGCTGTCTCCCAAAGCACAACTTTCTCCCTCTCTATAACATACGCACACACACACACACACACACACACACACACACACACACACACACACACACACATACACACACACACACACACACACACACACACACACACACACACACACACACACACACAGAGCGCATGCAGTGAATACAACAAACGTGGGAACATGGGAGATAATTGACAAAAAAATGAAAGAGAATATGGCGATAGATCGGGAACGGACAAATATCTTTTTAAAAAAGTATGTTTTGTTTTGTTTTATTTAAAAAGTGCCATTCGCAACCGGGTCTAGGTGTTTCCAAAAGTGGCCATTTGGAGACCAGTTCAGAGCCCTTAAAACTTTGCATTCATGTATTTCACTTTGGCAAATTTTTAGACACTGTAAAAGAGTTGTAAATGTTTGACTTTTCTTTCAACAAGTGAATCCATGAGTATGTACATTTGCGCGTAATTACGGTCAAAAAATTATTCCCAATTGGCTTTGCGCTCGATTACCTTCAGGTCTGATATGAATGTGTATATTACGTTGGAAATTCATTGGCTAACCAATGTGTCAATCCACATTTGAATAGGTCACTCATGGCTAAAGATTTCTGAAGACAAGTTGGTCATGAGGTATTTTTTTTCTTTCAAAACAGGCCCTAATAGGTTGTCACGGGCTAAGGGCCGCATGCAAAAGCTCACAATTAGGCAAAAGTGGTGTTAATCAAAAGATCAGAGGCTAAGGGAAGTATGATAAATAACCTGATGAGTTTGTTTACATTTAAAAGGTGACATTGCAAAGACACAACTTTGTTTATCAATGTTTCAAAATGTCCAGAAAAAGAGAACTTCCATGTAAAACTATAGTCTATTCTTGTTATCACTATGTTTGTGTACTGTAATGCTAAATGTAATTCACCCTGGTCATCCTGAAAGAGGGATACTACTTGTGAGGTCCCTTCTCAAGGTTTCTCTTTTTCCTCACGCTGAGGTTTTGAGTTGTTCCTTGCCCGCATGTTGGTTTAAGATCAGGTAATTGTGTCATTGTAATCCTGTGCAGTCCTTTGAGACATTTTTGTGATTGAGGGCTATAAAAATAAATTTGACTTGACTTGAATAAGAAATGAAGGCTATTTAATCTGAAAAATTGCCAAGGAACTGAAGATCTACAACAATGTGTACTACTCCCTTAAGAAAAAAGCACAAACAGGCTGTAAACCAAAGTAGAAAGAGAAGTGGCAAGATGACAAGTACATTAGAGTCTCTAGTTTGAGATAGACACCCTCAACTAGCAGCTTGGTTAAATAGCACCTGCACCACACCAGTGCCAACTATAGTGGAGAGGCGACTCTAAGATGCTGGCCTTCCAGGCAGAGTAGCAAAGAAGCCATATCTGAGACTGGCCATAGGAAGAGATTCATATGGGCAAAAAAACATAGACATTGGACAAATCATTTGATAAATAAAAGTGTCACTTTTTAATGGAAAACACAAAATTTTCTGAGTGACCTCAAACTTTTAAACGGTAGTATATGTTGTTCAAAAACCTTATTTATAATGCCACTGAAAACACTATTGTCAATGATTGTCAACATTTTGCTACCCATAACCTTTCTGTTATCAACTTTTTTTGATGAAAGACAGTTTAACTTGCCGGACATAACCTGTTAATTGGATCCATCTACTGGCGTACCCACACACAACAAATCACAGCAAGCGTCAACACACCTAAAGTCCATTCCTGCGAGTCAAGCGTCTTGTTTTCCATTAGGCCCCTTTGCACTCAGGGCTCACTGGCGTTGCCCTGTTGCTGTGAACGCGTGCAACGCTAGTGGAAGTGAGCTCAGGGCTATTGTACTGGCGTAGGGCTCCTTTGGGGGCCGTAAAGTGTTTGGTGCCATCCATCACAGTGGTGTGGAGGCCAGGAAGCTTGGCTTTAAGAGCACACACAGGACACAGATGGAGGAGCAAGTGCGGCGGGGGTGGGCGGCTATGCGGAGATGGCACGAGTGCGAATCCTGGCCGGTTCACGCTCTCATCGCAACACGGAGGAACTGTAAGCAAAAATACTGTCCGGCGTGACTCTACTATGATTCTATTCTGAAGCAAACCAAGTTAAGCACGTCTAAAACCATTTTCAGTTATTTGTTTGGAGTTTACAACATTGAGCGCTACTCGTAGTCATGTTTCCAAAGTATTTATAACAGGTAACATGTCAGAAGTTAATAATTGTTTTCTTAGCTGGTCCCTTTCGAACAAACACAACAATTTAAAAAATGTCCATACGGGTTTAAAGGTCCAAAGTTCATTATTACCCCCAATATTTAATCTGGACGTTATTTAAGGACACGTATCCTGGGATGTTAACCCTTTTGGCATGCAACTACATATAAAGTACTTTTTTTTTGTATTTTCAATCAATGGAAGAACATTAAAAACTAAACACTTGGGAACTCAAATTTACCAAGGGTTGTGAAAACATGTAAATGTTCAAAATGGCATTGTGCTGTGGTTTATATATAATTGCCTTTCAGAGCCAACCACATACTTTACACAAAACATACTATGCACATTATTCGGAGGTATGGGCATCTAATGTTATTTATAATATTTGATATGTCATAAACTAGGTGTATTTCAATATATTTGCCTGGGTTTTGGTATTTTTCTCTTCAGTGCCTCGAATTGTACTTTATGTGAAGTAAATCATTTTGTTGAGTGATCACACCACTACACCAGGTGGTGGCGCCAAAGCCCAGATATGTATTTTGCCTGCAAACCACTCACTGGTGACGTTTTTGGGGAAATTACTATCACAAAAAAGGGGAAAAAAAGAATAAAAACAAGAAAAAAATATAAATATGGGTAAGTCTGATGCCACTGAACCTTTTGAGTGGTTGGAAGTGAAAAACATTCAGAAATGAAAATGAACACTGACATGCAATGTGTCACAAAAAATTGCATGCATCAAGGGTTAAGCATTTCATGATAATTACTGGGAGTTAAAACAATCAATTTTAACTTTCAACACAAAGGTGATGCCTTTTCTTAAAATATAATACTTTTTTGGGTGGAGACTATTATCAACAAGAAGTGAGACACGCACTAGCATTCTACAATACTCATCTGCAATTAAAGATGGAAAGATGTGCTGTGATTTTCGCAGACGGGTTAGTGGTATTTTAAAATGGATAAAAAGTCCCATTAAGTTAATTCAGATTATCTCATCTCATCATCTCATCAGCTGCACCGCTTATTCAGATTATGTTTTTCTTAAAAGGGAAGTCAAGTCCAAACATTATTAGACTTATAGTTTAGGGTAAACCTGCCGCAATCGTCTTCAAATAATATTTCAGTTAACATATATATATATATATATATATATATATATATTGTATGGTAAAATATTTCAAATATGTTTAGATTCATTTCAAACTTATGTTGAAAAAAAAAGAAGACTTGATTGCATTAGGGTCCTGCAAACTGAGTCATCCTATTTAAAACTTAGTTGGAATCACAAGTCAAACCAATATAATCAATGTGCTCTCCAATTGAACTGTCCATAAATACTCTAACACGCCACATGTCAAAAAATATATTGAACAGCCATGTATGGAGACAGCCACACATTTTGATTGATGAGGATTGCAAACATTTTAAGAATTGACTTTTGATAACATACAAGTCAGATCTTAGCGACCTTGTGCAAAAAAAGTAAGATAGAGGTCGCACTGTGGGAAAAATCCCAGTATGAGTTCTATATGCATGCAGTAAGAACTTAGCCTATGTATCAAATTCCAACCTCAGGGGGGCGCGCCCATTTCTGGAATATGGTTTTTGGTTTTGACATTGTAGAGATGGACCATTAGGCATTGTTATGTCAATTCCAGTCGACAATGTGTTTTTTTTCGCCACAAATGGCTGTGTAGACAAAACAAAGCAACAGCTCCTATTTTTCAGTCAAACTGATGACCTTGCCGCTGACATTGTCTTTCGGTCGACGGCCTTTACTTCTTCTGTGCAATGTTAGTTACGGGCCGGGTGATTAAGAATCTCCTCCCGGCTGGGCAGCTTAGAGATTTAAATCCCTTTACAGTATGGTCGTAATTAAAGATGGACAACGCAGGGCAGTGGAACAAATGGCAAAAGAGGAAAAACAAGGGGAGGGGACGGAGGGGCCTGGGATCAGGAGAGGAAGCGGCACAAAGAGTAGCCTTGGTTGGCAAGAAGATTTTTATCTAGCATGGCTAAGAATATAAAAACAAACACTACAAAAAGCACCATTTCCGTTGGGTTTGAACAAAGACAACACATTACAACCGCTTCCCCTCCCCCACTTGGTTGCATTCCCTCCCTTACAACTGGCTTGTAATTTGTACGCCTGAAAGGGTGGAGTTAACCAAAAAGACTAACTATTTCCTCAAACGCATCAACACACGAGAAGCCGCAAAACGACCAATCTTTGATCCAAACGGGGCGTCTTGTTTTGTGACATGATTTAAAAAGCGGTACAGCATACGCCCTTTTCCTGTAACACTCCTCCGAGATGGACATGTGATTATCTTCGTGTTTGGTCAGCTGACTAACTGTCTGACTGACAGACTGACTGGCTGAGTGCGTCTCCAGTGACCTCCCCTTTTGTCACTTTGGCAGCCCGTCTCGATAGCGCCCTTGTCCGCCGTCACCTTTTCACGCCACCCGACATACGACGATCGGGCCCTTGTCTGCTGTCCGTCAAGCGGCTGGCCTATGGAAAAAAGGTTAGCCCCTACGTGTTTGGAGATCATTAATCATGTTGTGTAGGACAGGAGAGCCCCCCCTTAATCCAAACCCATCCCCCACACCCTGACGACTCCCCCCACAGGCCTGACCAAGCAGGCCAATGCCCTCCAGCCGCCCCCTATCCCCCATGGCGTTATCAAGTTTCAGTGGTTGTAACTGTAGTGCAATAAACAGAGGAGGGAGAAAAGGGGGGTCAAGATGGAAGAAAAGACAAGGGAACGGAAAATGTCATTTGCTCATCACATTAAGCAGAACGAAAGGTGATTCACACGATGGTAAAGGGCACTCACAAACTCCAAATTAATTTCGTCCTCTGAAACGTCTAAATGTGTTCACAATACCCAACTCAATGCCATTAAAGAGACGACGCCCTTTGCCAATTGAACTCCTTCGGTGTAAAAGTTAACCTAGCAATGGGGTGCACAAAGTTCCCAATGAAACTCTTTGGCAGTAGCACCAAACGGCTATAACAGATGACACTTTTGTGGCCGGGTAATCTGAAAAATCGACAGTAAGGTGTGAAGTTTAGCACCCGATGCGACCCTCCCGTCTTGAAATATATAGTCAGAGTGTTTTATGCACCTTGTCAAAGATTGGATTTGTTTCCCAATCATCATGATTAGAAAAACACGTCGAGGAATGGGGAGCTGATATTGACTCGTTTTGGGCAGTATGATAGCATTCATGAGGGTATTTAGAAAAGACGATGTGTTGTGAAGTCAAACATCACTCACTTCCCACTCACACACAATCGTTTTTTAAGATTTTCTTAAAACTAGTTTTTGCATGTGGCATCATTTCGCGCCAAATGCATAGCAGCCTTAGACGATAGCCAGCTTTCCGGGTTAATTATTGCAACCTTATCAGAGAAGGCATCATTCCTAAATGATATACTCTGGAACACATGACTATTGCAATTCTATTGTAGTTATTGTCATTGATAACATGAGATTGTTTTCAACAAGATAAGACGTGGCACTCCAGCGTAAGGTGGTACAGTGGAACCTCGGTTTTCGAACGCCTCTCAGTTCGAACAATTCGGTTCTCGACCCAAAATTTCGAGAAATTCTTGCTTCGCTTTTCGTTCAAAAAAATCGGAATTCGAACGCCGGTACGCTAGGGGCGATGCTGAGCGGCGTACGAGTGTAGATTGCCCCCACCCCTCGTGAAGAACTGTTGTCACGGCAACGCGCACTCCTTCTCTGCTTTTGTTTTTCAAAAGCGGTGAAGGGAGTGTTTTAACTCGTAATTATGCCTCGGAAGAAGGTTGGTGCAAGCAGCAAAGTTGCTACAGGTGAAAAAAGAGGAGTAGTGCGTACAACTATTGCATTTAAGAAAGAAATAATAGCAAAATATGAAGAAGGTGTGCGAGTTTCCCTTCTTTCAGGAATACAGCATGGCTTCTGCAGACAACCGCCAAGGTAAGAAATCCTACTCATAATTCTTATCTTTATCCTTTAACCGCTCACCACTTGTTGTGGAGACCCGGGTGCTAAATGACGTGTAAACGGCCTGATTTTTTTATTTTTACACCTTCATGTTAGCGTAACCTTTCGTACGGAAGATTACGCTAACGCGAACGTATGATTAGCCTGGGTTAGCTTCATGTTTACTTTCGTGGTAAACATTTAGGGTGTTGGAACGGATGAAAACAATTTTACATTACTTTTAATAGGAAAAAACGACTTCGGTGATCGTACCAATCGGTTTTCGTACAAAGAAATGGAACGGAATATGGTCGAGAACCAAGGTTCCACTGTATTTGATATTTGATTGTGCCCATTTTTAGGAATTACCTCATGTTTCCATTGAGGCTAATGCTAAAAACTAGCACTAATGGCTAGCGAAGTTAGTAATAGCGGCCAGCATCGCTCAGTTACATATACATTATAGGCTTAATCGGCTATCTCAAAATAATACCATGGTGTTCGCTGATAATTAAGGAAAATGTGTTTGGTTCATTTGATCTTGCGGCATTTACGTTTCGTTCCATGGCTAATTTCTAATGTTTGTACACATTGATATAAAAACAAATACAGCATTTAAATTAAAACAGTTACAAAAAGCATACTTAGTCTATTTTTGATATTTTAGTTAAAATTGAAAGAAATATTGTTATAATTGTGAAAGTTACTCCTTTTTAAAAACTATGTGAATGTGGGTTTATTAAGAAGATAGGTTTCTGGGTATTTTTGCTATATCCTCCACCGTAAAAACCCATTTTTTCACTATACTTATATACAATATACATATATGTCACACAACTGGTCCTACTGACTCGAAATTTATTTTTTGGGCCTTTCCAGGTAACGTCCTATGATCAGACCTCTTTTGTGTGAACTATGGCTGCTTTTCAAACAGTAGAAAGCTAAATAATTCCAGACCCTTCCTATTGTGGTGTGGTGTTTGCGCCCAGAGAGACGCCTGTTACCAAGGGGGTAGTGTACATCCAGGCCGGGAGGCGTGGGGGGTAGCAGTAATATAATGCATACACTGATCCCCCAGAGCCCATTCATGGCGTAATTGGTGTGGACAGAGCTCATGGTCTCAGGGTTACAGTTAGGCAACTTCCTCTAATGTCCTGCTGGGAGGCCGCCACTTCCCACAATAGAAAGGCCAAAGTAGACATGGGAACAGCTTTATTTCGGTTTTAATTCTGAAAACCCCATTAAAAGTGAGCCGGTCATGTGCCAAACACACAGAATAAAATTAATTATTAAAATTAGTTTAAGATAATAGGATTATTTGTCAGCACCTCTTTACAGCTTCTTCCTCACTAAAAGATATCAACAACAAATTAGTCCGTCTACCCCAAAAATTGTAAGATTCAAACTACAAAAAACAAAACAAAACAACAAAAAACAAAGGAACAAAAACAAAAAAACAAAAAAAGTCAGGCATATGTAAAATTACATCTCTAAAATGCGTGTTTGCTCTTGGTTGATTGTATATAAAAATTGTTCTGCAACTGGTTTGCGTCACAGCATCATGCGAATGCCATTATGCTATTAGGTGAACTTCCCCAACAATGTCTTTCCATTTCTTTATTCAGTTCAGAATGTCATGTGCTTTGAAAAGACTGAGAAAATGCTATAAAATACTTTTTTTCCACTTTTATTTTTATTTATTAACTATAGTCCCAAAACCTGCTCAGATGCTAAAGGGAGAAGCAAAAACCACATAAATATTTGTGTATTACGCACACTTGCATATAACGTGGAACCCTCATTTTTGATTAAGACTGGTATACATTTTTTTGAACTTTTTCTCTTTTAAACTAAGCATTATAACTCACAAATGTTGAATATGTGCGGCCATGATTAAAATAATGTATTGACAATGTAAAATATGAACACAATACGAACATACAATTTACAATGCAATGTGATGAATTTCCTTCAAAGTCTAATTCATCATCAAGCATTAGATTTTATCTAATTGCCACACTATTTTTACTCGTGGCGCCAAACACGAATGTTAAGAGAATGGAGAAATCACAAAGTTGTCCTGAAAGATATAAATTAACACAAAGTCGGATTCATCATAAGATACACCAAAATAGTTGTTACCCTTGTCCCGTTTTCTTCTTTTGTGTTTATTTGTTTCTTTCAGAACGACCTTCTGTTGTTTCCATTCTCTAACATTAGCGTCTGGTACCGTAAGTAAAAATGTTGTGATGACGAAGAAAAATCTAATGTCTTTTTATATGTCATCTATACCACCATTGGCTAGGATGTGGCGTCCTGTTGCATCCAATGTTTTGAGATCATGGTCAGCGATATTGTTGGACTGATCAATCATTGCAAAAATACAGTAATATACTACAGTAAAAACTCATGTACAACGCACACCCAAACTGTGATTTCTTTATTGGTTAAAAGTGTTTTATACGCAAATAAATGCTTTAATTATGAAAATACGAAGATGGCACACAAATCGCTACCCTAGCTAAGTCACATGGCAAATTGATGATCGAGACCATTATTAAAACAATTTGCATGTATATTTGTTTATAATGGAATAAATCAAAGACATGTAAATCACACATAAGTAGTACTTACTACATACTATTTAGTTATTCTAATGTTTTTATCTTACTTATGAGGGGGTTGGGAACACATGAGCTATTCAGCAATTTCACTTTACAATCCCCGCTTGATAACTGAATAATGTTGTATCGCTGGTTCTACAGAACTTAGAAAGTCAGGTAAAAACAACATATTCGAAAAAAGAGCCATTTTATTTGATAGCATTACCTTGAAACAATTGTGGGTTTTTAAATCACCTTACATCCTACACAGGCCTGTAAGCTCCACCCTATGAACAAACATCATATCTCGGCGGAACAGCTTTCACTGCTACACCCTACTTCTACCACTCTTTGCACCTTGTAAGATGACTTCATGCGACAGTACGAAAGTATCTCCAACCAGAATAACTCTTAAGCACAGATAACTCACCATGTGGTCCCTGCTAAGCTGCGACTGCAGGGCCGATTAAGAGTGTAACACTAGGATGTCTCAAGCATTCATGACGCTCCCACCCTAACCCATACTTGTGAAAGCAGAACCTTTCATTCTTGATGTTACGTACCCCCCAGGGTTACAACAGTGGTAGAATTTTTATTAGAGCTGATTTTGGTCGTGGCTTTGAGTTATTTTTTGTAATTTTCACGTTTAAGTTGAGGTGTTTTTTGTTTGTCGTATTTTGTAGGAATTGAAAGATTTTACAAAAATCTTTAGGATAGTTTTTCACGAACTAAATCCAGATATAACAGTCTTAACGATTTTAATTACAAAGTGGTTGCAGTTAAAGTTTAGACAAGAGGTGGCAGTTGTGAGTATAATTGGTATATGGTATATTCACATCATTTGCATATTTTCCCTATGCAAACTTAAAACGTCAGTCATGCATTTTGCACAATAAACTTCAGCTACATGAGATTGTGTCATAAGTAAAAACAAAATAAGATAATTGATAAGCTTAATTTCATTGGTTTAAAAAATGTTATACATTAAATAGCATAAAAAGACAATAGGAGAAACTATTGTCTATTTATGTTCAAACTTTAACATAGATATTTTAGATTTAAATCAAATAAAAATAAACTTAGAATAGAACAAAGTCTAATTAATAAAAATACAGACACTCTTTTTAAAAGTAAGGAGGGCATAAGGAGAACGTATTTGTTGTCAATTGGCGTTTATGCTTTTAACTAATTATCTTCATTAAAAAAAGACTTGTGCTAATTCTAGGGTCACCAACATAGTACCAGGTAGCCCTCACCTGAGTAGACCTGGTTCTATAAACAGTTCACAAGTGATTGGCATACTATTTTAGTGGTTGACTGAGCCTAGTTTAACCCTACTTCCAAGAATTACAACCAGTTAATAACGTATAAAAACCATAGTAACAACATAGTAATAACTTTTTAAAGAAAAAAAAACATACACTGGTAGCCCTTTGCGCTAATCAGAAACAAAAAGTAGGTCTCAGCTTCAAAAGATTTGGTGTTCCGTGCTCTAGTTTAAAGCAGCTATTCTATTTACAAATGCCTTTTTACTCAACCTTGTCTAGAGGAAGACACACCATACATTTAAATGGATAATTTTAAGATTTTTTATTTTTTTTGCTTTAAATGGATTTCTTGCAATTACATTTTACAACACCAGGGGCCTACAAACTCCGGGGGAAAAACACATTGTTAAACACCTATATAAGCTTAGAGTTCCAAAAATAGATATCCCAAAATGCGTTCTCTTGCTCAATGGAGAGGACAATTTCGATTTGAAGAATAACAGAAGGCATATTGATCATTCATTACCTCCACCACCCATGTCTATCTTATTACAGCGCTGAGCGAGAGGAGCTCTTGCTGTGCCGGCCTGACACTCATTAATCATCTCAAGTGGACAGCGCTAACAGGCAGTTGGCTGCATCACCCTTTTATTTTCTTCCAGGCGATACGGCAACAACAATCCTCGACAACCAGACCATGATGCCTCTTCAGACCAAACAAACAAGTCAATTTCCAGTAAAAAGGTGTAATGGACCTGATGAAGGCATGTCATACATGTAAAATGTTCCTACTTCATGAGCCAGGCAGCATGTTTAATGGTGATTCCGTGGGCATTAGCGGCTACGCCTAAAGATAATGGACGATGCTCAAGAATAGGACGGATGGACATTTGAAGTTACGACATCAGAATACGAAAAAACGTTTCTGGGAAACGCCATCGCACATACGCTTACAGGGAGTGGAAAGCTAATTCTAGCAATGCTATCACTTCCAATGCTATACCGATATTGCAACCCAAAGTATTGCCACTACCAATATTGATCAGATACTATTATGGAAAGATTTATACATGTTGTTTTCCCTTTTTAATTTTAATAGGGCACATATTAGATTGAAATTGCCCAATTACAATTCCATTAGGTTAACATTACATTGCAATTTTTAGTCTTTGCCGTTTTGTTTTGGAGGAAAGGGTTGATGTGATGAATTGTTTTGCATTTTAGTGTTATGAAGAGTAAAATTAACTTAAACATTAATTTCTAAAAGAGTTATGGACTTCCTTTAAATGACCAAAAATATTAGAGGTTTCAGATGCAATCCAATAAAATTGGGTACTTGTTTTTGGAGGTTATATTCCATATAAGTATCAAAGATTTTTAAGTCACCCTTTGTTCCCCATAACTGATTATAATAGGCGGAAAGTGTTTATTTTGGAATAATCCATATTATAGCCTGAGAAAACACATAAGGTTCCCAAATAGAAATTATGCAGGAAGCAAATAATAATAATTTAATTTCCTGGGAGCGCGCAAAAGAGTTGGCAACCACTAAAACTTTAGCTAGCATAGTAACATCTTTGCAAAAAGAAAAATTGCAACATTCAATAAAGCTCGGGAGAAATATTTAGATTAAAAATAAATACATAAATAAATAAGAGTGTGAGAAAGAAAATACTCAAATTAATTACACACACTGCATACCAAGCTTGAAGATTATAAATTGACCAAATCTGTATGATTTCATTGGTACAACCGATAAGATTGAATAAGAGAACCAACAAAAGGCACTATCAATAATTACATACGTTTGGGAAATTCTTCTCAGTTCTAACACTAAATTAGGACTTGACTGCAATGGGATATCTAGGTCACAAGGTCACAACTGTTGAAAACCACTACGGGGGACCCAACAGCATAAATAAACAACATCAGTTATTTTCATTGTGCAAAGAGTGCAAGAGAATAAAAGACTTGCTAACACAACAAGAGACAGGAATTGTAACATGCCTTCTATGGAAAGATAGCCGGCCAGGATTTAGGCAGCTGCTGAAATTCCTCAACCATTAGCACACAAACAGACGCACACACCTACGCGGCAGTTTTTAGGGCATGGGGCAGGAAATGGGAATCCCTCGCAAGTTTTCCTTCCGCTGCTGCTTTCCTCTTGCAGCCTGGAGGCCTCCTCGATGAATGAGGTGGGAAAAATCTCACTGCCATTTGTCCACAAACCATCAACAGATTCCTTTGCTTGACTAACGTATGCATGGACGCCATTCAAGGCTTTTTGTTATTCAAGCTGAGGAAATAACTGCTATATATAAATACGGTATTTTCCGGACTATAAGGCACACCTAAAAACCCCAAATTGGACAGAAATCTGAAAGCGCACCTTATATGTGTATAAATTTGGAAATGCGTACAGTATGTGTAATACTATACTGCACAAGGTTTTACGGCATACCATTGTATTGTGCAGGGATTGAGCGATCAAAGAACATCACTAACCAAGAGTGCCGAAACCTAGCCACAAGAACGCCAGTGATACAGGCAACAAACAAAAAGGCATTATGTCACACTATTTATACTCATGGTGCCAGAAACAGCATTTGGAGAATGGAGGAAACAGAAAGTCATTCAAATGAAAGATGTAAAAAAAATGCAAAGACATATTTATCATCAGATAGACCAAAGCCGCATTTCTCTCGTCATGCTTTTTTTGCGTTTATGTATATCTTTTAGGATAATTTTCCGTTTTTTCCATTCTCTAATAATCATTTCTGGCACCGTGGGTAAAAATAGTGTGATAATGAGATCAAATATATTACCTTTTATTGTGACATCTGTATCATTGGTGGTCTAGTGGTGAGAATCCAAAGCTCTCGATACCCATTGCATGCAATGTTCTGAGATCATGGTAGCGACATTTATTGACTGATCAATCATTGCAGAAATACATAAAGTAAATATAAATATATTTGTACATGTGTATTATATACTGTATGTTCTACTTTGTTTTAACACAACTTCTTGTATCACTAATTATTAAACCCAATTATTTCAAACAATATATCCTTTAGAAAATCAACAAATTGATAAATCATGAAATTGAGAGTACGATTTTGAAAGTTTAATGTAATTAATTAATTTATCTAAAGCTAGTCATGGTTATTGAACAATACTCAATAATGGTGGGTATATTATAGGAAGTTATAAACACATGTTTTAAATACCGTAGCTGTTTTTGCACATGTTATGAGTGTTGGATTGGCATTAAAATAATTCAAAATGATTTGTTGTCATCCCAAAATTTTGCGGCACATTGATTCTCTAATCAATAATATTTTAAAAATGTCGTTAGGGTCAAGTTATTTTGTTTTAAAAATCGACCAAAAATCGAAATCATCAAGACAGACAAATACAAATCAAGATTTTACTGATGGTCAATACTGCGCACCGTACATTATTCGTGGAGTTCAATATGCATAGCACATTTTAGACCTCGCAATATAGTTCACTGCAAATGACTGAAAACACCCAAGTTTAGGCAACAGTGAACCAAAGAGCTGCTCAAGTGCTCTTTCGTCCGTACCCCGAGCAAATAGCGTAATAATCTCAACCCCGCATCTTTGAAGTAGAAATGAGAGGAGTGGTGACATGGTGTAATGAGAGAGCAGTTGCGCTTCTTCTGGTTTATTCTGACATGTGTAAAAAACACCAAAAGGAGAATCCCCCACCTCCCGGTTCACCAAGTCGCCGCACAATTTGTCTCCCTGTGATTACGAAGCCGCAGCAGAGGTCAGCTGAGTGCCTCTCGCAGTTGAAATGATACACTGGCTGCATTAAAGTCAATTAGCTGCCGATATTCGCTCTTATCCCGCCCCGGCTGTTTAATGCTGCTCTTCCACTGCTAATAATTACGAGCAATATAACAGTCAATACACTCAGAGAAGGAAAGAAAAACTTCCATATTCTTTTTCCCTTTGTCCATTATAGATGAGCACTCTGTTGGTCAGAGTTAATGTCACTGACCCCTCCTCGTCTTTGTTGCCAGGGAATTTAAGCCAAGCTGGCTAAGGTAATTAGATGTCTTTGTCTTTATTATCAAATGTAATTGATTTTCATAATCCCATTTTATGATGGAACGTCTGGCATACACATGTATGACGTAAGAATATGTGGTGATGTACTGAAACAGGTCATCACTTTCTTGGCTTTACATTAAAAACATCCGCCAGAAACTATACTGGATGTGCTGATGCTAGTTGACGAATTTCACTGACATTGCAGTTGTAAGTAGTCAACTAATTTTGGAATCGAGTTCAAGCAAAATAGATTTAAAAGTAAGGGAATATGCGATACAAAATGTTATTACATGTGGATTCCTCATCCATTTATTCATTCGTGCAAAAAGTATATTGGTTCTAACGTGCCATTTTGTAAGCAAATACAGTAAGACCTCGGTTATCGCGGTTAATTGGGACCAAAACCACCCACGATAAGTGAAAATCAGCGAAGTAGCGGCGCACCTTCAAAAAAAAAAAAAAACTTTTTTTTTAAAAAGAATTATTAGTTTTTAGACCCAGTTAATGGGGACCAAAACCACCCGCAAAAACTGAAAATCTGTGAAGTAGCAACGCCCCTTCAAAAAAAAAAAAAAGAATTTTTCTTTTTTTTTAATTATTATTATTTTTTAGACCCGTTTAATGGGGGCCAAAACCACCCGCAAAAAGTGAAAATCTGCGAAGTAGCGACGCCCCTTCAAAAAAAAAAAAAAAAAAAAATCTCATCTCATTTCATTATCTACACCGCTTATCCTTATTATTCGCGTGCGAGCCCCTAACCCGCGGCGCGGGTACTTTCGGGCGCGATACGCACGACACCGCGATGGCCTGTCGTATGCGCAGCAGAATGCGCATTCACGCGAGGGGGGGGAGGATTTTGTACAGGAGTCGGATTTGGGCACAACACCGGCGCACGGTTTTGGTGCGGCTTCCGCTTCACCGCCGTAATGCATAATAGTCTTTGAGATCCCGTCAACAAACACGAGCTTCAACGTGCGCCACGAGCACCATGCTAAGCCAGGAAGGCTCTCGACTTACTCTGGCCGTACTGAGTGTACTGGTAGCCCACGGCTGCACACTGCTGGGTCCACGCGGCTTCCGCTTCACCGCCCCCTAACCCCCACAGGTCCCCTCTACCCCTTTCCCCCCCATCGAGGGCCGTGTAGCGCCATGTAGAGCCATCGCGGCCCGAGCGGGAGACGTGACGTTGGTGACTTTTTGTTTCAAGATTATGCTATCAAACCAAATGGCTTTTTTTTTTATAAATAAACGCATTATATATACTACTATCGCCCAATTATTTTAATTAGCTCACTTTATGGTTTCAATAAGCATATTATATAGAATACGATCGCTTTTGTCGGAAGCGCAGCAGGATGCGCGTTCACGCGAAGGGGGGGGGGGGGGGGGGTGGGGATTCTGTACGGGAGTCGGATTTGGGCACAACACTGGGAAACGAGAACGGCGCGCCGTGCTAGGGTCGTCGGTCGAGGGGGATTCCCGCAAAAAGTGGCGACTCCCCTTAAAAAAAATTTTTTTTTTCTTCTACCATTACAGACGGCGAAGCTCTGAATCTGCGAACGTCGAACCGCGAAGTAGCGAGGTCCCACTGTAGTACAATGGAAAAAAAAAAAAGAGTTTGTCACTCACTGTAGATTCAAAAAATGGCCACGTGACACCGTTTGTAGAGTTGATAGTGATATATTAAAAATGTTTCTTCTCAGAGGTCAATATTTAATAGCATTAGTTGAACAACATTGGCCAGGACAACATTAAAATGACTTTTTTTTAACTAAAGACCATGTTAGATGAAAGTAAACACAACTCAATTTTAGAGATCAACTTTTGGAAGGAATAAGATAATAAAAATGAAAAAATACCCAAAAGACACCCAGTGCTTTGTGGGCTGCCCCTGTAGGTGTGATGAGCTTTATTTTTTGTTCAAAGTTACTATTTCGAGTGCAGTGGAAGTCCCGCATACGATGACGGTGTCTCACAGTATTTTCACTTTACAGTGAGGAATAAGATGTTTTTTAGGCCCCTTTTTACCCCACTAGATGACATCAACAACAAATTATTTTGCACGCCCATAAACATATAATATTCAATCGTTTTAGTGTTTGTGCGTATCACAGTGCGAGTTTTCTGAGATGCAAATTCCAGTCTGCTATTGGTCGACGTCATTCAAGAGAATGGTGTGCTAAAGGTTGGCGTCACGCCATCAAGAAAATGCTGATACACTACTGGCTGAACTACTTCCCACACTGCCTTTCTTTATGTCCCTTAAAACAAGGAAAAACAGGCTCAGAGACCGTGTGTTCCACAAGGCCATCGCAACTATAAACAAGCGCGCAAAACTGAAAATATACAATTTGCAATTTTTTTTGCCCCTTCTTTCTTGCAAGTGGAAGGTTAAAAATCAGTTTTAATTCCAAGCCCCCTCCACCCTTCTGCAATCACCCACTAACTCCACTGTACAATATCAAGTCACGTCACACCAAAAGTAAATAATAGTTTTTTTTTTCCCTTGAAACATATATTTATCCATATTGTTATTTAATCATATGCATGGATTGTACACATAAGCAGTACTTCCTAAAGATTATTTTGTTATCTTATTGGTTTTTTTTTTTTTTTATCCGGAGTACTGGGGCATTAGAGTTGATTACCATATGTTTGCATTTCCCTTATTCCGACCCAGAATGGATTTATATAATGTCCCTGGTGTCTACTAAATTGTATGCAACAGGTAGCACAAACCTGTGTGCACTGCTACTATTTAAACAAATGTCGCAGGTTATTCTTTTATTGTATCGGTGATTAGCACAAGTTGGCACGGCGCATCCAGTCAGTTATCTGCTGTCAGGCGATGTCGGTGTCAGAGTGATAGATCGGAAAGAGTAAAGGGGTCACCAGACAACAACTCCCGCCGTCTGCCACTAAACAGAGACGCTAACAGGACCCAGACAGATTCCGGCCCACCCTCTCAGCTGAATTCTTCTAGCCCACAAACGAGGACTTTAACAAACTGACCAGTCTGAGAGGGTTCACTGGATAGAATGGAGGCAGCCCCGTGAAAATCAACCAGTTGAAATCAGAGACATTTTGATCCGAAGAAATTAAAGGTACCTCTTTTCTGCATGAAGGTGAAGAGATCATCCAAGAACTCCTTCCGTTTGGGGTCATTGTCCAGCTCGTACAACTAAAAAAAGGCATTACTTTTGTCACATTCAGTATAATATTACAATGCATCTCATGAGTTTCTCTGTTTGCTTTACTTATTTAAGCAGTGCCTAAACCAGACCGTGCATTTTATAGTGAAAAGAAAATCGCCTAAAGAAAATGTTTACAAATTAATTCTCAGCTCCAGTTTAATTTTTTTGACCTTGAAACAGTCTTTGAAGCAGAGTGTGTAATATTTGAATTCTAGAGGGGACCGTTGGCAAGTGCAAACTAAAACCACTGGCAAATAATCCCTGCAGATAGATGCCAAACAAACATGGCAGCAACTACTAGGTATGAATTCCACTATTTTAAATATTTATGTTTTTTTTTAAATAAAAATTAACATTGGTATGACAATTCATGTATTTTTGCATAGTATTCTAATCAATGATTTTTTATTATGTAAAACTTTTGTACCACTAGGAGGCACTAAATATTACACATTGCCCCTTCAATGTAGACTTAGTTGAAAACAGTGTTATTTTCAAAGTGTCTTGCACGGAATACTTAATTTGTGGCTCAGTATGAGTAAATACTTTTGCTTTTTATATCCATCCATCCATTTTATGGGCCGCTTTTCCTTACTAGGATCGGGGGGTGCTGGAACTTGTCCCAGCTCTTTTTAAAAATATATATTTTACTTAATTTGTGTCATTTGAACTGTTTTAGTTTTACTAGATTTTAAACTTCTTTTTATTCTAGTAAGATGAGGAAAACTAGACTTAAAATTAGCTAAAATATCAACCACTGGGACACCTTTTTTTTTAAATATAGTATTTGAAGTTGTTTTTCTAGTAAAATGAAGAAAATATGGCGTAAATTTAAATAAGACAATTTCCTGCGGCGCACCAGACAAGCACAGTGGTTGAAAAACATTGACCTAGATAAATGGGTTGCACTTACTTTTACAGAAGAGGTGATATAACAATTTTGATTAACGTATTCATTCATGCATAACACGCATTTTTTAACCCAAAAAAAAAAAACCTCAAACTTTAAGTGTGCGTTCTTCACAAGGCTTTACTGTATTTGTGCAATGATTAATCATCAACTACAATTGATCGATGACCACAATTGCAAAACATTGGATGCAACAGGAATCAAACCCTTCTCGCAACGATGAGAGCGCCAGATCTCAACTCTTTTAAACCACTCGTGATATGGATGACATATGAAAAGATATTCGATTTTAGCTCACTATCACACTATTTTTATTCACGGTACCAGAGACGAATATTAGAGAGAACAGAAAGTTGTCTCGAAAGATAAAAAAAAATGCAAAATAATCACAACAAGGTGAACGACTCTTTGGTGTATCTGATGATGAATTAGACTTAAAAGGACATTTGATAAATATATTGTTAATTTTATGTTGGTATTGTTTTCATTGATTACATTGTCAATAAATAATTTTAATCATGCTGCACATGTTTAACAACATTTGTCACTTACAATGCTTAGTTTGAGCTGAGAGCCAATCTTTTATGAAAAATTAGGGGTGTGCATTACACACAAGTGCTAGTTATGCAAAAATAGAGTACTTCTCAGAAGTCATTTCAAGTTAAATTCACCTTTAATTAGGGCTTTTTTTCTTTTTTTACAAAAATGGTCGCACCTTAGCAAAATCTCTGGAGGCTTCTCCCCTTCCTCGGCTACTGTCGCCTTCATCCGCCCAGGTTGCGCTTCCATTCTAAGATAAATAGATAAAAAAGACAGGTGAGCAGAAAGTCAAACATGTAACCTCAGAAATGAGGGGCAGATAGGCTAGAAACAGTTTAAAAACATGTGTTACTTCATGAGATGGAGTTGCTACATTCTCAACAATCTGGAAATGCACTTTTCTGCTGGTTGAGAGCGCGACCACCCCCCTTGGCTCCTGTGAAGCCCCATTCCACCAGAAACTACTTCTTCCTTTATCATCAAACATCTCCATTTGACCCGAACCATCTGTATGTGCGCCTTGCCCTCCCGACCTATTCTTCCGACCCAGCTGGATACCAAATCCACCCTCATCCCCCTTCAATCTAACTCCCAAGTTCATGGTGTATCGTGAGGCTGTCAGGAGAGGGCAGGCTGCTCAACAGCTTTCATCAACACATACAGATGTGTAGCAATAGTGGTTGTGTTTGTAATTGAGGGGGGAAGGCTGGGTTGGAAGGGCCCCACAAGACGGGAAGGAAGGAAAACATGGACAGAGAGGGCCGGGTGCATGGTATGTGGCGAGCAGGAATGTCTCCTTAAAGACAAAACCTATAAAAGCATCAGGAATAACAACAAGGTCCTTTTGGAGCAAGGTAAGAGGCAGGGTGCGCGATAAAGGTGGGGTGGGGTCAACAGCTCCATTTCAGGGGTCTCGGTTCAAACAGGAGCTCATAGGTCGGAAAGGCCAGAAGGTTATGTATGTGGTGATAGTCACACAAATGCTTGTAAAGGTTTGAGCTACATCAATTTGTAAAAATCAGAAGGCAAAGAGATAATCGTCGTAATACAATTGATCGAGAAATCGGATTGAGCTTGCCTGGTCAGGGTTCGACAATTAACTGATAGCACTGACCCTTGGCCAGCAGTTGATTTAGTCAATTCCTTTTTGAAAATAATATAAATGTCTTCCCTTTCTTTATTATAGCCATTAATGAAAAAGGAACATGATTCTCTCGGAACGAAATGTGTAGTTGTTACAGTCAAGTAATTTTATTATCGAGATTGTACTCATAACAGAAACATGTACATTTGTAGTCATTTGTTAACGGTGGAAATGACAACTTGTCATGTTTTTTTTCACAGGTGGGACTGCAAATTATAACATCTACGCAAGTTAACGTATAATTTTTGCTACTCAGTTTATTTGTTTCTTTTATAATAAATCAACCTTATTGCAACTCCCTTTATTGATTGATTGATATTTTGGGGGGCAGCACGGCGGCGCAGTGGTTAGCGCTTGTGCGGCACAGTTCATGTCATGGGAACCTGTCGTGGGTTCAAATCCAGCTCCAGACTTCCTGTGCGGAGTTTGTATGTTCTCCCCGTGCTTGCGTGGGTTTCCTCCGGGCACTCCGGTTTCCTCCCACGTTCCAAAAACATGCATTTCAGGTGAATTGGCCGGTCCAAATTGTCCCTAGGTGTGAATGAGCGAGTGAGTTGTCTGTCCTCGTGTGCCCTGCGATTGGCTGGCAACCAGTTCAGGGTGTCCCCTGCCCACTGCCCGGAGATGGCTGGGATGGGCTCCAGCCCCCCCCGCGACCCCAATGAGGATAAGCGGTACGGCTGATGAGATGAGATGATATTTTGGGTTAGAAATGAGCACTATACACCAGTAAAAAACTCAGTAATTGATCAAACAAACATTGGATTATTATGTAGTGGCCTTTACTGAGATCTGATCAAAACCTGTTTGAACATACTCAGAAGACACTAAAAAGAAGCCTGCAGACAAAAGTTGGAAAACATTTTTTAAATAAACATTTTTTGCATTAGCTAAGCAGTAATACTGATTTCATAAAGCAATTGGGGGGTGATGAATAATCATTAGTATCACCAGTATGCTGATAAATATTTAATAATGGCCTTTTTAAACATTTTCTTACGAGAAAACACCCTAAGACTAAACTTAACCCCAAACCTGTGTTTACCAACAGCATACTAATTATCAATCATCAAGGACATGGATCATGAATAATGAAATCAATATTTACAAATGTTTAACTGATGCTAAATAGTATGTACTTATTATAATATGATAACCACACCAAAAACATTTGATTGCAGATCGCATTCGTCAACAATGGTTTAGGGTTCGAGCCAAGTTGATGGCATTTTTTTCCTGGCTTTCTTTTTTTTTTTTTTAAATGGTGTTGAAAGACTTTGTTAATTTTTTTGGTTTGTGTTAGAAAAGGCAAAAAACATGCCAGGCAATTTTAAGAAAGATTTAGATTACAGAAAGTCACTTTTTTTTTTTTAATTCAACTCGTCTTTGGAATATTTGTATTAAGTCGCAAGATGCAAAATGTCCCCAATTTTCATGAACTCAAACCCCAGCTTTCCCCAATCAGGTTCTCTAATCTGTATCATGCCACTGAAACGTGCCATAGTATTATCATGTTAAGGTATAAACACACTTTAGTACATTAGGAAGAACATACAGACCTTTGTACAGCATTTGTCCACACTTCTGTTAACCTTTAGCCGTTATAAACGACAATAACAAGTAATAAATCCGCTTGCTGGATAGCTATGTATAATCTTGAATACTTTAGCGGTCGTCAGGATATTCAACTGCCCAAAGTTTAACAAAGTAATCTGACTTAAAAAACGCGAGAAACAGGGGAAAACTTTTTAACTTCAATAACAAAACTGATATTGTTTGCTCTTTATTGTCATTGTGACCCCACCAGCTTTTATATTCTGACCGTTTTCCCCATAAATTAACTGATACCAATTTCAACTATTTTTGCCCTGCCGCTGACCTCCAACCCTTCAGGGCGAATACATACAGACTCTTTGGGCCTTTAAACATGATGAACTGCACCCTAAAAAAACTTCAGAACTGCCAAAAGACATTTCAACAACTTCCCTATATCATTGTATAGATATGTGGCGAAGCTCATAAACCTCTCCAATCAAAGTCTAAGGAGAAATGCATCGTTGGAGCTGACCCTAACAGATCTCGCGGGCGAATTAGACATGCTTTATTTGTTTATGGTGTAAGGGATCGATAAAAAGACAACCACAAGATTGATATATTTATTCATTCATTTATTTTACCCTCACTTGGGTCCCAGGGGTTGTGGAATCTATCCCAGCAGACATCGAGCAGTGAGCAAGGGTCACACTGGACTGATTGCCAGCCAATCACATGACAAACATAGACATACAACGACTTACACACACATCCATAACTAAGAACAATTTTTGGAGTCCCAATATGACCTGCCATGCATGTTTTGGAATGTGGAAGGAAATTGGAATGTCCAGAGAAAAACCACAGATTCACAGGGGTAAATGCAAACTCTGTAAAGAGAGGCTGTTAACAAAAATCAAACCCTGGATTTCTGAACCGTGAGGCAGACATGCTAAACAGTCATCTGCCGCACAACCCAGATTCCTTATAAGTACACATAATAATCAGGATCCACAAAACTGGATAGTCAACATCACAAACAACGTTCAAAATCCAAAAACAACCCAAAAGACCCAGTTTGCAGATATTGAATTAAGAATAAGTAACCATGCAATTAACATGATCCACAAAAGGGTAATAAACATTACAAACAATATTCAAAATCCAACCAACTCCAAAAACCCAGTTCAAAGATTTCATATCAAAAATAGCTAACAAAGCAAATAATAAGAATGATAATATTACTTATATGGTCTATGCAAAATGTATCTTTGGTATTTACAGCCCAGCAATTATATAAGGCCCTTAAACTTTATTATTTGCCAGTGACCGTTCCATGGTTGGGTATGGTACCTAATCCGAGGATCAGTGTTTTGACACCACCGCTTTATTGAAATAAATCAGTAGGAGCAGAATTGACAATGGCTAACAATCGCTGACTGGCTTAGTTTGGACTTTGGAAGGCGACAAAATGAAAATATAACATCAGAGTAACTGTCTGTTCAGTTAACAAGTTTGGTTATGTTAGGAGTTAATACAAACATGTTGACACAGAAAATATCAGCCGGCCCAAAGGCTGTGCGGGTCCTGCCTTTAACTCGAGACAAAGTCCATCGCACTGCCATCAACGGGAGGTTAGCTTGAAAAAAATAATGCATTAGGACGAGATGATCATATATTGGATTTTGCCAAGAGGACAATAAACGAGTAATGGTAACTGTATTTGCGAAATATTGTGCAAAACCCTTAGCACCAAAAGAACCTTTACAAATACTTAGGTTCGCCACCTAAAGTCAAGATGACAACTCCTCAAACTTTGCATCTTCGCGTCTCCTTATTCGCCACATCAAATGCCGAACTGTTAGCCCTGAATTGCCATACAAGCCAATATGGCAAAAAAAGTCCAAACTGGACAAAACAGTGAAAAAACACCAGTCAACAGTCGGACCCCATTAATCCTATGAAAATCCAACGATTTATAAACCTCACAAAATCACTTAACTTCATAGTTAAGACTTGAATAGTTTAATATTTACCTCATAAAATTTTACTTAGAGTAACAACATTAGTTGGATAGAATAAAAATTTGTATTGGAAAAGAAGTTCCCAACTGGCACCAGATATCATTTGGACATTCGTTTTTGGGCTACATCTAGTCTGGTCTGTTACAGACTGAATAATTCAAAAAATGTTTAAAATTGGGTTGTTGTCGGGATGACCTCGTCCAATGTGGTCCAAGCTTAGTCTTTTTAACAAAGTTTTTTGAACTTTCAATTTTCAACCTAGTAACAGAGACTTTTAGGAAGGAACCTTGACGTCTTTTTAACATCCTTGCAACCATTTTCTCCTGGGTGGGTTGGCTTTGAAAAGGTCAGTCCCCTTAAATGGTAAAGACATGTTGGATCTTGATGGGAGACTCCGGTCCAAAACAAGAATGTTAATGCTTCACATCACCTTTGTAGTCAGTTTAGGTGACCACTGAAGATTTCACTCATCATGATCAGCCACCCTGACACCATGTGCTCAAATTACTCAAATCTTAATAAGGACACACTAAAATCTCAGACTAAAAAAACGCCAGCATGAAAACATTTAAATTTGGATCTCGGGGAAAAGTTCTGGAATATTAGTTTGGTCCAAGTTTTCTGAAAACATGCCTTAATCCCCTTACTGTTCCTGTAAAATTCGCCAAAAATCCCAATCCAAGAAGTACCTAAGGTAAATGGAA
This sequence comes from Urocampus carinirostris, assembly GCF_059441175.1. NCBI lineage: Eukaryota > Metazoa > Chordata > Actinopteri > Syngnathiformes > Syngnathidae > Urocampus > Urocampus carinirostris. Next base: position 25,943,709 of record NC_142352.1, read on the forward strand.
TTCTGTTCTTGAACCGTCTGATGAAGAATATGGATAGTGGCCATTTGGAGACGATCAGTACACAGGCCATAGAACTTTGCATTCGTGTATTTTATTTTGGCCAATTTTTGGAAATTGTGAAAGAGTAGTAAATGTTTGATTTCTTGTTCTGGAAGTGAATCCCTAATTGTGCACACTTGCGCGTTATAAGTGTGTAAAAATGAATCACGATTGGCTTTGCGCACGTTTTTCTCAGGCTATGATTTAAAGACACACTGTAAATGAGTACATAGTTATGTTGGGAAGTCAATATGTCAATCCACATATAAATCGGTCACTATTGGCTATAGATTTATGAAGCCGAATTGGTCATGACGTTTTATTTCAACACAGGCTCTCATAGGTTGTCACCGTAAAAAAAAAAAAAAAAAAAAAAAAAAAAAAAAAAAAAAAAAAAAAAGGTTGCAATTGGCCAAGAGCGGTGTCAATCAAAACGTCAAAGGCTAGCGTAAGTCTTAAAACAACCTGAAGAGTCTCGCATATAACCAAAATCGTCACACACTGCAGGAATGCTTTTAGGCGGATTCTTTTTTTTCTTTTTAAATCAGTCGGCATTATCGTGCGTTTAAGAATAAACATTTTACACGGTTGGTATGTACGGACTTTCGTAAATGTAACCACACCATATTTGCGCTGGCGGACCATCTGAACGTTATTGGGTTGTGAAATACAGTAATACCTCTTTATACGAGCACCTCTGAACACAATAATTTCAGTATACGTTTTTTTTTTTTTTTTTTTTTAACAAAACTCTAGCTCAATATTCCAAGGAAAATCCAGTTCAATAGCAATCCCAAGGGCTACCACTAGACACCCTCATTGCTCATGACTGCTTACTGCCAGCATCAGCTCGTCCAGTTCGTGCAAGAAAACTATCACAGGTTAAAGAATAAACAATTGTAATGAAAATGTTTTTGTGTGTATGTTCATTTAAAGTTACAGTAACTTAAATTGTGCTTACGTATCATCAACAATCTTTCAGTCTCATACCTGATAGCCCCCACCAATTGCTCCTCTTATTAATGATTGCAAATCCTCCTTATTGAACACTAATAATCCTCAATAACACAACGTTGCACCTATTTACACACACCTAGACTGACTATGTTGGCGGCACGGAGGCTGGGTAGTTAGCCCGCAGCCCCTTGGTGTAGTCGTGTAGGGTTCAATTCCAGCTACCGCAGCCTTCCCGTGCTAAGTTTGCATGTTCTCCCTGTGCCTGCATGGGTTTTCCTCAGGCACTCCGGTTTCCTCCCACATTCCAATGACAGACATGTGAGGTTGATTGGCCGGTCCAAATTGTCCCTAGGTGTGAATGAGCGAGTGAGTTGTCTGTCTCTGTGTGCCCTGCAACTGTCTGGCAACCAGTTCAGGGCTGCCTGAAGATAGCTGGGATGGGCTTAAGCACCCCCGTGACCCTACTGAGGATCAGTGGTGCAGAAACTGGACGGATTGATAGACAGACTATGTAGAATACCCACATGCCGACAGTCTATGATGATCTTGTCTTCTGCTACATGTGACAGAGACGATTTGGATGAGAGCCGAAATGGGCAAGACAAGATATGTATTATTTAGCTTATTATTTTCCCATATGAAAATTGTTATATGGTGTACAAAATGTGAAATGATCAAAAAACGTAAGCAATACGGGGAAAGAGTATCAATTGACAGGTATGCAATCTCCTTGGATGATGCCCACCCACAACCCCGGTCATAGTAATCTCAGATTTTATTTTAATAATATTCTATTTAGCTTATAAATTTATTTTTTATGTTTAATTAATATTCAAATGTGTTTTACTGATCATGAAGATCTTTTATAGCTGTTCACTCTGATGCTTTGAGGAGGACGAGAGCAGACACATAATTTTGAATCATTCCATATTGGGAAAATTTGCTGGTTACACAAGCAATTGGAGCTACGAGCAGTCCTAGAAGGAATTAAGTTCATAACAAGAGGTACCACAGTATCACGCTTGTTACAGGGACTAGAAATGTAGCACAGAAAAAAATACCAGCAGCCATTGTTTCCATCTTATGCAATTAGTGGGTTTGTTGGGCTAATCATATTACGGACAAACGTGACTGACCGGCTCCCTTCAACATTAGGGATCAGAATTTACATGCACAGGAAGTGAGCTGTAGCTGGCCTCTACATTTATAGAATGGGGAGATGGGAGAGAGAAAGGAGGAAATAAAGGGTCCAAAGTTCCCTTGTGGCTTATACTGACTGCATACAATTTAAATGATTGGTAGGGCATGTAAAACCGGTTTAACTATCCGTTGAGACTCAAACACGGGGTGTTAATTTGGGCGTTAATGCGGCCTGAGTAAACATTCTCTGCACATCGCACAATTTACTTTTTGCAAATCCCGATGACTCAAAGGGCTGATACCAAGCCGGAAGGCAATTCTGACGCTGTGGTTACACAAAAGATAGTCTGAAGTCTGGATGAACCATTTTAGTAAAGGAGCAGGCAGGCTGCAGGAACAGGAAGGGTTAATGGCTGCTGCTGGTGCTCAGGGAATGGGGGGTTGGCATTGATTGCTCAGGATGTTGACAGCACTTCTCCAATTTGATAGTGCAGCTGTTATTAGATGAAGAGGCACCACCTCAGTAAAAGCTTCACGTGATTCGCATCCTTACAGAAGAATGGGAGAAGTCGACATTTTAGTAGCAGATCTGAAACTAAAGTAATGTTAAGCAGAAAAAAATGCATCTAGTGCATTAATGTCGGATGTTTACTGGCAGGCAAGGCTTCTGACTAGGGTTTGGCAAAATTAGATTGTGGGGGACTTCAATTGTATTGGCTAATGTGAAAGGCTAAGAGCACATATTTTCACTGATGCGACCACTATCTGCATTACCCGAATAAATTAGCTTTACCCATTAGCATTAACGACTGACGCTGTTAGCGTAACAACTAGTATTAATGGCTGGAGTAGCAGTCAGTCTGCAAGCTTTAGCAGCTAGCACTGCTTACAAGGCGTGCCCATACGTGTGACCTAAGTTTTCCCAAATGCACTGATTTAAAGACAACATGTAAATAAACCAGTTCTGTTGTTTTTGATGTCCTGTAATTAGAAGACAATTGTTGCCGTCATGTGGGAGAAAACGATATTCCTCTTTTTTTTTAACTTTTTTTTTTACCTTTATTGAAGGCGTGTGACCCAATTTGGGGCTTTTCAATACAATTATCTAATTTTGTAAGTTGTTTTAAATAAGATAAACCATTTTGGGTTGGGGGAGGTGGCTGTTTGGGACAAACAGCCTAATGTACCATGAAAAAAATTCAACAAGGCAAAGAGTAAAACATGACAAAAACGTAGTTGCGTTTTTTTTACCAACATGGCAGCAACCATACAAGGTTATTGAATTGGATGGAATTCAAAATATTAGCGGTAATTACTCTTTCGAGCTACATTGTAATTTTTGTTGCAGGCCTCAAGCATATTTCTCAATTACAAACAGAAAAAAACAAGACAGTAAAACAGACAAAAAATGTGTAAACAAGCAAAAAGGCTTGAAAAGTATTGTGATTTAATTATGATTATGATTTTATTTGAAGAAAAATCATAATGTCAAATAAAATTTAAAAAATATATTTGTATTAGACTTTCTGCCACTTTTATGCAACTCAAAGTGCTGGATAAAGAATGTATATGGAGAACTAAAGATAAAGGTAAAAAGCTAAATCTACTCAAGTCCAGAAAATGTATTGAAGTCGTTGTGTATTTTTTAACTTTCATTCATCCGTTATCTGCACTGCTTATCCTCAGTAGGGCCGCGGGGGTGCTGGTGCCCATCCCAGATATCTTCAGGCAGTGGGCAGGGGACACCCTGAACTGGTTGCCGGACAGTCGCTGGGCACACAGAGACAGACAACTCACTCGCTCATTCACAACTAGGGACAATTTGAACCGGCCATTTAACCTGACATGCATGTTTTTGGAATGCTGGAGGAAACCGGAGTGCTCGGAGGAAACCCACGCACGGAGAGAACATGCAAATTCCGTACAGTAGCTGGATTCGGACACATGACCACAGAACCTTGCCATTCAGCCGCCATGCCGCCGTATCTTTTAACTTCCTACACAAAATAAGATCGAATTCATTCAAATTTCTCAAGCAAAGAGTATTTTTTTAAAAAAATGCACATTTATACAATAGTTTGTGTATTTTGGATTGTTTTTAAAATTAATATTGTTCTTTTTAATCAAGGATTAAGGTGCTAATTATTACAACTGTCCCTTTAAACTTTCATATTACGGTGGGGACGTCAAACGATCACCCTGCGGGCAGCAAGTGGCCCCCAGGCTGCATGCTAGAGACCACTGCTCTAGGCTGTCCACCACCGGGGTTTTACAAAATTATATGGAAAACATTGCTCTGTATGATTAAATACTCACAAAAATAGCACAAAAATGCTCTTTTCTTTAAAATTGAATCGAATTTGCAACACTGGTCTGAAAAATCCCATTTGTTTTTTTTGTTTTTTCAAAATCGTGCAGGCCTACCCGTCATCATCGAAAAACCCCAGGTCTGCAACTAATAGGCACCAAGTTAGCCAATAAGCTCATCCACCTAACCTGTGGTAATCTCACGCTGAGCCTTCGTCACAAAGCCACATACTGTAGGGTCCCCTGGGCCATACCCATTGACCTGGAGGTTGGGAGAGTATGAAATCAATAACCTGGGATGCACAAACACAGGGAGGTCCTGCCCCCGCCGGACGCAATTTCACAGCGCGTGTCAATACTCATCATTCTCAGTCTTACGCCGCGTATGGGAAACGGGCACAAGGGCAGGATGACAACCGTGTGCTAGCCTATATCATGACACTCATTCGCTACAATGGGACTTCTTGAGCAGATTATGCCCTCCACCATCTTGCCTGAGCAGATTTAACAATGTCAGCCCAGCGTGCGATTTTACACAGACATTCCGACACAGTGGTGTGACGGCAGCGCCGTTTATTGAGCAAGCTCGTAATCGTGCGGGAAATTTGTGCCCACAGTTGGATATCGCTGTGTAAAAAAGAGATGGGATAAGCAGGATATGACTTACTTTTAAAGTTTGGGGATCTTTCTTTTTCATACTCTAGTAAACCGATGCCGGGATGTTTTTGTCCCCCAAAAATGTCCATTGAAATATACGTAGATAATAATTTGGAATTGGCACCCCTAGCCCTAGATGTTAAATTTTGGAATGGATGTAAATCTAATCTGGTCAGTTTTGAACGTGGTTCAGTCCGAAAATAGACATCAAGAACTAGGTAGAGTACATCTAGCCAATATGGTTCAACTTTAGTCAGAAAATTGTATTTGACAAGTTCACCCTGTCCAATATACATCCTAAATATACTATTGTGAAAACTGTTCAGACTATCAAGGGGATGGGACCAAGACAAGTCCTGCCTTTTTCCCGACAACCCTTATTTTCTTTCAGTTTTTCTCAGGTTTGTTGATTTTGATTTATTTTGTCATATAAATATTGGGTATTTTTTTAAAATTATGTTTTGTTTTAAAACATTTAAATCACCTTCAAAAATAAAAAAATATTTTTAAAGAAATTGTAATTGCAAATTGTGGACATTTCATTGAACACAACCACCCCCAGAAATTGCTTGTTTTATTTTATTTTTGTACAAGAGAAAGCTGCCAAATATATATATTTTTTGTGTAATCGGTTCATTTTATACAAAACATCCTGGGTCATTTTCTTTAAAATAACCCAAACAATCAGGTAGTTTTGTGTCAAATGTACCTGAAAATGTGTCAAATTGATCCAAGTAGTGGGTTGGTTCCATATTTGACCAAAATTATTTTAGAGAGTCGTATTTGACGAGTTTAACTCATTCAACGTGGACCACATCTAGCCTATCAAAAGTCACCTTTTCCACAACCTGAGAAAGATTTTTTCAACTGTCGCTTTTCTATCAAATAAAGATGTTGTTTGCACAGAACCTTGGGGTATACAGTATAACCATATTTCAAACAATTGTCCAGAGTGGGAGGTACCTAGACCTGCATTATGAAATTAACAAGAATGTTTTTTCAGCAGAGCTGGCTTCACAAAGAAAATCATCCAGCCTAGGTTCATAAAAACAATATTACTTACATAGTTTTAATAGAGAAATCTTAAGAAAAAAGAATGATTATTTCTTCTGTGAAACCAATTTATGTCCAAGTGAAAGAAGTGTTTGGATAGCAAAGTAATGATTACTGACGAGTACCCCGTGTCAAAATTGAATCTACCTTTGCAAATAGTGACAAATTGTAAATATTTAAGCGAGGGTAAGACAATTCTGCTTCTTGAACATATTTTGGTCAAAAGAGCACAAATATGGGGTAAATAGTTGGTGCAGGTGCCGCCTCAGTAATTACAGTCACAACAATCAAGCTTCTGGCGCAGTGATCTGGATAGCTGCCAGAAACGGTGAGGCGTGGTGAGCAATAGGACTTAAAACGACGATACAGAAGCTCAGTCTGCCCCGGGACGACTGGGGCAACGTATGTTTCTTACTGCAAGAAAGTTTGAATGTGTAAGCCAGTCAAGTCAAGTCACATTTATTTATATAGCCCTTAATCACAAAAATGTCTCAAAGGACTGCACAGGATTACAATGACACAATTACCTGATCTTAAACCAACATGCGGGCAAGGAACAACTCAAAACCTCAAAGTGAGGAAAAAGAGAAACCTTGAGAAGGGACCTCACAAGTGGTAATCCCCCTTTCAGGATGACCGAGGATGTTTTGTATAAAATGAACCGATTTTTTGGGGTAGTACGTTACACAAAAAATATATATATTTGGCAGCTTTCTCTTGAGCGGTTGAATAATGTTTTTCCCGTCACATAACGCATTATAAATGTTCAAAGCATTATAACAAAAGTATTATTATTACCAATATTAAAATATTTTTTAGTATAAAGGGACATGTCGGTTTAGTTTCTTAAAAGGTGCTTGCAACAATTAAGATTGTCTAAAATTTTTGAGGTTTAATCCATACACTTTGCTGTTTGTAATCCATGCCAAGTGCCACGTAGCATATTTGGCTTGGTGCCTAGGCACACAAGTCAGCAATTTGTCAAGGTGAAACAACGTGATGATGAGATGAGCTGGAATTACAGCAATAAGCTGACACAGAGTAAATATGTTTTTGACCATTTGTTGTGAAAACCAATATGTACTGGGATGAAGGGCAAAGTATTACCAGTAATTTTGTGTAATCGGTTGTATTGAAGGCTATTTTTAGACTACCTTTATTTTTTTTCATGTAGCACAACTTAAAGAAAAGGTGGACAACCTGGTCCTGGAGGGCCCCATGTCCTGCACGTTTTGAGAAATTTCTCTTCTCCATGTAAGATGGTACAAGTTATAAGCGTGTCTGCAAGCGGACAGAAGCTTGTTAATGATCCTGGTGATTGAAAATCAATTTAGTTGAAGAAGAGAAAACTCTAAAAACATGCAGGACATGCGGGCCTCGAGGACCAGTTTGCCAACTTCTGACCTAGAGCTAAAACGGGCGGCAGTAGCTCAGGAGGTAGAGCGCTCGTCTTGGGATCAAGGGATCCCAGTACGAATCCCGGCTCATCCATGTTATAAGTTGAAGTTTCCTTGGGTAAGACACTGAACCCCTAATATCCCCAATAAGCAGGTTAGCGCCTTACATGGCTGCAAGGCCGCTATTGGGAAATGTGGAGCACATTGTTAAGTGCTTTAGAAAGTCATTGACTTGAAAAGTGCTATATAAATGCAGATCATTTCATTTCAAAACAGTGGCTGGCAGATGGCGCAAACCTAGCCGAGGGAAGGAAGACAAATCGCCACCTGCTGTAATCATATCAAAAATATACTTGAAATACTGAGTCGTTTTCTCAGTTGGTGGGATATATCCAAATAAGCAAACAAAAAATTGTAAGGTAGAACAAGGACCACAACAGAAAAGAGGGAATCCAGTAATCTGTCTTTGGAAATAGTGCCAGAAGCCCTGTACACATGATTATATTATGAGCCACTTGACAATAGAACACATGCATTGATTCTGAGATATTAAAATAATGTTTGATACCATATTTCTTTCAAACCCATACAGATACTCAACTCATTAATGAAAATATGAATATAGCAAAAAAAAAAACACTTGAGGTGTAGAACAAGTACTAGAACAGAAGAGAAGGGATCCAGTTGTCTGACTTTAGGAGCTATGTCAAAAAAGCCCTATCTTGTTTGGTTTGTTGCTGTGCTAAAAAAATGCATGCCTCCTTTAATAATTACGAGCCGTGTGACAATAGAATACATGAATTGATTCTGTGATTTCAAAGGGATGTCCAATACTACCCATAAAGATTAGTTGACTATAAAAACATTAGCACAAAATTCCCTCAGCAAAATGGTTTATATTTTTAAAGAAATACTTTTCATTCACAAAATGCTATTTTTCCTTAATACTGCAATTAATGACAATTAAATGTTCTTGTTCTTTGAGGTTACTGTTAAATATCCCCTAGAGTAGCAGATCCTGGTATTGGCCACTACCACAAGTACTGATACCTGAATAAAGGCTGGTATCATACCTGTGCAGTCATAAGTGGTACCCACAAATCGATAAAGGTTTCTATTTGCAATACTGCTTCTATTTACTACACAGTGCTCACACATTCCTTTACTAGGCTCAATGCAGACTATTAATAGAAGAGCAACTAGTACAATCCAACCTAAATAGTATGTTATTTGAGTGTACTGTACAGGACTTTTGTCACAAAGACAATAAAATATCAGGAACCATGTCACTTTGAAAGCTGTGTGTGTGGATACCTGTGAGTCACATACTGCATCGTAAAATTATTGCCAACACCAAATCCAAAGCCAGGCAAATAAGATGCATTCAGTCAGTAAAAGTAGCATATGTGAGCCAGCCGTAAGAAAGCGAAACGTGCCTCTTCTCAGCATGACTGTACAAATGAGCATTGTAGAGCAATGATCTCTAATCCAAATCAAATAATTGGGGCCTTGATCCCTCGGCGGGGCACCGCAAATCATTTATAGAGCCTCTCGAGGGGCGGGAGGGGAGTAGAGTGCCTGCCGTCCTAACAACTGTGAAGGATGTCATGGTGAGCGGCAAACAAAAGGCTCAGGATAATTGTGAATCCATGTGCTGGTGTGAGGGAAGTATAAATCCCATCACCACTCTGGAACATATGGCTACATCCTTACCGCTCATTCTCTTGTCGAAAATCTCGGAGCACAAAAACACCGCCCTGGGGAATAACACCCAGAATACCCACGATCCAATCCTGTTTGTTGATGGAAAAGAGAAGAAAATAAAAAGTGATTCCTGGCTTTTTAGAGACAAAGTGGCGGGACAAGGCGGTCTAAACGTCCAGAGGCTGGGCATGTTTTTACCTGCCTGGACTGTGATTTGGGCGGCACTTCTGAAGCAGACTGCTGAAAAACAAGCCTCTGGGCGAGACCACCTCTAACCTCCATTAATCACTCCAATTACAAAGCTCAACAAAGAGAAATTGGGGGGTGGGGGGGGCAAAGGTAAAGAATAGAATGAATTCAGAGGCCATAACATTAAACTCCAACACCACCATCTTAAGGATTTACACAACACGGAACTAAAAATATTCCAAATGGATGGAAGGATGGAATACAGATTTTGTCAATTTTCACTGTTAATCTGTTCTATAACCATCTGTATTAAGTGAATTTCTGCAAAGTAGGACCTAGATATGTAATTGAGTGTAGTAGTGTGCATAGGCAGAGTGTGGAGTTTTTTGTGGGTAGCAGTTTTGAACTTTTAATTGAAATTCTTGGGGAGTAATTAAATTACCAAGGTGATTCTGATTCAGGATTGTAATCTTCTGCAGAACCCAATCTAGATTCGGCTTAAGGACCCAAACCAAAACCTGAATATCCTGGTTCAGAATTGTAAAGTAACATACATACTAATCAGAGGAACGTCATGTCTGTAAGATTTTAATTGTAGAGTAAAAATGGCTTTGAACTGTTATTTGTCCGTTTTAAAATTGAGATGATTGAACTAGAAAGGGCTTATTTCTCAGGACCACATTGTAAATGAAGTGTATATTTCTGGTTTGAACATAAACAGAGCTGAAAGCTGGTTTTTATTAACCCGGGTAGAAGGGGCAGGGGGTTACACAATACTGCTAAAACATGCGGATAAATCACTTTTTTTCGTTACTCCTATTGGAAAATACTTGCGGCCTAGCAGGGTGTGGTGTATGCGCCACAAGATTGAACACTGAACCATGTGCCCAGACTGGTATAAAAAAAACCTCTATATTGTAATGGAAGCCTTCACCTACAATGCAGAAAAAAAACAGGAAAAGATACATTTGCATGTTCTGTTCCTGAGTAAACAACTCTGCAAGCGACTCGCAAGTCTGGTTTGCCAAACAAACTGAGTGCATTTTTTCAAGACGCCGTCCTTTCACCAAGACACCACATTCCACAGACGGCGGAGGCCCCATCGACCCCTCTGCCCCCCGCCCATTACAATCGACAGACCTCTTTCGCTGCTTAAAACAAATGCAACGTTTATAGGCTGCTGTGGCCAGAAGTTCACACTCGTTGGTTCAAAGAGGCTTTCACGAGCAGAGCAAACATTTTTAGTGAATCACATCTGTGCCACCGCATTAAGTTGACCCTTTTCTCACAGTGTTGCGCAAGGAAAAAAAATAAGACTACGAAGGCCAGATTTTCCAGTCCCTACTGGTGCCCCGCACACACGCAATTTGATTTTAACCTATTAATTGCGTTCTCCTACAGCTTTTGAAACATGGAATGGCCACAGACAGATCTGTGAGTGCTAGTCAAGGTCTTGAACAAAAATATTTTGGGATCATAATAAAAACAACGGCTGTGACATTCAAGCCGGAGCGGCTATTTCTAGAGTCTTGTGAGCTAAAAGCTCTGGCTAAAAATACAGATCATATCTTAGTTCTTCTTTAAGAGGGAGTATCCACTTGACTCCTGAGCTAATCGCTATACAAATTCGTCACAGACATGATAATATCCATTTCATTAGGCAGATGACTGTGATAGATTCACAATTAACATACAAAGTCTAATTTTAGGATCTGTAAATTCAAAACAAATCATAAGTCGTTCAATGGCATTAGCCCTACTTGTCTCAAATAGCTGCTTTTATTTCAGTAATAAGAACATATTGGCTTTTTGTTGCATTTTATTTGTCAAACTAAAGTTCCTCCAAGGTAGATGGCTTTTCCAAGATTGGGTTTTTGATTATACCCAACAAAACTATTAACTAGCTGTGTTGCCATTCCAGATTTTCAAAAAGTACATACAATTTGTACAGTGGTTTATAAAAACTTTGTAAGTCAGCGATACATAACAGTATTTTTTGTAGCCTATTCGCTCTGGTTTAAAGACTTGCAGTGATACTAAGGGGAAAAGCAGAATGAACCATAGAAACAAATCTTGTGATTATCAAGAAATATGAAAAAGGTAAACAAATCGCTACCCTCGATAAGTTGCATTACCGTAACCGATCAATGATCACAAATGGTATTTAAAATAAGGAGACAATTTAAGAAAGAAAATTGTCTGAGGGTACGATCATTTTTGCAAGTGGTAGTCTTAAATTCAGTGTCATTTCTACTCAGCCGCCTTAGTCTTCTCCTGTCCTCTGCATCCACCTGCTACTCCACTTGATCATCTTAAAGGGACAGTGTCTAATATTTAGTGCCTCCTAGTGGTACAATAACGTCAGTTAAAAAAAAACATTCGTTGAATATGAAGCAGAAATACATACACGATCATACCAATGTTAATTTTTTAAAGAAATCATATATTGATACTTTTACGTAGTAGAATCCTGAAACAGTCATACCTCTACGAACGAATGTCTCTACATATGAATTATTCAAGTTACGAGCAAACTGAGCGTAAAAAAATTACTTCCAAGTACGAATTTTTGTCAGGATACGGATAAACAGACCAATACCGTGCGTGCTGCTTTTCATCAATTCGCAGTACTGTACCTAGCAACCCGATTCGTATGCGGGAGGGCCGGCATGCTCGTGTCTAACGCTTATTCTTTGTGCCCACGTACTCTTTGTGTCCACTTCCGATTCCATTCACGCTCTATAAACAGTACTGTACTCTTCTATATGCTAGCGATACGAAACATTAACAGTGGACCCCAAGAGCGACATTCGGATAAGTGAGCAGCAAGGAGAAAAGAAACGGAAGAGTTTTTTTAGACATTGCAAGAAAGCAGGAAATAATTGAACGGTATGAAAATGGAATGCGTATTTGTGATGTCGCCAAAATATATGGCCGTAATACGATCTACGATCGCCACGATTATTAAACAGAAGGAAGTGCTCAAATGTACGACTCCTTACAAAAGACCTTGCGGTCATTTCGAAGAAAAAAAAAACGCCTGCAAACGATGAGATGAAGAGTTTGTTAATTTTGTGGATGAAGGGAACTGGAACGTGAAACTTCATCACCCCAAAAAAGTTTTGACTGGTCGGGCTATTGGTCATTACGATGAAGTCTGCCTCGCGCATGTCCGAGGGATTGTCAAAACCTTGCAAAAGCAGACAAGAAACGGGATGCAAAACACACTGCTGAGGACCAGTAGAGAATATTTTTATCATTTCTGTTATTCTTTGATTTTTGAACAGTGTGCGCCTCTCGTTTTAAGTTTTCTGTGTGGAATTGTAATTTCAACATGTATTTGTTTCATGTTCTGATGTTTTTTTTATATTTTATTAACAAGAAGAAATTCTCTTGCATTTCTTGGAACAGATTAGCCAATTTACATTGAAAAGGCACCTCTACTTACAAATGTTTCTGTTTACAAATCTACTTCTAGAACGAATTAAATTGTATAAAACTGAAACTGTATGAAAACTGTATATGGTCGAAGTCATATTTGTTGGGCAATCTTGCTGCTACGCTGTGCTCTAAGACACAGTTTTTTGTTCGCATTAGAAAATACAGTGCCATCTAGTGGTCAAATATTAAACACCAACACCTAAGGTAGATACAATTTTATTGTTCTTTAACATGCATATCTACTTAGAATTAATGGTATTTAGTCATATGCACATAGATTACACATGAGTAACGCTTGCTTTACACTATTTTGTTATTTTAATGTTTTTATCTGTGGATTGGGGGTTTCAGATCACATTACCTACATATTACCATGGGTTTTTATCCTCCGTTAAAAGGCTATTTAACTTTGCTAACCTTACCTCAGAACGGAATAATGGCATAGTGAACTGAAAAATTTCCATCAAAAGAATTTTGACTTGTTGGTGTTTCGATTGAAGAGTGATTTGCCTCCCGAATCAGGAAAACAAATAGTTTGAGGTTTACCAACAAAGCAGAGAACAAGAGGGAAAATGTAAAAGGTGGTCACAGACAACTAAACATGGACAAGACAGCAGCCATGAACAACAACAACTACTACTGTAAATACTTTTTACTTGAAGATTGGTTGAGTCCACTAACACTGCTTTGACTAATTTTAAGATGAAAACATAGTTTGTTCCTATGCAAAGTATGTAGTTCATACGTTAAAAACTGAGGGTAATGAAAACGCCAAAATTGACAGCCTACAGCTCTGGTCTCGAAAATGTGACAGTGAGAAGGCGGGTCAAAATCAACCAAGTCAGTGTTGTGACTTATCCGCACTATCAAATGTTCTGACCCTAAGCGGAATTCACAGCTTCCACACGGCCAGCTAATCGATAAATGGCAGCGATTTCTTCTAGAAGTATCCGTTTCCCTTTGGCCAGCGTTAAGTGTGCGGGGACATTCCAGCGCTGACAGGCCAGTGCCCCCTAGGGAACCTCCAATCTGCGACAGTGCGGGCCCGTCACGCATCTGGAGCTCATCTCCAGGGGCCGACAAATGTCTCTATTGAACACCGGAGCGGTCAAAAAACAGCGGGGACCTTGAAAGTAGAACCAAACACAAAGCACATGTATACAAAGTAGGATTTTTGCCACCATGAAGACATCTTATTCGCTTCATGGGATAGCATATTAAACTGCCGATGATTTGGACAATTGTATGTTTGAAAACATAATGAACAACATCCGTAGTATTGTTACAATATACATAAGGTATGGGGGGTTCTTAAAAATGAAGTTGAGAGAGGTAGACAGTGGGTTCTTAACACAAATCCACTACTTTTTATAGTAAGTACTGTTCTATTGTTTTGTCATTCATGATTGGAAAAACTAATTGATCTCGGTGTGGCAGACCTCACGAACAATGACAACAAGGGCTTGGCACACATCAGTTTGTCCACTGAAGAAAAATTAGAAACAAAAGGTCCATTAGGGACTGGGGCTAGTAGGAGCCCATTTGTTTTTAAAAAAATAAACTGGGAATTCAAATACAATTATGTTGCCACAAAAAGATATTGACTTTAATGATAAACAGAGTTTACAAATGCAAGAGGTCATATGGAAAAAAAGGAGTTTCCTAAATTGGTGTTTGCTTGCTAGGCTATAAACCAAAGCATTAATACATTTATTAAACACTGTTGGATTATTTTGTTCAACATTCAGCACCTCCAAGAATAGAACACAAATACACCCAGTGCATTCCAGACTCTGTTCCAGCTATTTAGAAACTACAGCGATGGGACTATTCGGCTAGATTCACACTGCACAGCTTAATGCTCAATTCGGATTTTTGGTTGATGTTTTTGTGAGATTGTTTACATTTTCAACTTATGTGATCTCCTGTGTGAACGCCACAAGTGACCCGCATGCGCAGAAGAGGACTCATGACATCACGCGTAATGCGCTCAGTGTTTTGGAAGTACTCATGTTAAGGGCGGCGCAAATCTACCAATTTTAAAGTGATTGTTACCACCGGAGGCAGCACATGTACAACTTTGTTTTTAAGAAGAAGATTAGGAAGAGAACCAGGATTTTGATACTGCAGATTGAATTTCATTCTCCCCATGTTTTCGTCCGCCATGGTTGTTGATTTTTCCACTTCCTCCCACCTCGTTGAACACAGAATAGTGACGTCTGTCGCTTTTCAATGATGTGCAGGTCGCATGAATGTGTCTCAATCGTTCACACAGCAGTCGCATTCCAAAAGATCAGTAATGAATCAGATTTAGGACCACATATGAAAGTGGCCTAGTTCTGATGTAAAAAAATAAAAAATAAAATCGAGCATGTGTTGTTCAGATGAACCGTAACAGATCAGGTAAAAATCAAATCTTCCTGTAGTGTGACCCTAGCTTAGTAGTAGCTCAGGAGGTAGAGCGCTCGTCTTGAGATCAAGGGATCCCAGTTCGAATCCCGGCTCGTCCGTGTTACATGTCTAAGTGTCCTTGGGTAAGACACTGAACCCCTAATACCCCCAAAAAGCTTACATGGCTGCAATATTAGGCTGCTATTGGGAAATGTGGAGCACATTGTAAAGCACTTTGGGAAGTCATTGACTTGAAAAGCGCTATATAAATGCAGATCATTTCATTTCATTGCAAGTTTGAATAATGAGCACTTCAAAAAGTATGGTTTGTTTTATTGACTTTATTAGGTATAATTCTATTTTCTCTATACAAGTGCAGTGTATCATTATGCTTAAATTTTAATGTGTGTATTAAAATGTATGTTCTCATTTGTACAGTAGCTAACTATTCTTATTTAAATTGTAGTATCAGACAAGTCTATTTTAATCCTTTGGTAAAAATTGATTAAATAAAACATTATTCCATCAAATACGTATGTCTGCTCAATATAGATCATACCTCAAGGCTACAGTATTGGAAGTAAAAATGTAACAAAACACCTACTGTAAGACAATCAAAAAATTATCTATGTCAATTGGGTATCGCTGACCCAAAGGTGAAGATTTGATTCAACTGAAACTGGCAAAAGCTTTGTCGGAAATTACTTCTCCCTTCAAAAAACATAACTTTATTCGCGAGTCAATGAATCGACTCAAATGCTGCACGTTCGTTAGGCTTCAACAAATTATAACTAAGCTAATTAGCTTATTTATAAAAATTGACGTCCTTAAGTGCATTTTTGCAACGGGGAGTATGATTAGAAACGTCAGAAACTAAAACATGGTTACAATTATTTTTAATCATTAAAGAAAATAAGTACAATTGTTTTGAATCATTGAGGAAAATAAGTTTATGTTTCTCAATACATTTGTGGGCGAAAATAGATTCTAGCATATGCTACAGAGGTAGTGAGGGGGAGAAAACTCTTTAGCATGGACTCCCCCGTCGGTTCTAAAATTAATTATCTAAAACGGCGCGGTCACATGTGGAAACTGTCCTCTCAGGTTTTCTAATCACATTAATTCGGGGCAGCAGAACCTGAGAAGTCTTTGTCAGAGCAGATGGCTTTGGCTAATCAAGACCTGGCTTGGCGGGGGCAGGGCCGGTCCAAATCTGCCACTAAAATTAGCCTAACCGCGTTACACATTAATATGATCATGTTGGTCAGGTAACAAGATTCAGGATCTTAAATAGGCAAATCCCGCGCAAATAGAGTTACGCTTGGCACCTGCTACCACATTGACTGAGCAGAAGAAAGGAGAACCATTTAATGCTTTGACAACACTCTTGCAGTAATCCACATTTCATGTCCTATGTGTTGTTAATAATTTAATTTTTTAGATGCACTATTTAATCATTTACCAACTGGGTTTCTGAAATGATTGACTGCAGCCACCATACCCCACAAAGCTATTCAACATATGAATCAAACAATAGGCCATTTAGTCATGTCAAGTCTTTCCCTTAACTTTTATTCATTGTAGCTGCTGTGCTTCTTGCATTCTAATACTGTAATCCTGCTTCTTAAGAGCCATAGTCCTATAGGTTTTAAATCTATCCCTCAATCAAGACACCTGATTCGAGCGATTAGCTCATCAGCAAGCTGTGCAGATCGCCGATAAAAACAATCGCGATCATTAAAATCAGGGGTGTTCCAGGAAGGAAACTTGGGAAACCTGCAGGCTTGTTGCTATAAAATAAGACAAGGGTTGATTAACTCTGATTTACCAACGTTGGTTAAGTTAAAATTGTGCGAACATGTAATAATCAGGAGCTAAAGTAAAAATATTTTACTTTGTCTGAAAATAATGCGCTATACTACGTAAATGGTATATGCTGTGCATATATCGACTGATAGTTTAAAAAGAATAGAGAAAAATAGTCTTTATTGTGATTGATAACTACAGAGTATACATTGTTTGCAACAGGATAAGGCATTACATTCCAGGATGAACATGTAATAAAAAGAATATAAAAGGGAAGGGAATCATCAAAGTGTGTATCACACAGCACAAATGTAGACCAAAGCATGCAACAAGACCCAAAAAGAAAAATAACTACCTCTGGCTATTGCTTAATTATTATTGATTTGACATCTATTAAACATTAAGCTGGGACTATTGCGGCTTGGTGGTTAGCATGCGGCCCCACGGTGTTGAGGTGTAGGGTTCAATTCTAGCTAACACAACCTTCCTGTGCGGAGTTTTCATTTTATTCGCTTGCCTGAGAGGGTTTCCTCACACATTCCAAAAAACATACATGTCAGGTTTATTGCCGGGTCTAAATTGTCCCTACGTGTGAATGAGCAAGTGAGTTGTCTGTCTCTGTGTGCCCTGCGACTGGCTAGAAACGAGTTCAGGGTATACCCTGCTCACAAGATACCTGGGCTGGGCTCCAGCACCCTCACGACCCTAGTGTGGATAACGGGCCCAGAAAATGGATGGATGTGCCAACAAAAGCAAAAGCACCAGACGTCTTTCGGACTTTGGACTGAACTTTGGTCTGGTCCATTTTACACGTATTAAAGCCCCAACGTGTGTGATTTGACCACTAGATGGCACTGTGTTGTCTGGTACAAGCGAGGGCCAGTGATACACGGCAAAGCGTGACGGCAGGATACCATAAAAACATGGCGTGGACCTCAGCACAAAATACAAAGTATAGAAGAAAAACAAAGTCCTCAACCAATGATTTTTTAATTAAAATTTACATTGGTATGATAGTTCATTTTTGTTGAGCATTCAAATCAATGTTTGTTTTTTACCGGATGAAAAGATTTTTTGTACCACTAAGAAGCACTAAATATCACACACTGTCCCTTAATTTCCCAAAATACAGTTACAAAATTGGTTTGGTAAATTTCGTCTAAAAATAGTCAAGGTTGTCTTTACCTCTTCCAATGTTTTCTTTTTCCTTTCAGAATTTTCTGAAACATTCCTAAAAGCATTTAAAAGTGACTTTTTTTAGGTTCAAAGTTGTTCTTAGAGAATGTTGTCTCCTAAAAAAATAACCGCAAACAACAGAGCAGCGATCATGAATAGCAATTATATAAATTTAGTAAGACAACAACTCTAATATTTGTAACAATGTTATTTGTAAAAAGTAAACATTTTAAATACAAAATTAAACAATACTTGATGTGTTTTTGATTTTTGAATTACATATAAAACAAGTATTGAGAGTTTCTTTCCCAGAGCCACCACCACCCTAAATAGGTGTGCAAAACTGTGGAAATATTTATCTTGCGACTTTTTGGGGAACATTTGATGCTGTTAATGTTATTGCACTACTTTTTATTACACTATTGTTACAATGCACTATTCTTTCAATGCAGTATTATTATTTGTTGTAAATATTTGTCCTATTTATTCTGACAATCTTTTATCTTAATTTTTATCTCAAGTCTTAATTACTTGTTTACCCTGGAGTGGCGTGTCTAATCTTGTTGCATCCAATGTTTCACGTTGGTTTTAATGACCATAAAGACAATTTTATTCTATCATCACTCAATTATTACTATTTTAATAGATAGATAGATAGATAGATATATACTTTACTGATGAATATTTAAGTACAATTGCACCACCCTAAGGTTGTATTTCTAAAAATGGCTCGTATCCAATTAAAAGAATAAACAATGTAGAGGTTAATCAAACATTTTCTTGTACCAAACCAAGCTGTTAAAAAAAAAAAAAAAAAAAAAAAAAAAAAAAAAAAAAAAAAAAAATCAAAGTAGCCTGAGGCTTTGACTGCTTATTATTTTTGTTGTTTCTTGAGATAATTGCAATCCGGCGGGAGCGTGGCGCTTCAAATAGCAGCCCAGAGGTTGGAGTGTGAGTGTTGGAAGCCGATCCTTGGCTACATCGCTCTTAGCGTAATGTGACATTTCCTGGGCCGCGGCCAGCACGTTCGGGAGCCAACCTTCCGACAAGTGTGCGATTACGCCTAGCAGTGCAAGGCTTGGCGAGTAAACCTGGCCATGCTCTACTATAAACATTGGATTTTGGCTAGCAGCTGTAATGAGCGCAAGGCAAAAAAAAAAAACTGCCGTGGATACGAGCCAGAGTACAGTCAGCTGCTGCTGCTGTGTTTACCCAAGGGCCTTGACACGGTGGCCCAGTTAGCACCTAGTGTCAGGCTGGAGCTCAGCCAATGCCCCGGCATAACAAAAAAAATTATTAACAAGATGCTCTATAACCACCTGAAGCTAAATATGTAACTAGCATTTTCATTTGGGTGTATTGTTGGTTTTGATGGATGAGTTATTTCAACATAAATCATTAGTTTGTTTTAGTTGAACTATAAAAGTAGTTAGTTAAAATATATCCACTTAGCACTCAATGTCTTAGATCAAAATCCATACATGCAAACCTTTTTACATCAAAAAGCGATTTTATCATATCCTTTATATGTATGTATGAAATACAATCTGTCTCCAGAATTTAAAAAAACCAAAAAAAAACAAAGAAAGTGGCAAACTTTTACCTGTGGAGAAATGTTACGCCATCGTATTCATGCACAAATACACAGCCTCATTTTAAAACAAATAAGTTATAGACTTTATTAGTCCTGAGTCAAGAATTTTTGTTGATGTTTAAATTTCAAAAAGCAGTACTTTTTTAAAAGGTGTTAGGCGATTTTAGGGGGGGGAGCCGTAGCCAAATGGGCAGGTTTGGGAGTCACTAACCTGGTGCCCGCGAGAACACTGGAGTAGCCCACAGAACAGTTCTAAAAATAGCTCACCAGTGACAAGTCATTGTGACATACTAGGAAATTCCAACTGGCATGTTTTTTAGTGGTTGACTTGAAACCTACTTTTAATGATGACAAAGTAGTAATAACATAATTATAATATATTAAGTACCGTATTTATTTGATACAAAACACATTTTTAGTACCTATAATATAAGTCCAAGCTTGGATTATGTCATACACAGAAAACATTGGATGCAAAGAAAATCAAACAAAGTCGCGGCAATGAGAGTGCAGAATCTTAACCACTAGACGATCAGTAATATAGATGACACGGCATTAGAATGTATCTCATTATCACACTGTTTTTACTCACGGTACCTGTGGCAAATGTTAGAGAATGGAGAAAAAACAGATAGTTGTCCTGAGAGATAAAAAGAAACACATTTTGGTGTATCGGCTTATTATTCGGACTTTGAAGAACGTTAAGAAAATACATTGTAAAGTTTATATTGGTAATGTGTTCATAGTTTACGTTGTAAATACAGCATTTTAATCATGGCCACATATATTCAACGTTTGTCAATTACGATGCTTATTTTCAGCCCAATAAAAACACAGCTGTGACTAAATATAGTGTGATGATAGGAGCTAACGACTTAATTTTTTGTCTGTATACCTAGTCTTCCAGTGGGTAAGACACGGCACACACCACCTGCTATCTGGGATCAATTCCCATTGCATCCAATGTTATGCAAATATATGCATTTGTGATAAGCTATATATTTCAACTGATCAATCAATCGGCAAATATGGCCCATTTTTATTTATTGTGTAACCCTAGCCATTACTTAAATCGTAATTATAGTCCACTGCACCCTATATACAATATAAAAACATAGCACAAAAACTATTTTTAGGGGTGCACACGGCCATTTTTCAAAATAAAATAGCGCATTATTGTGCAGGATAACTTGTGTGACACATTTTCAAAGCATTTTGCTATTTGCGTTAATATATAAAAAGAGAAATACTTTATTTGGCCAAGGGTCAGCCTGGCTACAGGGATAGCCTATAAAGCACATGTACATGATATAGCGCATAGCAATATGAAGTCAGGCAGACTTTCAACACATACTGATATGACCTTGAGGCACTATTGGCCTGCAGCTGCCGAGGCGCAATCGTATTTGTTTCATCGCGCTACATGCTTGGTTCTGTTTGCCTTCATTAAAGAGCAGGTGTTGAGATACGCTAAGTGGGAGGGACTTGGAGGGACCAATAAGATGCCACCGTGCTGCAGGGGAAACGACGTTGGGATGTGGGGGGTGCTGAGGAAAGGGTTTGCTCGTGGTTTTTGCTGGCGGGCGACTGATCAAATTACAGCAAGCATCAGTAGCTCGGTTTCCATTAGGAGGTGAGGAAGTTAATCCTCAGGAGGTCGATTTAGATAGGGGGAGGAACAAATGTGACAACAAGTGGACATGTCCCGTTTTAGTTTTTAACATAATGTGAGGTTTTTCGTTTTCATGTGACACAGACTATGTTAGCATGAAGGCTTGAAGTTTTTGGGTTAAGATCAGATTTGAAATTGTGAGAAAAGTGTTACAATCGTTTATAATGGGGATCCACCGATTACAATTTTGCGGCCGATAACAGATCCGGATCTCTTTAAGTCGGACCTGCCAATCTCGATTTTTGCCGATAACATTTTTTTCAAAGGGTGGGGTGCGTTGTTAGAGGTTTCCTTAATAAATTGAAAGTAGAATATATTAGCCAACCTAAACACTCAAAAAGTAAAAAAAAAAAAGGATTTGCACGTGCCACACAAGCAGTTTGACAGAAGCTGCAATGAGAATTCAAGCCAGAAATGGCGTCTGCAAGTAGAACATTTTCAAATTGCAGACATCACCTTTGATAACATGAAACACATCCAACTATTCTTATTAACATATGTTAACATATATAACATGTTTGCCATCTTAAATAAAATTGTAAATTCAGTTATTTCAGTAAAAGACGAGACACCAAATTCAAATGAGAAGGGAGATGGTAGCGGTTTAAATCATATGCACCGCAAACCCCGCAACACATAAATCAACTTTTACCATCAAACATTTCACAAAATTATTAAACCATTGTATTAACATATATTAGCAAACATAGCATATGATAATGCTCTTAAATAAGAAAATAAAATTCTGTTATTTCAGCAGAAAACAACAGTGAGTTACCCTCTCAGATCAATAAGATATTGGTGAGAAAACAGTTTATTCAAAATGATCACATGCCACCAAAATTCAAGAAATCAGACAAATACATCACCCGGGGATTATGTAATTGTTGACAATCAATAATAGAAAGCATGATAGAGTGAGTTGAGTTTACTTGAAAAGGAACAGCATCGTTTCACAAAACACGCAGTAAAACATGCTTTAAAAATCCAGTAGTAGCTAGAAGGCCATTTTCATTTGTAGTCTCCAGCGTTTAAAAGGGAAGGTCAAACAAAGCTCACTTGTAAAGGTAAGGTTCATGCCACTACACACTTTGTGGGTGTACTTTGAGATTAATAGGTGCCTCGACTCAAATAAAATTTAAGTCCAGCAAATCAGTAATTTAAGATTTGATGAAAATGAGAAGGGGATGCTTATGCTGTTATGAGCATTTTTTTAGTTAAAAAAAAGTCACATTTATTAAAAATACTAATAATACCTCATTGGTGGAAACTTAATATTAAAATGTATTAATGCCCATCGGGCAGCACGGCGGCGCAGTGGTTAGCGCGTGTGCGGCACAGTTCTGAGGTCATGAGATCGAACCTTCCTGTGTGGAGTTTGTATGTTCTCCCCGTGCTTGCGTGGGTTTCCTACGGGCACTCCGGTTTCCTCCAACATTCAAGTGCCCAAAGATAGCTGGGATGGGCTTCAGCACCCTTGCGACCCTATTGAGGATAAGCAGTGCAGAAGATGGATGGATGGATTGATTAATGCCCATCAAGTATCATTAGGGTAGATTGATTTGTCCTTGAACAGGTCGATGCAAGGGACAAAGATATATACGCTATAATATAATATACTGTACAAAAAATATTATATTATACAAAGAATTATTAAAAACAATTATAAATTATTAATATGACACTAAACTATATCTTCCGCTAAAGGAATATGCCCAACTAAACTCAAATTTGAAGTCTGCCTCATTGAGATAAAAATGATGGATGTCACACAACTTCTTGCGCCTCAACTCTGAAAAGAACGAAACGTTAATTATTGGTCCATCTAAATGCCCTGACTTGTTCTTAAAAACTGCTCGGAATATTGACAAATGTAATATCACTCTGAGTGACTCAGTCAAAAATTTGACCCCAATGTCTCCTTCCAAACACACGTTAAGAATATTACGAGAACAGCTTTGTTCCATCTTCGCAATATTACTAAAATTCCCCCTATGCTATCAGAGTGCGAGGCGAGATTATATGTGTTTGTTACCTCCCGTCTTGATTATCGTAATATACAACTCTCCGGTCTCCTCAAGTCCAAAATCAAGAACCTGCAGCTGGTACAAAATGCTGCAGCGAGGCTTTTAACTAAGACAAGAAAGTTTGATCATATTACCCTGATTTTAGCTAACCTGCATTGGCTCCCTGTTAGCTTAAGATGTGACTTTACGGTTCTGTTGGTAGTATACAAAATCATGCATTCACTTTCTCCCTCATTTCTTTCAGATTTAATTACCCTCTATGTTCCGGTCCGGAGCCTTCACTCTGAAAATCCTAGTCTACTCGTGATCCCAAGAGCCAAGAAGAGATCGGCAGGTTCGAAAGCGCTCTCTATTCGGGCCCTGGTGCTGTGGAATGCTCTGGCCTCTGAGATCCGATTTGCAACCTCAGTGGAACCGTTTAAATCTCGGCTTAAAACACACTTCTATCATCTGGTTTATGAATGACCTAGATTTCCTGTTGACAATTTCTCTGTATTATTTGTTATTGCAACATCCATTGCTGACCTCATGAAATGATCTGCATTAATATAGCGCTTTTCAAGTCAAGACTTCCTAAAGCGCTTTACAGTGTGCTTCACATTTCCCAATAGCGGCCGTGCAGCCATGTAAGGGGGCATTAGGGGTTCAGTGTCTTACCCAAGGACACTTCAACAAGTAACACAGAGGAGCCGGGATTGCAATCTCTTGATCCCAAGACGAGCGCTCTACCTCCTGAGCCACTGCCGCCCGCTAATGTGTGGTCCCTTTTCCTCATGTTGAGGTTTTTGAGTTTTTCCTTGCCCTAATTTAGGTTTTTAGATCAAGGGATTGGTGTCATAATAGTCTGTAGTTTGCAATAATCTGTGGTCTGTGCAGCCCTTTGATACTCCTTGTGATTAGGGCTGTACAAATGAACATGACTTGACTTAATACAAAATACTAAAAATGAAAATGATGTCTAAATGTATCTTAGCAAATTTTTTTGAAGAAAAAATGACTTGAAAATAAACTTTCGAATTTCTCACAGTGATACCACAAATTGGAAGTGCACAATTCTTTACTACAACAGAAAATCATAAACTGAGGTTTGATTCATAAAATATGAGTGAGTGTTATTTTTGTGAAATTATTTTCCATTTCTTTCCTGGCTACATCACACATTCACAGACTTTGATCTATCCATAGTCCATTGACAACAGAGTCTGTAGCAAGTAGCCAGCATGGACAATCTCCAAGAAGCAGATGTGTCTTATGGGAGCTTGGACACCGACAAAAAAAGTGTTTCTGCCTGCACCAGCAGGCCCTCTCATCAGCTCCTCCCAACCAGGCCCTTTGGCTTCTTTCTTTTACTGCCCCCGTGACACTGACAATGGGGGTTGAAATGAATTGAAAGATCACCAATCAGGAGCCAACTATAACACGGGCCGGCAAACACCCTACAGTCCGGATCCTCCTATACACCCCCCCCATCCCCCCGCCCCCATTCGCTCGTCTCTTGTCAGGAGCCCCCTGTGGGAATGTTCACTGTTTGAAGAGTTAACTCTTTAATTCCGTCTGGAATGTTTCCTCTGGGTGGAGCAGTGTGGTGTGTGGAGCCAGACCGCTAACCCTGCTCCTCCCCCCTTCATCTGCCTACTAAATTCAATACCTCTATTTCTGGACGGGGGAGGTGGGGTGGTCTTCCACATGTAGGTGTTAAGAGCAGGTCAGCACAAAGTGAGGTTTGTGAGCGTACTGTGTGATTAGTCTCGGCACGCTCGATTAGATAAATCTGAAAAAGTCACTTAAATGGTTACCAAGACATTTTCTTGGGTAAGCAATCCACATCTATATTGGAAATCATGATGTGACATAGAACTGTAAAACTTCTGTACATGGCCAAAATTAAACATTTCTAGAAGCTTGAGCAATTGTCCTGGTTTGCAAGTTTTCCAAAGAAGTGAGTACTGGAATTATCTTTGCCTTCTTCCATTGATCAGCCAAATTCCACATTTTCCCCAAAACTTTGGTGTAAATAAAATACAACCATTATATTTTTAGGTCAGATTACTAAAATTTTACACGACTCAAATACAAATCCAGTCATCCAAAAATGTAAACTTTAAAGTTTTGTGGGATTCTAGCAAATTAACTTTTGCCATTTGACAAGGTGGGTTGGAGTCAAAGGTAATCAATTTATCGAATAAATTCTAAAAAAATACCCCGCGATCCCCGGGAGGATGAACAGTCAGGTTAACGAATGAATTAATCATTCTACAAATAGACAGTTTTGAAATTTTCTGAATCTTGTAACTCAAAGTAGGAAATTAAGATTTGATTTAAAGTTGCCAATCCTAGTGCTGATTGTTAAACATACGTTTTTACAAAGTGAGAATCGTGACATTCAAGCCAATACACAGTTAAGTATCGGTAGCCATTTTTTGCATGCTAAAAGAGCGTTAATGCTGATTTAAAGTCAGTTATACTTGTCTGAACAAAGTATACTAAAACTTTATTGCAATAAATATGTGTTGGTTCACGTTACTTTTTACAAAAAAAAAGGTGAACATACAGCTTGACTGACAAGGGTTATCGTAAGTTGTGTTGATTTAGTTTAAATCTTTACCTGTAGTGCCACTTTAAAAGCAATGTTATTGCGCAACACTTGTCCAAGTCCTGGACTAAATAGCACTTGAATTTAAATGTATTACTTAGCCTAAATTTGTAGACAGGATCGGTTTGGACCAACTGGTTGTAAATCCAATAAAATGGCGTCCTTTGCTGCCGAGATGGTATCTATTTACAGTACTGAGTGTAGTGGCAGACTGATGGTCCTGGCAGGCTGAAAACATTACAAGGGTGTTACGAATTGCGGTGCAAGACATTGAATTGAAAAAATGAGCATCTTGTGGAAAAAAATGACCATTTGCGAGTCGTGGTCGTAATTCAGATGTTATCTTAGTTACCCGGTTAATAATAAATGATAATAACAAATGGGAAAAAAGCAAGGTAAAATAGCATTCCTAGATATAATGATACAAGGATAACGAGGATGATAAAGAGTAAAATGATCAGGGATTAAAAAAAGGAAAAATAACAATGGTGTAGCCTCGCTGATGTAACCCCTACAAGATAATGCTAGTGATATATGGTTACCCTTTTTATGTTTTTAATCAACAATACCTATTCCGACCTGTCAACTAAAAGTTGTGCTACATAAGAAATAAAACTGAAACTAGAAAAAAATCGATACCAAACATATTCCCCAAAAAAGGGGGTTAGATACCTGTTTAGTGCTGCCCTAATGGCTTCCAAGAGATTTTTCAGAAAAGTTTGAAAATTAAAAAAGATGGGGCAGCGAAATATATAATGTTTCTGTGTGATGGTTTTCTTTAGCAAAAATATTTAAAATAATGAATGCCTTTTATTATGAATCGGAATTTATTTTAAGTTTTTATGAGGCTTTGACATGTTTTTTGGTCTGTTATGGCGCTTTATAAAATGCTGCCCTAAACAAAGATAGTAAAAACACCAACCAGAAAGGATTATGAACACAAATAAAAAAAAAATTCAAGGGGTTAAAGACAAACAATCCATAATTATAAGATTCCAGATTTAGATGCATTGTTTGGTTCCCAAACTTCCTTTCATACGATCTTTTTATTTGCCTCTTCAGAGCATAGATAACAACATCTTCGCAAGTAAGGAAGGCCAACATCACTTATGGATTATCATACTCCATTGCAGGCGGATACATATTGCTAGACCAAATCATTTTTACCACTTATGTCGTTATTAAACGCAGTGATCACATTCAATTGAGTTTAATGTTCAAATATAGCCTGTCTCTACTGGAAACTGGAAAACAAAATAGAATTACATGTCACTAATTGGCGCGGCTCTGCATTTCCGTCCTTATAGAAATTCAACATGCAGCCATTACGGTCAGGCAACATTAGGCACAAAGACACATTCATCAAGAAGGGGGGGGGGGGGAAAGGTCAATAAAAAAGAGAATTGCGAGTTGAGGCGCCTCCATTCAGAGGAAGTGGGTGAGGGAATCGTGCAGGAGGGGAAACTGAACCCAGACAAAGTAAATAAAGTGAGCGCTGGTTATCTGAGTTTAGAGATGAATGTGAAATCTACAGTGAACTTTCCACTCTGTGACTTTTGAGCGCAAATGGAGCGGGATAAAAAAAAGTTGGGCAATGACACAATATGGCGGCTGACGAGCACAAACAGCAGCATTAAACTCCCGAGCCGCTCCCGCGGGCTGACAAGAATAAATCAGCGTGAAACCAGAGCCGCCGTAATGGAGTCAATGAGTCACGCCAGTTCAGTTGCCATTTTGTCCTCTGGGCGCAATGAGGCAACTTGTGTGTTAAACACAACTTTAACCATTAAAAAAGATGAAATGGATTTTCAAGAAAAACAAGTCAAGTCACATTTGTATGGCCTTCGGTCAAACACTTGGCGTATATTGCGAAAGTTAAATAACACTTAACCTAATAGGTGCCAGCGACGACTACGGACAGTCCATAGGGTATGTTTACATTCAGGCAATAATCAAATTGGAAACAAGTATTCATATTATGAAAAGCTGTGGTTCTCAACTGGTCTCACTTCAGGACCAGCAATCTCACCTTAATTACAAGCTGCGACCCAAACCAAGAAAAAAATCCACTTTTCAAATGTATTGAATGAACAGCAGCTTAAATCAGACATTGTAAAATATATCCAGTTTTTGTTTTGAAGTGATAATATTTCCTTCGATGCTCAATTAGCTGCATTTTCAATGAAATCCAAAAAGCCTAACTTCAGTCGCTTCAGCCATTTTTAACAGACTCGATATACACAAAAAATAGTGTAGCATTTTTGTCAAACCTCTTTTCTGCTGCTGTGTCCACCAAAAAGTGGCAGGTGGCAGATAACTTTTTTTATGGTTGGGGCTTCTAAAGCGTACCACTCTGGCCCACCTAGAATGAAATCTCCCATTTTGGCCGTAATCCATTATCCCCAGGCAATGAGGGCAAATGACATGTGCTCTTTTTCTCCCCGGTCTTTACGATTAAAATGAATTAATATCCTCTACTATTTGTGTGGGGCATGGACAAGCGCATGTTAAAAAAAGCGGGGCACTTTTTTTCTTCTCAGAAATATTTTGCCAGTGACTTATACACACACATTTTAAATACATACATACATATATACATATATGTACATACATGTGTGTTGCCCTTCTTATAGGGCTTACATAAAGCTTTTAATTTTTTGCGGCTCTTGGGTCCAATATGGCTCTTTCAACATTTTGGGTTGCCACCCCCTGGCTAAGGTCGTTTCGTTTCCCAATTACTCGTGCATGTATACGCATTTGAGTAATCAGATTGCTTGTGCACACATGTAGGTAACCACATCTGGAATATTTTCATGCCGCAAAGCACTGTGGGACTTATAGTAACGGAGTGCTATATGATAAATATTACATGCAAATTATTGTTTACTTGCAAAAAGCATCTTGTGTATTGATTTCTGTAGGACCTTTTAATTGTATTTTTTGCCACCACAGGAAAAAAGGCCACAGTTGTACCCATCTATATAAAAAGTATTTGCTTTTGGGTAGCCACCTATGAGCATATTTTGTAAACATGAGACGCAGCAATGGAGCTCACTTTTGAAGCTTGGAGAAAACTGGCACGATAGTTTGTTGAATTTGTTGAGCTACATAAACAAAATCATCCTTTATTCAAGATCAAAAGTTAAATCCTGAAACAACGTATACCGCCAAAATTACTTTACTTCCACCTGCAAATACCATGTATATTATGTGTTTGTCACTTGGCAAATAAACAACTCGATCTCCTAAAATCTAATATTTAGTTTCCAATCCGATTATTGCCTGCGTGTAAATATACCCAAAGATTCCTTGTAAATTTAGTGCCACTTGACAGCTTTGCACAATAATCCTCCATTTTAAATTCAAGTAGGTGGCAGTGAGTTACCTAGAGAAATCAAAATCAAATTTAAACTTAAACGTATTAATGAATCCCGATGTGCATGCGTGTGAGTTCGTATGAGGCTTAAAGGCACCAAATTGGCCAAAAAGATTTTCGGGAACATTAACACAGTTGGACTTTAGGTCTCTGGGAGTGTTTTTAGCTAGGTTTCGCGTCAAGCCACCTCCTATTAATACCAACAAAATCAATAAATAGCTGCTTTTTGGCCCTGGAGCTGCATGCAGCAATGCAGCTTTTTGTTCACTCCCTGTGGCTCCCTGGCGATTTTTTTAACAGGCCACGGCCCGAACAACCTCACCCAAAGAAGAATACCTGGCAACGCCAATCCTGGCAACGCTGGGCCATTATGCATGTTTTAAAATCAATAAATGTAGAATTTCAAATTTCTTTATCTTGGGACAGTAACTGAGGTGAGTGACTTTGTGTTTCCTTTCTTACCATCGTTCCTTTTTGTTTTACTTCATGTCACCACAGTTCTAGCTGCATATTGGATGAGTACAGATGGATTTGTAGTTGTAACGTTTTTAATTCACTGTATTTGTTATGAAAAAAATGTCTTCTTGTCAACCCCACACTTGTTGTTGGCTCTGTACTTGTAAAATAACATACTTCCGGATTTTTGTAAACAGTTAAAGAAACATTTTGTCAATAATTTATGAACATTAATATTGTAATATTTCATATCATTTATATATAGTACTTTTGTTTTACATTCATGTACAGTGACATGGCCACTTTCTTGTGTCCCGTTTCATCCGGAGGGACGAAAGCATGACCAACTTATGTGCTGAGGTGCCTAACTTGTTTAGGTGTTTGGGCATTTGAGTTGGCCATGGCCCAAAACTTTTTGTGTGTGTTCTTTTTGCCATTTTTTCCCTTTTATTTTCTTTGTTATTGTATGTGTTTGTCTTGCTGTCGGTCACCCCTCTTGAGGGATATGACCAAGGTAGATAGATAGATAGATACAGTGGAACCTTGGTTTTCGAACGCCTCTCAGTTCCAACAAATCGGTTCTCGACCAAAGATTTTGAGAAATTCTTGCTTCGCTTTTTGTTCAAAAAAATTGGAGTTCGAACACCGGTTCGCTCAGGGCGATGCTGAGCAGCGTACGGGTGTAGATTGCCCCCACCCCTCGTGAAGGACTGTTGCCACGTGAGCGCGCACTCCTTTTTGCTTTCATTTTTAATATCGGTGAATGGAGTGTTTTAACCCCTAATTATGCCTCGGAAGAAGGTCAGTGCAAGCAGCAAAGTTGCTACAGGTGAAAAAAGAAGAGTAGTGCGTATAACTATTGCATTTAAGAAAGAAATAATAGCAAAATATGAAGAAGATGTGCGAGTTTCCCTTCTTTCGAGGGAATAGAGCATTGCTTCTGCAGACCACCACAAAGGTAAGAAATCCTATTCATAAATCTTTTCTTTATCCTTTAACCGCTCACCACTTGTTGTGGAGACCCGGGTGCTAAAGGACGTATAAACGACCTGATTTTTTTATTTTTACACGTTCATGTTAAGCGTAATCTTTTGTACGGAAGATTACGATAACGCGAACATACGATTAGCCTGGGTTAGCTTTAAGTTTACGTTAAACATTCAGGGTGTTGGAACAGAGCCCAACATTGAGGGTGTTGGAACGGAGCCCCGCTTCCAATGAACCGCTCACCAGTTGTTGTGGAGACCCGGGTGCTAAATGACGTGTAAACGACCTGATTTTTTTATTTTTACACGTTCATGTTAGCATAATCTTTCGTACAGAAGATTACGCTAACGCGAACGTACGATTAGCCTGGGTTAGCTTCATGTTTACTTTCATGGTAAACGTTCAGGGTGTTGTAACGATTTTACATTACTTTTAATGGGGAAAAACGATTTTCAGTGATCGACCAAATCGGTTTTCGAACAGGGTTCTGGAACGGATTATGGTCGAGAACCGAGGTTCCACTGTAGATAGAATTAAAAAAAACATTATATGGAATTAAAAAAAAAAAGTCCAAGTAAAGACCATGTTAGAAAGAACCATAGGACTATAGTTTTTCCGTATTTGAGTTTTTGAAGATTTTGTAAGACATTTACACTAGTCTTACCATTTGATGTTTAATTCTATCCATCTATCTACCCTGGTCATATCCCTCGAGAGGGGTGACCGACAGCGAGACAAACACATACACAAAAAGAAAATAAAAAGGGAAAAAGCAGCAAAAAACACACACAAACTTTTGTGGACCATGGCCAACCCAAATGCCCAAACACCCCAACAAGTTAAGCACCTCAGCACCCAAGTTTGTCATGCTTTCGTCCCTCCAGATGAAACAAGACACAAGAAAGCGGCCATGACACTCGGGTCAGGGTAACACAACACATTCTTCTGTCCAACAGCAGGGCCCGACAGCTTTCACTGGTTTACCCCTGCCGCATCATACGGGTGCCCAGCCCATCCTTAAGAACGCGTCCACAATCCCACTATCCTTTCACAACACCTCTCCACTAATTTCTATCACCAACAAGATCTCTAGCTTCTACTAGATTTAGACCTCTTTCCTGACCTTAAATATATGATGAAAATAATAATTTATAAATACAGTATATGCAAAAAAAATCATAATTCACTTACGAAAACGTAATTTCAAAATAATTAAAATAATAAATTCATTATCAATGCCAAATACTCTTAAAAAAAGGTTACATTCTGGACATTTGGGGGTAATAAAAGCATACAGAAAATATACATTTTGTTTTTTTTGGGTACTTGTCTTAAACACAGTTAGGCAAAACTTCTTTGCTGAACTCAAATCACATGTGTATACAGTAAATGATAAAGAAGTAAATAATATAGAGGATATCACATGCATGATGTCCTATTCTATGTGTCGCGGGACTTTTTTTGTAGGTTGAGCCGCAGCCAGTTTATTAACTTGATCATGAAAATCAACACATTTGAAATGTTAAATGTCATACTCAGGGGCCAGAATACTAGGTCAGGAATGAAGTCAGATATTTCAACACGGGCAAAACGTGTTTGTCACATGCTAGGCAGCTCGGATAGATGCGTCAGGATGGTTCCATGGCACATTCCGCCGTCAAAATAAAACCTCGGCTCCATCTGTTCGACACAAAGACCTCTGAGTTCATCATAAATGAAGCATGAACGTCGGGATGGAGGCTGGGGGTGGGAATTGGTGGACGCCTAACATTCCTCACTCCAGAAAGCTCAAAACACACAATCTTTATCGATTTTTCCTTCTGTGCTGCAGCTGTGGCGACTGCCCTCACTTCCTGGCTGATGTGTTGCTGGGGCGACAGCTAAATTATGCAACAGCCCTGGCTGGCGGGGGCCCCAGGAATGGGACTGAGGAGACGGGAGGCAGCGGACGGTGGCGAAAGGGTCAATTGATGAGTCTACGGAAAAATCATGCACATGAATCCACATTTCTAAGCCTAAACCAAACGATTTTCAATCCTTTAATTTTTTGGGGGCGAATAAAAGTGTGAAGAACATTGGACCAATATTTACTTGACAGATAATGACAAAAAGTGAAGTGACAAATATCAGAGCCATAGGAAAATAAACAAGCAATAAATAAACTTAAAAGGACACTGTGTAATATTTGACTACTCTATGTTGCTGTCGCGTGTGCGGCACAGTTCTGAGGTCATGGGATCAAACCTTCCTGTGCGGAGTTTGCATGTTCTCCCCGTGCTTGCGTAAGTTTCTTCCGGGCACTCCGGTTTCGTCCCACATTCCAAAAACATGCATTTCAGGTTAATTGGTTGGTCCAAATTGTCCCTAGGTGTGGATGAGCGAGTGAGTTGTCTGTCTCTGTGTGCCCTGTGACTCGCTGGCAACCAGTTCAGGGTGTCCTCTGCCCACTGGCTTAAGATAGGGGGGCCCAAAAGTTATTTTCAATAGAATGTTATGTAGACTTTATTGGCAGAAACAGAGGCCAAATGTTTTCTGCAACTCTTCACACACTGTTGCTGGTATTTAGGCCCATTTCTCCATGCATATTTCCTCTATAGCAGTAATGTTTTAGGGCTGTCGTTGGGCAACAGAGACCTCTAACTCCCTCCACAGATTTTCTCTGTGGTTGTGATCCGGAGACTGGCTAGGCCACTAAGGGACCCTGAAACACTTCTTACGAAGTCACTCCTTCATTGCCTTGGCAGTGTGTTTGGGATCATTGTCATGCCGAAAGACCAAGCGACGTCTCATCTTCAATGCCGTTGCTGATGAAAGTTTATCACTCAAACTCTCTTGATACACAGCCTTATTCATTCTATGCTTTACACAGATCAGTCGTCCCTTTGCAGAAAAACAGCTCCAGAGACTGATGTTTCCACCACCATGCTTCGCAGTGGGTATAGCGTTCTTCGGATGCACTTCAGTACTATTTCTTCTTCAAATACAAGAACAGTTTTTAACCAAAAAGTCTTATTTTGGTTTCATCTGACCATAACACAGTCTCCCAGTTCTCTTCTGAATCATCCAAATACACTCTAGCGAACCAACGACGGGCCTGGACGTGTAAGGGCTTCAGTAGGTCAGGTTGACAATTACAGGCCTCTGTATTATTTTCAAGTAGGAGAACTTGCACAATTGGTGGTTGACTCAATATGTATTTGCCCCGCTTTAATTCCAGCCCTATTTAATAATTGTAACTCTTTATGTTTGGGAGCAGGATTTGAAAACTGTCTCAACACACAAGTTCCTCAAGTTTTTATTTTACTTACCATTACTTTTATTTTTGTAATATATTGTAAGGGTTCATGTGGCTTTCTCAATGAAACCAAATTTAAATTGTAAAAAATTAGATTGGGGATTTTTCCCCAAAAAATATTTAGAAATATTTTGTCTTATTTACTTTACGTTTCATCCCATATTTGCAAAGGCACATTAAGATAGAAGACAAAAAATTCCAAACATGCACTACTTCATGCAGTAGTCAGACGAATGCCTGCTAATAGAAGTTTGTGACCCAAAAAGATGTCAGGAGATTATAGCAAAACTTGACCGCACAGGATAATGTGTTTTTGCCCGAAAAAAATCGATATCAACATTGAAAATAGCAGAAGTGTCTTTAGCAAAAGAGTGATGAGATATAAACTGTTGCGGAACACAGACAGTAAAAAAATTATAGACAACTTTTTCATCATTTGAGGGATTTTGAAAAACATTGCTGTGCTCCAATTCTGATCTCAAATGATTCACTTTATTTTGTTAAATTTTGTGTATAGGTAATGAAACAAATTTTGCAAGTCTTAGGAAATTAAGGCTGCAAACACATTAATTATTTCAATTCAGTCAGTTGATTTGTATTTTTTTTTTTTTTTTTTTGTTACCTTGCATTTGTATTTGAGCACCTACTCCTGGTGTGTGTAGAAAGAAAAGCCCAACTAGGTTTGAAAGTGTGTTTCAGTTTAGGATAAAGGTTATTGGCCAGAAAAATCAGTATGTCCACAGTATCAAGCTTTGATGCTGCTGTGACGGGTCATGGTTTTCCCACTTGTGGTTGCGGATACAGTAATCCCTCGGTTAATGGGGACCAAAACCACCTGCGAAAAGTGAAAATCCGCGAAGTAGCGACGCCCCTTCAAATGATTATGATTATTATTTTTTAGACCCGCGAAGTAGCGAGGTCCCACTGTATAAGCAGGTACAATAGTGCTAATTGTTGCTCACTGGCCCGGTGCTTTTTGAACGTCGATTAGCACACGTTTGGCACTGAAATGCTTTTCCTCCAGCGTATTGCAGCAGGCAAGACTGTTTTAAATGTTGGAGTAAGTTTGTCGTGTTACTGATCTTGTTGTCGTCATTGTTTGCAGTGCACATTGCTTTTTTTTTTAAATCCGACTCTTAAGTAACCAAAATATTTCCAAACAACTGAAGATGAGGGGCCTCTCCTGTCTAAGTCTCTTTCAGCATGCTTTAAGTGAGTCTGCTGGGTGTCTTTCAATTCTTAATTGCTCATTTGACTGTGTTGTAGTCCTTAACCTTTCATTCTGTGTGCTGCTATTCCTGTGAAATGATTGTCTGGTCCTCGTCACCTTATTAGTCACCTGAATGTTGGTCTGGAACAAGCATTTTCATTTTATGTACGCCCCTATTTTATCTAGTGTCCAGGTTATGAAATTACAATTTAAATTATGGACTTTTATTGCACGTTATTATTTATTTTGGCATTATTATTCTTTTTTATATTATTTTTTTTTATTGGCCAGGCCATGTACTAATTATTAGGAAAAAAAACAGTTTTTTTTTACATTTCAACATGATTTACTACTTCTGCCATATTACTGCACTCATCATCTGCTGGTGAAGATTGGAAGCTGTGTTGTCGCTGTCTTGGAGTTATTGTTACCCAATGTAACAACTTTTGCAGCCTGGTCATCCTGGAAGGAAAATTGCTTATTGTGTGGCCCCTTCTTAATGTTTTTTTTTCCTCGTGCTGAGGTTTTTGTAGTTTTTCCTTGCTCACATGCTGGTTTCAGATCAGGGGAAGTTCAAATTGAGCTCTGTGCAGTCCTTTAAGCCTTTTGTGATTAAGGGCTCTACAAATAAATGTGACTAGACTTGACACTTAACGACAATGTTGTGAGCATTGTGACATCCCTTATTCCCATGTTCTCTTAGACATGAGCCTGACACCTGTAGCGCATCACCATCATCAATACACAGTCAATCTCTGTGGTGCAGGCCTGATTAATACTGCATTAATCACACAGGGATTAGCAGACGCGTGTGGATGTGTGCGTGGATGGGGTGTCGGGACGGTGGTGGTTGGGGCCTGCAGGGATTACAGGGGTCACGCAGCCCATGTTGCAGCATGGCCCGAGCCAAAGTGCTGAGGCCGGCCTCCTGCCCGCCCCCTCCACGCGACGCCATTGTGCGCTCTCCTGTTTGCCAATTATTTACCCTGCTATTTCGGAAACAAAAAACAGCAGCGACCTCTCTATGTCCTACCCTCACCATCTGCCCCATAAAATAGTCATGCTGGCAGCTTACTTCTAGAATCCTTAAGCAGCAAAAGAGAGGAAAGTATGAAAAGAATAAAACAGTTGTTCTTTTTTTCCCCTACTTTATTCATAAAACTGACAGTGTGTATTATTTAGCTCCTAAGTGTTAAAAAATTCAATTTATTAGAAAAAACACAAATGATTTAAATAACATTCAAAAATACAAGAACCATCTATCCGCATGGATCTTAAAAAAATACTTGTAAGTCGAGAAATTAGCATTTATTTGACATAACATGATCCTGAAGTAGGGGCAGCTGAGATATTTGTCCGCCATTTTGCTACGAGAGGTACCATGATCCGCGAAAAGCTGGGCAAAAATATGAGAAGTAAAATGGTGCATTTTGGTCACTTTGAGTCTCTGTAGTTTGTATTCTCTTTTGTGCTCCATAGCACTGTTTTTTGGTAGGAGTTGTGTAAAAAAACAACTACCCATCGCTAACTATTAACTACTTATTACTGTTTAATAAGCAGCACAAGCTTGAGTTATTCAAATGAAACTCTAAATCCTAATATCATGATTTCACAATTTAGCACATTTTTGAAAAAAATTTCAAAATGACAAATTATTTAATAAATTTGATTATTTGCCCAACCCAACTTAAAATACTTTCTTTTAGCTAATCACTTTGATTCCCGCAGAGCTTCTAGAATAAATGTAATGTTATGGTCAGCAACCCCTTGTTTAATTGAATTATATTGTCTAAGAGCTGTACAGTTTTCACATCTACTTTCCTGGCCCTCAATCACTTATCAACGTCGCAGTTGCAGAGAGCGCAGCGGCTAGATGTGAAGTAGGCGGGACCACTTTACAAACGACAAATGCGCTTCATTGTCTTTTCGAGCTTTTATCCTGGTGTCTACTCTTTTGTCACTGCTTTTAGAACATAATAAATGAGCTCTTGCCATTATTAAAGGGGGTCTGGAAAGGTGGTGGGGGTGTATTTGCAATTTGCAGCATCTGCCTGACTCTTCTCACTCTCTCCTGCCTCTCAAAGACAATGACATCCAAGAAAAAAAAAAAAGAAAAAAAAACTTGTCCTCCTCCCCCTTCAGCAGTGCAACCTGAAACTGCCTGAAGAGATGAGCCACCATTAAATAGTGCAGAGCTGACATAATGACAGCACAGATAAAAGAGAGGAAACAAAAAAAAGAAAAAAGAAAAAGCCAGACCAATTCTAGTCCATCCCCCTCCAACCCCCGCGGGCTTGCACGGCCCGACTAATAAAAG
Organism: Urocampus carinirostris; assembly: GCF_059441175.1. Taxonomy (NCBI): domain Eukaryota; kingdom Metazoa; phylum Chordata; class Actinopteri; order Syngnathiformes; family Syngnathidae; genus Urocampus; species Urocampus carinirostris. The sequence continues at coordinate 25,981,493 of NC_142352.1, forward strand.
ACATCGGGCCACTGATATGGCCAATAGCTAGAACTTTACTTTGCTCTGATCTTTGACAAAAGCCAGGTCAGCTTACTGAATAATGCGACTCGTGAAGAGTAACCATCACGGACTAGAACTTCCATACCGCAGTTAATTTTGAAAAGCTAAGCTTAATTTCTGCAAAGACATTTATTTTATCCCAAAAGATCAAACATACAGCTCCTAATAATACTTTGCGACCTTTCATGGCAAGAGGTGAAAGTTATTGCGACAGAAAATAAATTTAAAAAAAGAAATCAAAGACAAGAATAAATAATCAAATGACAATGAATCGATCATATTTAGCAACATCCGATGAAATAAGTCAAATCATTTTTCAGAGATCTTTTTTAACTCATTTTCTGTCAGCACACTTAAATGGAAGATTGACACTTGGCATTTTATGACCGCAGTGACACTAAATATAGCAATTATCATTTAGAATATCCGACTGAACAATAAACATTTGCGTATTTATTCATACATTTTCAAGAAAGAAAAGTCATCAAGTAACATCCAGCTGCATGGCCCATTTTTTTTAATACATCAGGAAATCCATATACCAGTACGTGTGCATTTTCAATTGCATCCATTTGTTTGAGAAAATATGTACAGACGTCATTTAAATCTCTGCCGGGTTTTTTCACATACTTTGACATCCTTTGTTGTTGATCTACCTTTTGTAACCTGAAAGAGTTTAATAAAGAGAGAGTTCTCGGAGGAGGACTTTTGGAAAAGTTTGGATTTTTACATCTTGAGTTTTCTACGGTCTTCCCTTCTCCTTGCAAACTCAAAGTTCAGTTACGTCTTTTCTCCTTATTTTAGAGTCTATCAAAACGATTAGCTTATCAGCGTTACAGGGAAACCTTTGCTTGTTTTGAATAGAAAATATTGTGGTGTCAACATTTATTGAGGTACAACATGCTCAAATGAAAAGTACTTGTACCATCGAAGATTTTTAAAAAGGGTAATCTTTAAATCTCTGGTAGTTTATTTACTATGTAAACAGACATTCAAAAATAACAAATAAATTGCAATTAAAAAAACATTGAGTAAATGTCTATAGTAGTTTGTATGTAACAAGCCAAAATGAAAACAAAACCTTCTTGGCAGAGGCACAAATACAACTACTACAGCTGTTGCCACCGCATTCCATCTCCTGCGTCATCGCTCTGAATGCTAAATCTGGAATATGGGGCCAAGGGGGGAAGCACCGCTTGGGAGACATTTGCTGTTAAATATAGTGTGTAATAAAATCCAGACACGTGATACAAGCGAGGATACCTCCTCCTTAACTCGCCGTGTCCTACTACCGCACTACGCCGTCAGAGATCGGCCGCCTTCCAACTGAACATTCCGATGTTCTGTAACTGTGTGCTGAGGCAATGTTTATCTTAAAGGGAAAGTGCACTTGGCACACGGCCGAAAACTCAGTTGAGGAGGCGGCCGGTGGAAGGTAGGAGGCTGCCGGAGTACTCAGAAAGCGGCTACTGTGTGTGGGACGTCCAACATTCCCACCCCAAATCCACACGTTGACCTGGAAAGCCACCCACTGCCTCGCCGCTTGCTCACTTTGACGAGCAGGACGTGAGCCAAACTGGAAACGCGCTTCATCACGCGCACACACTCACTTGTAGAGCGCTCATGTGCATGCATGCTTGGCCCATTGCCAGCGCTCACTTAAGCAGATTTTTTTTTGCCACAAAAGCCAATTGTGGGTCAAGGCTTCACACACATGTTGGAAATGTCTGCAAGCACAAGGGTAGCTGACGTCACAAAAACAGTGTTTGAGACCTATTGTGTGTAGTAAAAATGTTTCAAAAGTTGGGGGGGAGTGAATGCAGGACTGCTTATTTGAGCATTTGAGGGGTCTTCCTGGACGCTAAAGGGTGTCTGCAAGCACCACGTTATTGAGACATCGCCTAAATCAAAAGGCATGTGATGTAATTTTAACCAAAGCAGAACATTGAAAAAAAAAGTTTTAGGGCTGTAACATATATATATATATATATATATATATATATATATATATATATATATATATATATATATATATATATAGGATACAGTTTTTATATCCAAATACAGGTATTATTAAACATAAAATATCATTACTAGTCATTGTCATTATTGTTAGTCATTGTCAAAAATGTACATTATTTCCGATTTGGTGAGCAGATATGTAGCAGTTAATGTGCAAACATGTTAATGATTTCCTAAAGTATCAGCAAAAATCACCAGTGTTGAAACCTAAAAAGACTATAAATGTGCATTTTCACATGAGATGAGACCAACATTTCATACATTTCTCAAAAACATGGGTGACCAAATTTTAACCCCAAAAGATTAATCCCAACATCAACAATGTTATAATATCAAGAAATATCAGCTGAAAAAATGCCCGCTCCACAGTAACTTTTATTTAAAGGTGTATTGTGAAGGTTTCTCTTCCTCACTCAGCTGCCTTCTCTGGTCTTATCCGAAACTGCAGCATATGTGTAAGGTTTCTGCACACTAACATTCACCTCCCCCAAAAATGCGTAGTGTTTGACCCATAATGCTCTGAAGCTAACCAAAAGATACGAGCTAAAGGATAATCATAAATAAAAAGTTGAGGTTCTTTGAACTCATTTGGGCAGTGTTAAAACAGGAGCCATGTCACAATTTTCAGTTTTAGGTTACTTAAACACAGCCAACGTGAAATTAAAACTAGTTCAACCAGTTTTGAAAGAATGTTGAAAGAAATATAGATTTGTTTTTTACTTCAATAGATTTAAAGAAGAACAAGAATGGAAACAGCAACACATTGTAAGGCTTGTCAACATGAACAATCATAGGAAAATACCATAGTGCAAAGTGTAAAATAGACATAATGTTTATATTTTCTTACTTATCAGTATTTTGAGTTAGCTATGTTTTACAAGTGAGGCTACACAAATTTAATTTTTGTCTAAAACAAAAAGAAATCTGGGCTGACTACCTCAAAAAAAAAAAAGTAATCACCTGTTGCAAAAAAAAACAAAAACAATGTTAACCAGAATAAGAAGTGGTCAAAAGGACACTAAAGTACAAAAAGCAAAAGCAAAAAGGACACTAAAGTACCATTCGTCTCAAAAAATGAGTGCCTGCAGCCAACCACAATCACTTTTTAATGTATTAAAAAGAAAATCCCCCAGACGTCAAAAGCAAGGCCGTATCAGTCACACTGTCATTCATTTCATCTTCTACAACACGACTTGCAGAACCGGAACAGGAAAAAAAATTGTTTGGTCTGCAACATTCCTCGGGGTGGAAGATATCTTGACATCTTAATTTTGTACGTTTGTGTGCCTCCCAGGGTGTTCCCAGAGAAAGGGATACACAAAGCTTTTGAGATTAGCCTGTGTCTAACAGTAGGGGGTTGAACTGAGATCTTAAACTAAACACCCACTGTGGACATTTTCAGTTCTATCACCTGAAACGCCCAGTATAAGACCTTTTTGAACCAGCAGCTGACCAAGATGATGGTGTGACAATTCTTTATCGATTTAAGACCAGTATGAGTCCAGGACGTAAGAAGGGGAGAGAGGTGGGGGGCGAAGGTGCTCAGCTTGGTTTACAGCTGACCCGATCTACCCTGTCAGACGGTCTCAGAGGCAGTCCACAGACCATCTGGACCAGAAGAGCTTTACATTAACAGTTCCATCCCTTCACTTCAGACACAAACACTAAAAAAATGCATCTCTTAACAATTTTTACACCTTACACAATGTCTGTTTCACAGTTCAAGAATGTAGCTTTCACCGACTGTGGCAATAAAATAAACACTGACGCTGAAAAGTGAGCTATCGCAAAAACGGCCTACACCACATAGTTTTCAAATTAACATTCTTAAAACAGTCAAAATGGTCAAAAGTAACTCAAATTGGAACACATCCCTGCTTGGGTTAAATTGACCCAGTTTTATGGGCAGTTTTGAGGTTTATGGGTTGTTTTACACAAATCGACTTGAAATAACAGGGAGATTTTGTTTAAAAACACCAAAGATCCTGGCACACATGCCAAAAATATTGAATTTGTACAAAAACATCCAAAAAGTTACAACAAAAAGTCAAAAGTAGCAGTTTGGTCCATTTATCACCCTGTTTGGAATATTTTGGGCGTAGATGAGCATTAAAAACCTCAAAGTTACCATCTGAAAAAAAAAAGATAGTTTTCATGTCCTTTGAACAAGAAACCTGCAAATAAACAAGCAATGACACACATGTTTACACCGAAGGAGTCTTTACTAAACCCAGCAAAACCGTATTTGTGCATCATTTTGAATGTGGGAGGTTGCATGAATTAATGTTTCTTTAAGTTGACAATGACATATGTGATGAAATTAAGGTAATGTTTATAACATCTTAAAGGATGCCACTGGTATTTTTCCACAGAGGAAATGTTTTGCAATAATCAATGTTCGTCAATGAAGCAGTAAATTAAAGGAATCACCTTTTTTGTCCATTCTCGGCTTTCTAGAACTAACAAACACCAGCATTCAAAACAAGAATTGCACCCAACCTAAGAACAAAAATATAGACACCCAAACTCCTTTTCCATGTACCACCTGGACATGTATGTGCTATTGCATATCCAAACTAGGGATCTCGAACGTAGTGCCCACAGGCGCCATAAGAACACCTGAGTAGATAATGGACTAGTTCTGGAAAAAGCTCACCGGGGATGGGTCATTGTGATTTTCTGGAAATTTTAATTTGTATCTCGTTTATTGTTTTAGTGGTTGAATGAGCTTATTCTAATGACAATGTAACAAAATGGAAGTTACAAGATGTTGTTTTTGAAAATTAGATCAAATGGGTAGCCTTTTGCACTAATGAGCAACATAAAGTAGCTCTAAGCTTCATAAAGGTAGGTGACCCCTGGTCTAAAGCATAAAGGCAGAAAACTGACCTGTCTGAAATGGTCATCAAAGCTCCAGTCAGCCTGGCCATTGGGGGATGTAGCCGAATGCGCGCCCGCTGGTGAAAGTTCCTCGTCAGGTTCTTGCTTAACCCGAATGGGTGGGGACGGCGCCCTCTGCGGAACGGACGCAGCAAAACTGCCGTAAGGTCGGGCGGGCGGCATGCGTGCAGCGCTCTGCTGCAGCGCCAGCGTTTGCTTGCGGAGAAACTCGAGGCCACCGGCACCACCGCTGCTTTCCATGTCCTCATCGCTGCGCTCGTCTCCGTCCATCATCTCGTTGTCGTCGTCCTCCTCGGCCGAGTCGCGGCCTCGGTCCTCGTCGTCCTCCTTCTCAGAGTCCACGCTGCTCTGATTAGTCACACGAGGAGGCGGTGGGTGCGGCGGCGCCGTACCAGCCAGGCCTTTGCCCATGAAATTGGCCCCGGACGCCCGGGCCGCCGCTAGAATTGCCTGCTGGGCGGCCACCTGCTGGGCGTACATGATGTGGGCCTCGCGCAGCTTCCTCTCCTTGCGCTCCATCTCCAAGCGGGCTTGCTGTTGCCGCTGAAGTTGCTCCATCACCGCCTCCAGCTTCATTCCTCCTGTGGAGGTGTTCTGAGGAAAGGCTACACCAGGCTCCTGAGACATGCTGGGCTGTGGGCAGTTACCATACCATCATATACCATGTCAATAACAATGGCAAGAAACATTTCAAGGACACTGCTCATGCAGGACACAAATCCATAAGGCAGGGGTCGGGAACGTATGGCTCACAAGCTAGATATGGCACTTTCATGACTATATCCTGCTCAAAGATGGAATAAGAGCCATAGTCATAATTTCTGTGACTTTCCAGTTTTAGAGTATGCGATGCTGAACTAAACCCAGAAAACCAATGGTTGGGTCCAAATTATTTGGGGCAAAGTTTCAATGACAATTTACACTCATGGTGTTAAACCAACAGACTGAAAACATAGCTTGCAACTTTTAATGTTTATTTTCCTTTTTTTTTTGTTTATACTAAATGTTATTGCTTGAAACTGTGAAAGTATATACCTTACGACTTTTGCGCGGATTTGTTTTGTTGCTCATTGTTATTGCACCTCTTTTCATTGCGCTATTGTTACAATGCACTTTTCTTTTTCACTCATAAACATTGCACTATTGTTATAACTTGGGCCAGTCTCCAAGCCTTCCGATTTAAATGTTTTTTTCACCTATTTATCCTGACATTATTTTATCTTTTTTTCCCTTTAACGTTTTTATTACATGTTTACCCTGGAGTGCTATGCCTAATCTCGTTGCATACTGTGTTTCACAATGTTGATATCAATGACAATTCAACAGACCTTGTTTTGGCTGTATGTCTCTAAGGAATTATTTGCTCAGAAGCTCATTCATCATTCTATGTTCACTGTTGAGACACTTTATGATGAAAACCCGAAGAACAAACTGGCGCCCAAGAACCCAGAGCAATTGGATTGGGTGAGCGGTAGTGTTGGGTGGATCTCTGCACATAAAGAAACTCCCCTAAATACATCCGTATCCTTCGGGTTTGCAGTATTTCATGACGTTTTTACTATAGAACTCTGCTGGCACCTCGTTTTGAAACCATTATTTTTGACAAATTGAGCCACAGCGATCATAATAAACTGCAGGAGAAAGACCTATTTTAAGTGGTATATTAGTTGATTATGGAACCCATGCTCTTGCATGATTGTTATTTAATAGATTCTTATCAAACATTACACAGTGAAATAAAATGTAATGAAAAATTAGCTTTTATCTGGGCAGCGGGTTTGTTGATTTGTTTGAATTTTGCCTCAAAATATATGGCGTAGCTCTCAAAAACATTAAAATCTAAATATTTTGCTTTCATGGCTCTTGGAGTCAAAAAAGGTTCCCAACCCCTGCTATAAGGCCTTCCAGAGACTGTCAAATAATCATAAAAGTTGGGGGGAAAAAAACAGTCCAAATCAAAAGACAAATTTAGGACCACCTCCCTGAAAGCCAGAACTGCATTCCTAACCTGTTTGAATGCAAATCACATGCAGGATCCACTTAATCATTGTTGTGTAAGTTTCATGTAATCCAAAATGTGCCCAGGAGGCAAAAATGAAGAGCTCATTCAGAGTTGTGCAAACAAACAGTACAAGTAAATAGTAGCATTTTATTGTTGTTCACATGTACAAACGAAAATGAACTCGTGTAAAATTATATAAATGATTTTAATAGTGGGGACTGATAAACCAATAAGAAAACAATATAATAAATAAGCTTGATGGATGGAGGTTTGTAATGAGACGTACATAATGGATCTAACAGATTACAAAAGTGCTATTTGTGATCACTCGATATCATTACCCTGATAATATATTTGATTAAGATCCCAAGGCGTCTTCAGAAATATAATCAATATATATTTATGATTATATAAAAGGAAGGAAGACTTGTAGCACTTGTAAAGTATATTCAGAATAAATGACAACAACAACAATAATATAATAAAACAGGCTTTTTTTGCTGCTCCATAATTAACTGACCTTGTTTGACTGTCAAAAGGCATCTGTTGTTATAACTGATTCTGGAAAAAGTCATTAGTAAATAGTACACAGTCACAACATTTTTCATTTTGTTTACATTTTCAGAAAAATGATGTTAATGTTTAATTTAGAAATAAATAACTTATTTGCTCGCCCATGTTTCACTGACCTTGTTTGTATGTCAGTATAAATATCTTGTTTCAACTGGTTTAGGAAAAAAGTAATTAGTAAATAGTAAATAATAGCGTCACAATTTTTTTTCATGTTGATTGTTTTGTTCACGTTTTCAGAGAAAATTACACTGACATTAAATTGAAAAATAAATAAATAACTTTTTATGACCCTCATGTTTGACTGACATTGTTTGTATGTAAATATACATTGGTTATGATAACTTATTATGGGAAGAGTCATTTGTAAAAACTATATGGTGACCGATTGTGAAAACAATAGTAAATAGTATACGGTCACAAAAATTATAACTTTGTTTGATTACGTTTTCAGAGAAAATTATGTCAATATATCACATTTAAGAAACTTTTTTTTGCCCCCACCGTGTTTGACTGACCTTGTTTGTATGTCAATTGATATCTGTTGCTAACACTTTTTGGGGGAAAAGTCACTTGTAAATAGTATATAGTCATAATATGTATTTTCATACATTTTGGGAGAAAATGACATTGATATCTCCTACCAAGTATGAGGGGGAAAAAAAACAAAAAACAAAAAAAGAACATTTAACCTCTTTTGATCTATCGTGTTGGTCTGATCCCCTTTAATTAATCAATAGACATTAAAATGGTCTGCATTTATATAGCGCTTCTTATCGTTTATGGTGAAACACAGAAGACTTTTAAAAAATGAGACATATGCAGCGAAAGATCACGCTACCCATACATATTGTTCATTTCACAGTACAGAATTCCCAAATAACATTTACACTACATTATTTTTAAACCCATTATCATTACCTCCAGCCAATTAGACTAATGACTGAGTAAAATTTATAATATGGTGTTGCCATTTTGATTAAAAACTGTCATTTTGTGAATGGGTAAGTGTGAACTACATTGTAAAGCACTTTGGGAAAGTGTGAAGCACATTGTAAAGCGCTTTGGGAAGTCTTCATTGACCTGAAAACCGCTGAGTAAATGCAGACCATTCACCATTTTATTTTACTCCCACACATCAAAAAGAGTCAGAGATCAATGTGTGCGAGTTCAGATTTGTGGAATGTTTTTCCAACAAGAGGTCGCAGGTTCGATTCCCGGCTCCTTCGAGTTATATGTCAAAGTGTCCTTGGGCAAGACACTGAATCCCTAATGCCCCCGATAGCAGGTAGTTGCTATCGGTTAGTTAGTATGTAAAAGGGAAGAGTGTGAAGCACATTGTAAAGCACTTTGGGAGGTTTTCATTGACTTGAAAAACGCTATAGAAATGCATAACATTTACATTTACAAGTTACTAAAGATCTCCCAAAGCGCTTTAAAATCTCCTTCTACAGTAATACTACAAAATACTACAGATATGATACAAAAATGAGATGAATATTACCGTAAAAATATTTCAAAATAAAAGTGCAAACATACTCTAAAAAAAACACAAGAATACAACGAGAGTAATGCTACAAAATAAAAGTACAGTAACACTCATTTGTTGTATTAACTTATTTGGAAAAAAAGTTGTTAGTAAATAGTTTAGAATCACTACATTTCATTACGTGTATTTTATTTACATTTTGGCAGAAAATGACGGCGATATTTCACAAAAGAAAAAAAATAAACATTTCAATATTTGTGCTCCCCAGTGTTGGACTGACCTTGTTAGTATGTCAATAGACATCTGTTGTTAGAAGATATTTGGGGAAAAGTGGTTGGTAAATAGTATACAGTCACAACATGCTTCATTGTGTTTACGTTTTGGAAGAAAAATGACTTCGATATATTACACGAATACAAAAAACAACATTTTAACTCTTTTGCTAGACTGACCTTGTTTGTTTACTAATAGACACGTATTTAGAAAAAAAAAAGTTGTTCGTAAATAGTAAGCAGTCACCTAAATCCTCGTTTTGTTAAATGTATTTATGTTTGGGGAAGAAATGCCTTCGACATTTCATCAAAACATAACAAATCCCAAAACTCAATTTGCATTCCTAAACTAGCAATCCGAGACTGGTTAAACGTCCATTTTAGAATGAAGGACGTTCACACGAAATATCCGAGAGTAAAATCAAAAATACTTCATATTTTAGCGTCAAAATTGATTTCAATTAAATTCCTCTTTTTAAAAAAACTGAAGCATATTTGGAACAAAACGACCCGTTTTTACCCGATTCAACCCAAAATGACGTAAAACGACCCCTGTCTAAAAATCAAAAACCAAACTGTCACAAATAAATGTTTCGCCATTACACCTATGTCAATTAACTTGACCATATTTTAAATAAGTAAACAAGTTTTAAAAAATTACACATCATAAAAATTACAATTAAAAAAGTCGAAGTAATAATCTTTGAGGCGTTTTTTTTCCCCTCGGACTTTTCGCTATTATTCCACACCGGCTTCGCGCGCGCTAATTCAGCACATTGTTAGGAAAGAAGCCAAATGGCTATTTAATTTCTTATATTTTCAGCTTATTTGTAAAAGAGTGAAAGAATGTGTAAAGGAGCCAAAGAGAGCAGCTGTACTCACCATTTGCGCCTTACTAGTGCCGGAGTTGTCCACCATGCCTCCCGATTGCCTCGCTGCTGGCACTCGTTCAAACTCACTTGTAAACACACGCGCACGACAGCCCACGAGTGCGCGCATGAGTAATGGCAATTCCGGCTCATTTTAGAGAATAGGCTTTTTCGGCTCGGCTCACTACTAAAAAGTCGGCTCTTTCAGCTCCCAAATGGGAATTCAATTCTTTTGAATTATTTATCAACAATAATAATAAACAGCGTGGATCTAATTGATTACTTTTGAAATTGCATCATGCTACTTTATTGTTTCAATATACAATAAACTTATACCGAAGTTAAACGCTAAAATTGTGTACTAAGCAAACAACAGGTAGATGACTTGACTTATATAAAGCAGTCACAAGCGCCTTCGAGAGAAAGAGAGAGGGAGGGGGAAAAGAGAGAGAGAATGAGAGGGGGAGAAAGGGGATAGAATGATATAACAAAAGATTGAAAAAGAGCAAAAGGGAGAGAAAAAATTGATAAACAGAAAAATAGAGAAAGAGTGAGAGATAGAGAGAGGGAGAGAGATACGAAAAGGGAAAAGAGAGAGAGACTTATTGACCGTATAACAGGCAATGAAAAAGAAAGAGAGAAAGAGAGCAGAAAAATAGAGAAAGAGAATAAGAAATATGGAAGAAAAAGAGAAAGTGAGGGAAAAAGAGAGAGTGGAGAGTAGAGAAAAAGGAGAAAGATATAGAAGACATGGAAAAGAGAGAAAAACAATGAGAGAGGGGGAGAACAAAATAACAAGAGACAAAAAATAGAAAAAGAAAGAGATAAAGAGAATGAGAAAATGAGGTAGAGGGGTCGGGGAAAAGGAAAGACGGGGTTAAAGGGAGAAAGAGAGAACAAGAAGAAAGAAAGCTAGAAAGAGAGCGACAGAGAGAGAGAGAGAGAGAGAGAGAGAGAGAGAGAGAGAGAGAGAGAGAGAGAGAGAGAGAGAGAGAGAGAGAGAGAGATGCGAAGGAAAAAGAGTGGGTGGGCTCAAAAGGGAAGGCAGTAGGAAAGAAATTAAAGCATTTGAGTCGTTTTGTTCACGATCGACCCATCACTAGCCCGCACATACAGGGCGGAAGCAGAGGAAGCAGTAATGCACGCACGATACACGCAATAAAAAGGGTTTTTAAAAGAATTTATTCCACAAATGTTTGCGTCTATTTCACTTTTGACCCAATTTGAATCATGCACACAGTTTGAATTTATAACTGTATTTGCTGTCGCCACTTTTCTTCCAGTGGCGACAGGATAAAAATGAATTGCCTATATCAAACTAGAGTAAATTAAGTCAACCCTAGCCTTTCTTTCTAATAACTCTGAAAAATCAGTCTCAAAGCATCGTTCACTTTGCCTAAATTTGCTCATGAATCTTACCGGTGAGTGAAAAAACGACAATCGGTGGAATTCATATCGTCATATCGTCCAACCTTTTCCACCCGCGATTTTAAATTTAAATATTAATTAAAAGAAGGTACAAGAAAATATGAATTATTCCACAGTGAAAGTTCTGCTAATCAATAGTGTATAAATGATTATTAGTCAATATTGTACGTAATATGAGACAAGCAATTATTATGCTCGTCACAATTCTTTATTTTGAAGCACAAACTCTAAAAATGACGTTTTTCGGCAAATATTACCCAAATATTTTCTCAATACGACTAAATCAAAGGCCCTTTTTACCAGACAATTGCTTGCATTTGATTGAATTGTGTATTTTAACGGAACCATTTTACTTATGTATTAATGGCATTGTCTTAAACTCATAGTATTTAGGGTAAGGGTTTGGTTTTCACTTATTACCCACCCAAAATTGAAATAAAATCCCACCCCAAATAAACTCAAAACATTAGTAGTGTGGTCAATGTACTAAAAATACAGGGGCGGTTCAGATTCTGCTTGGTTTATGTAATTCATTCTAAATGATTTCTTTCATTTTTGAAGGGACGATTTCATTTTTAATAATGAAGGTATGTATTCATTTTAATATATATAATATTTGAATATAGATACAAAATTATACGAAACATAAAGTCCATTGCCAGACAAAAAGCCTTTGAGCTTTTAAAATGTCCAAACATTGAGGATGTAACGTCAAGTTTATTTTTCATTAAAAATATGAAAGGAACAAGTAACCCAAAGCGTATTGTTTGTTGTGATACTCAAAATTTCAGAACAAAGTCGTTTTCCCCTGTGATTTTATCGAGTATCAGTATTGTCACACGCAACACAATGCTAAGGTCCGGCTCATTACTGAAAAGAGTGATGACACTTTTCACCCAAAAACAACGGGGAATAGATGATGAAGGTGCTGTATCGGAGTCAGACCAGGAGGCTTTTCCAGCTGCTGGTACCCAGGGAAACTAGTAATATATGTCCCTACCCCTCACTAAATACGGCCCGAAGAGAAATGAGCGCAGCCAGGATGTACCTGCCCAAGACACACAACAGGAAGTGGTGCCTCCACGTCTCTGGCATTTAACGGATCCGTGACTGGAACCCTGATATCTGTTCGCACTAATTTCCATCTTATGTTTTTTCTTTTGAATCTTTAATTACACGTTTGTTCTGGAGTGCCACGTCTAATCTCGTTGTAGGTAATGTACAGCACAATGTCATCAATGACAATGAAGATGGTTGGTTGGATCCCTTAACCACTAGAGTCGTAGACTAGGGGCACCATTTCCTGGAGTGCGTCATGGGCAATTACAGACTGGTGGCACCCATCCCTCTCCAGGCCAACATATTTTTCTACCCGGTCAGATACAGTACTGTATTTCCATTCTATTCTATAAATCATGAATGCATCATTATCTCAGAAGGCAGTGCAGCGCATCGTGGCTCTTTACTGCACCCTGGAGGGAAGAAAAGCAATCACACAAGCCAGAATGGATCTTTTATTTAATCATGTTGACAAATAAAACAGAGCAGTTAAAATAGAAACAGAGACAAAAATTATAAAATGTCGAATGTAGTGCAGTTGCATAGCGTAAGTCGACTTTTGCTACAACCAGTGATTTTAAACCAAGGCAAGACAAAAGGAGGTACAGGTACTAAGTATTTTTTCAAATACAAATCCTGCCAAAAAACTCCCATTTATATCCGTCCATGCTTTCGATGTATACCAGGGGTCACCAACGGAGGGGCACCAGGGACGGCCCTATTTAGAGCTGAATAGCCCGTGAACAGGTTCTGAAAATGCCTCACCAGTGATGGGTCACTGTGATTTTCTAGGAAGTTTGATTACTAACTGGTAAAAGAAACCATTGACATAATCAGTGTCTTTAAATACATGAACAATTATTTCATTTTTTATAATTACCCTCTAGCATTAGTCTAAATTATTTGGTGCCCCTATACAAGGCGGAATTTTCGCGATTGACTGAAATCTACTTATTTTTTCGTGTATAACGTGCATTGAAAAAAACAGGTTTGGGTGTGCGTTAAACACAATAATTTACGTCATCCATTACCGTATTTGTGCAATGATTGGATTGCATAATATTAGAAGCAACTAGAATCAAACCCGGGTCGCAGAGATAAGAGCGCATAAGCACTAGATCACTTTTGATATAGATAACATAAAAAAGGAATTTGATTTGATTTCATCATTCTATTTCTATTCACGGTACCAGAGGCAAATGTTAGAGAATGGAGTAAACAGTCTTCCTGAAAGATATAAACTCAAAAAAAGCACAAGGGGAACAAGTCTCTGGCGTATCTAATGATGAATAGTACATAGAAGAATATTAAAGAATACAGTATATTGTAAATTTTATGTTGGTATTGTGTTCAGAGTTTATAAGGTCAATAAATTATTTTAATCATGGTCACACATATTCAAATATTGTCACTTATAATGCTTAGTTTGAGATGAGGAAAAGTAAAACAAAATGTTATAAATAATTTATAAAATAATTAGGCTGGGGGGCCTTATACACGAATAAATACGGTACTTCTAATAATTATACAATGGTAACAACATAGTAATAACATTTGGTAAGTTGTTTATAAACCGGTAGCCCTTCTTGCTAATCAGTGACAAAAAAGTAACTCTCAACTCCAAAAGGGTTGGTGACCCTGAAATGTAAACATCACATCAATTACTAATATCTCCAATTTTTTTGCGAGATAACTTAATAAAAAAACTCAAGTAAAACTGAGTTCTACTGACAAGTAAATGCAATAAAACTTGTGTACCACCTTTTGTCCCGCCTCCTATAATGACCCTATCCGAGAGTGCTTATCCTCAACAAAAAACGATTAGATATCAGAAAACCATTTTATGGTGGTTTCCAATGCCATTTCCCACAATTATTGTCTGAGTACTTTGTTTTCTTGAGAACACCGCAACTCAAGTAAAATAAATGTGTGCGCTAAAGCCACTAAATATCAAGAAAACAATTTCTATGCCGCAAATGCCAGTACATAAAAAGCAAAGCGCTCGTCCTTTCTGCCATGCAAACACAATAAACATTTCCAACTTGAGCAAACATAGTTTTGTAACATGTTGTGGGGTGCAAAAATATGTGACTTAAACCTGATGCTCCCATATTCAAAGTTATAAATACAAAATAAATAACTTTACTACTCTAACGCCAATGCAATAAATGCTCCTGACGTATCATTGCTTCTCAATCAACCAGAAAGCCCTTTGGTTTACTGCCCTACACTAATTATATATATATATATATTATATTCCAAACTGAAAACATTTATACTTTATTCATTTATGTTCAAATATAACCTTTAGCGCTACATTCCAGTGCCCACCCTGGCATTTGGTATTTCATTTATTGTTCATGAGTGTTAGCATTTCAGCAAACAATTAAGACAAAGGTGTTTTAGGGCCAAACAGAAAAGAAAAATGACCGATTTTGTCGGAATAATTCTAATGATACTTTTAAGGGACTGACAAATGAAACCGCTTATCCTCAGTAGGGTCTCTGAGGTGCTGGAGCCCATTTCAGCTATCTTCGGGCAGTGGGCAGGGGAAACCCTCAACTGGTTGCCAGCCAGTCGCAGGGCACACAGAGAAATAGAATTCACTCGCTCATTCACACCTAGGGACAATTTGGACTCGGCCAATTAACCTGACATGCATGTTTTTGGAATGTGGGGGTGCCGGGCAGAGGGAGAACATGCAAACTCGATACAGGGAGGCTGCTGTAGCTGGACTTGAACCCTGAACCTCCGCACCAATTTAATGGATCAAATGTTGAATTTCTTCCTGCACTCAAAAAACAAGCATATTTTTGGCCGAAAACTAGCACAGTCTTCCTCTACTACTAAATAATGTAGTCTTTTACATTGACAAAATATTAACATTGTCATTTTCTGTGTTGAAAACTAAAATTTGAAAAAAATAACTTAACCACATCTTATACTGCAGTGCAACTGAAATTATATATTTCACCTAATTTTTGGGCGTTACAAAAAAATCCTACACTATAGCAATTTATCGTCTGGAAAACATAGTAAAAACAATGCAAAGAAAAAAGGTTTTGAATAGTATTGAAACAATGCTAACTGACCAAATAAATTTTAGTCTGACAAAAAATGTGGTCCATTGCAAAAGAAAAAGAAAATCTACAAGAAATAATATTTTAGGAATTGAGATGTTATGTTATCGGAGCAGATTTGTAAAATGAGTTTGTATTTGTATAGATTCTCTAGGACACAAACTGGACACATTCCTAACGTTTTCCAATGAATATAGATAAGTTACGTGTTTTTCTTTCCTCATCAGGCTTATATAAGGTTTGAATTTTTTGCAGCTCAATACATTTTTGGGGGGGATCTAATATACTTTTTCAATATTTTGAGTTGCAAGCCCCTGCATATTGAAATAAAATGCAGTTTTCCTTAATGTCCATATGCTTGCGACAAAGTATCATGTAAAGTAAAAACGTGGTGTCCTGAAGTCAAAAGATTATTTCTAAAATTACAAATTGACAGTAGTTTTTTGTTTTTTGTAAAAAACGAATAAACAAGTACAATACTTGTATTTTCTAAATAAATGCTTGAGCCTGTAAATTGACTTTGTTGGGTTCAATGTATAATAGAGTATTCAATAAATGACACTGAATCCCTAATGCCCCCAAAAAGCAGGTAAGTTAGTTGCCTTGCCTGGCCTACGCTGCTATCGGTATGTATTCTATTCTATTTTATGTGAATGGTTAAGTGTGAAGCACATTGTAAAGCACTTTGGGAGGTCTTCATTGACTTGAAAAGCGCTATATAAATGGAGACCATTATCATTATCATCCCTTAACAACTAGGATGGTAGGGGCACCATTTCCTGTGGTGTGACTTGGACACGTACAGCCTGGTGGCACCCAACCCTCTCCAGGCCAACAAATGTCTGGTTTCAAACCAGGGAGATTTTGCATCTTAGGCGATTGTGCTTTAACTAAATAGAGCCGCAGTGCTACACAAATAGTTTTAAATGTTTACAGAATTTTAGTTCTCTTACATGTGTTTGAGATTATAATGTTGGGCAAATGCAATTGTGGTATTACATGAATTCAGTTTTAAGCATTAAGAGAACTGTCATAGTGTTGAAACATTTAATTCCTAATGTAACGATGATAAAGATGATATACCATATTTGTAAAAACAACAACAACACGGTCCAAAATAAAATTGGAATGTTAAGCAAGAGTCGGAACGTTGCGAGAATAGACTCCCAATATTTAAAGATAAAATCCTTATTTTCCAGGAGAACACATTAAAAAAACAAAACGTTGGTAATATCACTAAGTAAGATGAGGAATCATGTTGTAATCTTGTGACAATGAATTCATAACTATGTAAAACCATAATAGGGATGAAAAAATAATGTACTAAAGTTACAAGAACATTACGGCAATAAAGTGACAGCTGTGACATTATTAGAACATTGAGAATAACGATGCACTTGTAATGCTATCATAAAGTGAGGTTGGAATGTTCCAAGAACAAAGTTGTCCCATTTGAGCAACTACGTCTGAATGTTATGGGAACAATTATGCAACGTTAGTTGCATCACTAGCATAGCTACCTTAGTTCAGTAATTTTGTAAAGAGTTGTAACGTGAAACAAAAAGTCTAAATCCCAAAATCTTAAATTGTAACAACAATCCTACTTTTTGAGTTATTGTAATTTCCTCCCTTTTCCAATGTCGCCCTAATACTCCTTTGGTTAACAAATGTGTTATACAAACAGTACCAATGCCTCGCTATTTTACGGTTGGATTTTCTCAATTACTCGGTTCCATGGATAAATACGTATGTCATTGCACAAAAAGACGCTGTTTCCGCATTTTACCTTTGACATAAAATAAAGATGATTTCATCTATGACACTCACTAAAATCCAAGTAATGTTTACATGGCTTGCTTGCCAGGAGCATGGACTTACACTACATATGACGTATACTAGGGTGGTCCTTATTTTTTGACTTTTAAAATTTCATGCTCTGACCCCTTGAATATGTTCCAATATATACAAAACGTAATTAGGCAAAGTTTCATCAAAATCAAAGGATATTTAGAGGTCGCTCAAGGCCTCTGAAATTTTGGTATGAAAAATAAGGATTTTTCGCACATTATATCAGACCTAGTGTACAAAGTTACTTGTAACTTTTCTTGTGTTACAATTATAAGCAATGGACTGAAATTGGATGTTCTAAAACGCCGTACACATAGGGTTAAGATTTCCGTTTTTTCTCGAAAATTGCCAAAATTTTACCATTTTGGGAAATTTCAAAGTCGTTGAGCTACCTCTAAATATTATCCAAATTGTTCAAAATTGCACACAGTGTGTTTTTATCGGTATAAGAACATATGCGGGGGGTCAGAGCCCAATATTTAAAAAAAAAAAAAAAATTCGACCCCCATTAAGGACCACCCTAACGTATACAACTGTGGCATGTGTGAAGTAAGGCAGAAAATAAAATGGAAATATCCTGAAGGTATCAATTGATAAACAAAAGGCTTTTTTAGCTAGCTCGCCAGAGTTTGTGTGTATCATTCGTCACTGTTGAACAATTCCACTGTGCTTTATAGCATCTAAATGTCCGGATGACAGATTTATTGTGTTACATGTCGTACTTTTAAGTTATATACGCTATAGTTTAAATATATCTTATCGTTTCTTCTTCGTGGGAATTCACCCAATACGGGTGGCAATGGGGCAGATTAACCGAAAGAAATGCAGGGAATACTGTATTGATATTGTAACAAAGCACACACAGCACACAAATGACGAGACATGGTAGGTATTACTTTTTTTTAAGTAATTCTAATTTTGTTCCCAGTGTGGCCCTTATACTCCTTTAAAAACCGAATGTGTTTTACGTTAACAGTACAGTACTTCCTGGCGCATTCTGGCATTGGGCAGAAACCTTGCATCTTCGAAACGATCACGTTTAAGCAATCCCAAATATATAACGCTATATATTAAAAAAAGAAAAACCTTTGACTTTGTATCTTATTCAAGATTGTTGAATAATTTTTAGGGATAATTTCCTGACATGGTGACACCATCGAATATTTGCTAAGGTTTTGACTTAATTGCTTAACTGAAAAGAATACGAGTGTCAAACATACTGTATAATCTCGACTTGATATGACATTTGAATAAACTAAGCTGATAAATACAGGACTGTCTCAGATATTAGAATACCATGATAAACCTCTTTTTATTTTCTGTAATGCAATTTAAAAAAAGGTCCTACATTCTGGATTCATCAGAAATCAACTGGAATATTGCAATCCTTCTGTTAATGTAATATTATTGGTTAATATTTTTGGCGAAAACATATTAGCATGAAAACGTATACTACCAGTAAGCAATAATAAGCTGGAAGCTATAAAAAGCAATATTAAAATAACAAAAGGTTTGCAATCGTTTAGCTGTATTTGCAATGAATACAGAATGTATGAGCTTCAGTTATTTAAAAGTAAATGTGCATTAGGGAAATTTATTATCCCAATACTCAAATTCTCTGAGACAGTCCTGTACAGAAACAGGTGACCTATTTATGTAACAGCAGTTGAGTAATCTTACAATTGCAGATAAAACATGAAGACGACACACCAGTCATTCTTATTTGAAGTGCTAGCAACGTTAGACATATACAAAACAAAATAGAAAAATAGGTTGAGCTTTGGAGTCACAGTGGATAAGGCTTGTTATTTCTTTTTTTTTCTGTCCATCTGTGCAGGGTCGGGACTCCGAAGACACCGAGCTTTAGGCTCCAAAGCAGGAAACGGAAGAAGGCAGTGAACGCCAAATTCCGACAACTGCGACAAACCTGCGTTGGTGTCCACGGAGCGGGAGTCTTTCACTGCGTGCAACAGGACGGAGTCTCAAAGCAGCAGCAGAAAGAGGAACCCATGGCTTTAGGCGGGATCAGGTCCAAGTCTTCGTCGTCGGGGATCTCGTCCAGCCGGTAACCGTCTTGGAGCAGCTGTCTGCTCAAGTCTGGATGAATCTGGAAGGTGCACAGTAAGATTGTTTCACAGTGCCGTTTTTCAATTTTAGAGGTTGGAGGTAGGCAAAACGAAATTTGTGTTTTGAGCTGTTAATGCTAGAATTGGTCAGTTCTGTAAAATGTAAGATTAAGTAAAACTATGGAAGGACAACAACCACAGTCATGTATAGCAATAGTCAGCAACCTTTTCTGTAACAAAGACCGGTGTTCTGAAATCACTTCCTACCTCTCAAGACATCTTCCCGATGCCCTGTGTACATGCACACAACACTGATAGCAATTTGTGTCTGTGAAATCGGTGAGTACTTACGATTTTCGTTTTTATAGGGTGCAATTTGACTCTTTCAGTGTTTTCTGACGTCATTTTTAAGCCTGGCCTGTTTTAATGTGGTAGCATTCTAGCATGGTGTTTGTTAACTACAGTACCACGCAGTGAATGTATGAATGCCAATCCTCATTTTACATCATCAGTAAAAGTTCTGTTTGCAATTATTCTGAGTTTTAATATTGCTGGTTTTAGTTGGTTATCAAGTAAACAAAATAGTTGCTGTCAAGTCAGCCTACGGTAGGACACCCCAAGAGGGTAGAACGTTTCGGAAAAACACTGGTTTAATTTCTGACTATAGTCTCCCGGCATGGCCCAATAATAACCTTAATCTGAATAACAATAACAATAATTACAATAAGACCAAATCCACTGTGTAAACCAAAAAAATCAACCCCAATTCACTACATGTTTTTTGTTGTTTTTATTCCTTTTTCCCAATTAATCATTATCATAATTATTTTAGAAGTTCTATCTATCTATCTATCTATCTATCTATCTATCTACCCTGGTCATATGCCTCGAGAGGGGTGACCGACAGCAAGACAAACACATACAAAAACAAAAAAAATTAAAAAAGGGAAAAAGAAGCAAAAACACACACAAAGATTCTTGGACCACGGCCAACCCAAATGCCCAAACATCCAAACAAGTTAAGCACATCGGCACACAAGTTGGTCATGCTTTCGTCCCTCCAGATGAAACGGGA
This sequence comes from Urocampus carinirostris, assembly GCF_059441175.1. NCBI lineage: Eukaryota > Metazoa > Chordata > Actinopteri > Syngnathiformes > Syngnathidae > Urocampus > Urocampus carinirostris. Next base: position 26,002,216 of record NC_142352.1, read on the forward strand.
CACAAGAAAGCGGCCATGCCACTCAGGTCAGGGTGACAAAACACACTCTTTAGTTTAACAGCAGGGCCCGACAGCTTTCGCTGGTTTACCCCTGCCGCATCATACAGGTGTCCTGCCCATCCCTTAGAACGTGTCCAAACATCCCACTATCCTTTCACAACACCTATCAACTCATTCCTATCACCAACAAGAGCTCTAGCTGCCACTATATTTAGACCTCTTTCCTGCAGTGCACCCATAACACCATCCATCCACGTCAATCGCGGCCTTCCTCTTGGTCTCCTTCCATTTACTTCTGCTCCATAGATCTTCTTCAACATTCGCTCCGCATCCATCCTCTCCATGTGTACAAACCAACCGAGTACACTCTTATCCACACGCTTGCTCAGTTACACTACTACTCCAGTTCTGTCTCTCACAATTTCATTTCTCAATCCATCCAATCTAGTCACTGATAACATACTGATCAGACACTTCATCTCAAAAACATTTAATTTCCTTTTCAAATCTGCGTTCAGGCTCCAAGTCTCTGCACCATACAACAAAGTCGGCACAATCAGACTCTCATACAGTCCCCTCTTAACATCCATACTTATACTCTTGTTGCTCATTACTTTCCTCAGAGCACCCAAAACCTTGCTTCCATGATTCACTATGTGCAATACATCGCACTCCATTCCACCAACTGCAGCCACATCACAATCCAAGTACGTAAAGCTTTCAACTTCTTCCAGCACCTGTCCATGCAACCTTATTTCTAACGCCATGCCCACTGCATGATGTGAACCCTTCATCACCTTACTCTTCCTAACATTCACACATAACTTACGCCTATCAAACACGCTTAAAAACTCCATTACCAACCTTCTCAATTGTTCCTCACAATCAGCCACAAGGGCTGTGTCATCTGCAAACAACAACTGCCTAACCTGCCACACTGTTCCACTGTTATCGATCATCTCTGCACCTCTGCCAAATACTCTTGCATTCACCTCTCTCACCACACCATCCATGTACACATTAAAAAGCCATGGTGACATCACACACTCCTGTCTCACACCAGTCAAACCAGGGAACCACTCACTTGTCTCACTCCCTACTCTCACACATGCTCTGCTGTTCACATAAAAACTCTTCAATGCTTCCAACAACTTTCCACCCACTCCATACGGTACAATAACCTGCCACAACGCCTCTCTATCAACTCAGTCATCCACCTTTTCCAAGTCCATGAAAGCCAAACAAAATTCCTTACTTTTTGCAAAATATTTTTCATACACCTGTTGTACTGCAAACACCTGATCCACACATTCTCTTCCTTTCCTGAAACCACTCTGCTCCTCCATCACCACCTCATCCGTTCTTCCTCTCACTCTCTTAATCAAGACTCTTCCATAGTTTTATTTTATTTTAGAAGTTCTACAAAATAAAAAAGTGTGTCAGAACCCGGTATCCATGGCAGTTGGAATTTAATATGAAAAACAACAAAACAATAGACAGAAAAAAAACAGTTGTATTTCCAACCGCCCTTAGGAAAAAAGGAAATTATGAGTGGGAAGTATGTACGGTTGTTGGAGTGACTCACCTCGGCCGAGGAGTAGCCTGAGGAGCACTGCTCAAAATCAATCTCTTCGTCACTACAACACGTACAAACACTTTAGTCATTGCATTGTTCCTAAATCAGTATTCAAATAAAGATAAATATTTGTGTTTTCTTTACCTGTCCGAGTCCAGTGCAATCAAAGTTTCCTCTGCATGTTGACTCAAAGCAGCATAGCCCTTGTTGAATTTGACTTTTCTATAAAATTTGAAATGAAAATGAGATTCTTTGCTAGCCTTGAAGCTAAGCCTCTTTTGTTACCTTTTGGTTCCTTGTCTCGGCTGATGCGTGACTGGAGGACCAGATGAAAGAGCCTTCTTCTTCAGAGCTTTCCTGGCTTGCTCCCTGTGTTTTTCTATCATATTATTAGTGGTTAGCAAGTAGGTAACGTAAATTCCGGTCTACAGAGTGCACCTGATTAAAAGCCGCATGCAAAAATTTAAGAAAGAAACTTCAGTATGTCTTAGTAGAGGATTTTAAGCCACAGGTTTGAAAAGCATTGAAAATGACGGCAAGACACACCGAATTATAAAGGCAGACCTCCGCAAAAAATAGCCTTTTGTCATATATTTTTCTTACATATGGCGCACCGGATTATAAAGGCACATGGAATTGAGACTACAGTCAGAACTACCTTGTTTATCCATGCATGGATGTAGGACCTTTTAAACAATTAGGGCATATGATAGTCCAATGACTAAACAGTCTTTAAATGCCACTGATTAAAATCACAAAACATTCTTTGCAACAAGAATCAGACAGCAGTTGAAGTCGGCCTGATGCTTCCAATGAGCATTTTGTGGTCGTGCGCCACTACTGGGCTCCTTGGGTTCCAAGGCAGAGGTCATCCATATATAAAGCTTTGTAGTATTTGTCCTGATTTGGGCTAATATGTTTTCGATTTGTATACAGCAATGGTTCCGAAACTTTTGCAGGCTGGCGCCCCCTTGGATGCCCAGTGAATTCCTTATCATAAGATTTCACTTATTAACTTGCATAAATGAAAGGTGTTACCTCAAATCGATAATGCAGTTTTGGGGTTGGACACTATTAGACATTTTTAGCTAGAGTCACAGCATTGGTTATTTCTTTGTGCCTTTGCGAACTTTTTTCGTACAGCGTCGCAAATGCTGCTTTGATGGAGGTTTGTTTACCTCTCAGTCCATTTGTAGATGCACCTACTTCCTCTTTTATTTGTAATCCATTTTGACGTGCCGTGTATTTCAATATGTGAATATTTTTAAGGTGCTGGTGCAAATGACTTGTGTTTCCTCTGGACCTAGCGACTACGCGAAAGCAAATTCCTCAGAAGGCGTTTTCTTCTGTTCCACGTCCGCTTCGTCAAAACCAAAACAAGTGATGAACCGACCTTCATCGGTGCAAGCTTCGTTTTCTTCTCGTTTGTTGACTCGGGGACTATGTTTACGGAGTCCGCCATGACACTCAATGAGGTCACACGGTGGGTGTGGCATAGTGTGGTGCTTGCCACACCGCGTTTATTGGCTTGTGCTATTATTAATAGTTGCCTCAGATTGGTCGGCGCTTTTAAAACTCGAACAGTAACAATTGTGGTTGGCCAAAACTCCATCACTCACTACAAAACCTTGAAAAATCCGCAGTGGTTTACGGTTTCACAACCGAACTATGTCACATCGCAATGTCGATTCGATTTCGGTTAGTCGTGCAGCCCTAACGTGTTGTGTACGAATCGTCAAACATTCACACTTCTGACTTCAGGCTGCCGTCTCCCTACCGACCCCTTCTCACTCCTCTGTTTAGACCCCGAAGAATTGATATTTTTATTGTTCACTGTATTGTTTTGCATTTTCATGGATTCTGTGTTGTGGTTTGGCTTAAATTATGTTGAGAGTGCAAAAAGCTACAATTGCGTTGTAGTTTACATTTTTGTCGATCCATAAATATTTTAATTTATATTTTATGTGTTTTTCAAGGATCTCGCATTTCACCTTGAAATTAATCAAAATAAACACAAATGATTTGACATTGGGGTTATGGCTAAAAAAAGATGAAACGCAAACGCCTTGACACAAACAAAGCGCTTTTAGTATGTCACAAAATCAAAAGACAAAACGATGTTGCTATGGAGTTTGGATTTCAAACAAAAATCTGAAGGCAGGGGATCCGTTAACCTTTAAAAAAGATAAAAGTGCTTTTTAGTATTCAATTGCTTACTTTATTTGTTGTTGCACTGAAAGGTAAATATGTTTTTACTGTATATTTTGTTGTGTTTTTTAGGGATTCTCTTTTGCTTGACTTTAAAGTTACTTGGTAGAAACAACTTGAACGTTTGAATTAAGTAGGGATGGATTCAACATGGCGGCGCGCATGGATGCTGCGGCTAGTTGCTCTCCAGCTTATCTTCTATTTATTTATTGCCGTTCTCTTGTCTTTTTTGCTTTCATTTTTGGACACATGTGTGGCCAAAAATACTTACAGTAGGGACGAACTTATTCGGTTGGGTGGGCGTCTAAATTTCGACTTTTCTGGCACTTTTTACACCGCCTATGATATACCGAGCGAACTTCTAAGAGATCCGGCATCCTTGTGGACAACTATTCCCCCTAATAAACGACGACAACGGCGCAGTTAAGACAGAAAACAGAAGCGTGGTTTCCGTGCGGGTAGATGTGTGAAGCGTGCGAAGTCTAAGGAGCAAGAAGGACGCGAGGATGTGACTAATTCCACCATTCATTCCTCGCCGGACAACCGACGCTTTACACACAACGCTCACGAACGGCCCCAACGGCAACATCTTTTGACGATCTCTACAAAGACTACAAAGACTTTAGCTAAGTCAAATGATTCAGCAAAGCTAAAATTTGGTCTTTTAAATATTAGATCGCTTGCTCCTAAAGCTTTACTTGTTGATAACATTATTCATGATTATAAACTTAACTGTATAGGTCTTTGTGAAACTTGGTAATGCCCGGATGAGTATTTAGCGCTAAATTATGCTTCACCCCCTGACTACGCGAGTAGCCATGTAGCACGCACGTTGAAAAAGGGTGGCGGTGTCGCGCTCATTTCTGAAAAATCGCTCAAATTGAATCCTCGTACCTTTAATAATTACAAGGCGTTTGAGGCTCTTGTGATGCGGTCCTCTCTATTGTCAATTTATGAAATAACTATCTATCGCGCACCTGGGCCATACACAACTTTCTTAGACGAATTTGCTGAACTTTTGTCTGAACTAGTAACCTATGCAGACAAAATTATAATTATGGGGGACTTTAACATTCATATGAACTCCCCACTCAGTTCACTTACTATTGCGTTTAGGTCTCTAATTGATGCATTTGGTTTTAATCAACTGGTTGATTTGCCAACCCATAAAGATGGAAACACGCTAGACTTGATTCTGACTCGAGGAGTTTTAACCTCAAACATTATGGTGTTACCGTGTACTACCGTTATCTCGGATCATTATTTAGTTACATTTGAGATGCTAGCTAAATGTAGTGTTAAAAAAGCTGAAGGATTTAGCGGACGCAATATAAGCACTGGCACAGTTTCTGAGCTCTTTGAACTCCTTCCTGGAGCAGTTGCGTCCTTTCCTTCATACAATGGCTCGATTGACTCACTCATGAATGAGTTCAATACTACCGTGACTAGTGTCCTGGATTCAATGGCACCCATAAAGCTAAAATCACGTCCTAAAAGACGCACGCCTTGGTTTACTGATGAAACTAGAACCCTTAAACAAGAATGCAGGATATTGGAAAGAAAATGGCGCGCTACCAAGCTTGAGGTTTTCCATCAAACCTGGTGTGACAGCTTGTTAAAGTATAAAGCGGCCCTTGCCTCTGCAAAATCGGCCTACCTTTCGAAGGTGATTGCGTTTCAAAAGAACAATCCCATAGTCTTTTTTGACAGTGTAGCATCGCTTACAAGGCAACAGACTATCGCAGATAGTTCGACGCACTCTGCTCATGACTTAATGGTCTTCTTTACTAAGAAGATTCAATGCACACAGGAAGAAATTGCTAAAGACATTATTAATACCACACATATTAAAGGGCTGAAATCTACAGATGCACGACAGGGTGGCTGTCCAGGGAAATTGTCCTGTTTTACTGAACTGTCACTTGATGATCTCAAACAGGTGGTGAATGCGGCCAAACCGACAACTTGCCAGTTCGACCCGCTCCCAGGTTTACTTATTAAAAGTCTTTTTGGCGTCCTTGGACCTTCAGTTCTAAATATTATAAACATATCACTCTCCTCAGGTGTAGTTCCAGCAGCTTTTAAGTCCGCCGTTATTAAACCCACACTGAAACAACCCAACCTTGATCCAGAAATCTTAAGTAATTATAGACCTGTGTCAAACCTACCTTTCCTTTCTAAAGTACTTGAAAAAGTAGTGGCACAGCAGCTGAATGATTTTATATCCGAGAATAACCTTTTTGAATCCATGCAATCAGGATCCAGGGCTAACCACTCTACTGAGACAGCTCTGATCAAGGTAACAAATGATCTCCTACTGGCAATGGATTCTGGCGCTTCATCACTTTTGCTGCTGCTGGATCTTAGTGCTGCTTTTGACACAGTGCACCACAATTTCCTACTAGAACGGTTGGAAAAATGGATTGGTCTCTCAGGAACCGTCCTCTCGTGGTTCAGATCCTACCTCTCAGATAGGACGCACCGTGTTAAATATGGTGAAATGACATCTGAGCCCTTTAATGTTACCTGTGGTGTTCCGCAGGGTTCAGTGCTTGGCCCCCTTCTTTTCAGCATTTACATGCTTCCATTAGGTGATATTATTCGCAAGTACAATATCAGCTTCCACTGCTACGCAGACGACACTCAACTATATCTTCCGATGGAGGAATCTCCCACACTAAACTGTGGAAATTTGGAGGCCTGCCTCATTGAGATAAAAGAGTGGATGTCACTCAATTTCTTGCGTCTTAACTCTGAAAAGACCCAAATGTTAGTCATTGGTCCATCTAAATGCCGTGACTTATTCTCAAAAACTGCTGTGAACATTGACAAATGTCACATCACATAGAGTGACTCAGTTAAAAATTTAGGTTCATATTTGACCCTGATCTATCCTTTGAAATGCATATAAATAAAATTACTAGAACCGCTTTCTTCCATCTTCGTAACATTGCTAAAATCCGTTCAATACTGTCTCAGTCGGATGCGGAAATTATAATTCATGCGTTTGTTACCTCCCGTCTCGATTACTGTAATGCACTACTCTCTGGTCTCCCGAAGTCTAGAATCAAGTCTCTTCAGCTGGTACAAAATGCCGCAGCGAGGCTTTTAACTAGGACAAAAAAGTACGATCACATAACACCGATTTTGGCTAACCTGCATTGGCTCCCAGTTAGCCTTAGATGTGATTTCAAAGTTCTCTTAGTATTATACAAAATCATACATGGACTTGCTCCTTCTTATCTTTCAGATCTGATTTGCCCCTATGTCCCGGTCCGAAGCCTACGATCTGAGAGTGCCGGTCTTCTGGTGATCCCAAGAGCAAAGAAGTGTTCTGCTGGTTCGAGAGCGTTCTCCATCCGGGCACCGGTGCTGTGGAATGCTCTTCCCCCTGAGATCCGATCTGCAACCTCAGTGGAAATGTTTAAATCTAAGCTTAAAACTCACTTCTACTCCATAGCATATGAATAACCTACTCTTCTCGTCGGCTGAAAAATAGTCTGTGTAATATAGTGTAATAATCTGTGAAGCCCTTTGAGACTCTTCGTGATTTAGGGCTATACAAATAAAAATGACTTGACTTGACTAAAGGTTCACTGTAGATTGGTACTTTAATACAGAAAATAATGCATCTTTTCAAATGAATTACTAATTAATTTGGTGCATAATACTTTACAATTATTGAGAATATATCACTCAAAAAAAAAAAAAAAAAATCTGAGGAGCTCCTCTCAGTGAGCTCAGCCGAAAGAGCTGGTTCTCAAAAAGAGTCGGAATTTCCATGACTAGTCCGATGCACCCGTCCTCTTGGATGCGACCTGTAGAGGGCAGTGCCCCTTCACATGACAACGCCATATCGTGCACTTGGCGTCGTTTTCAGATGGCGGATGGGTTTTTCTTTAACCACTAAGCACCATTTCTGGTGGTGTGTCTTGGGCATGTACAGCCTGCAGCGAAAATGGTAAATGTACTGCATTTATATAGCGCTTGCCAATTTACTGAACACCTCCCAAAGCGCTGTACAATGTGCGTCACACTTAACTATTCACACACACACACAATTATAGCGGCGTCAGCCATTCAACACTATTACCTCCTTTGCGCGGGCATTAGGGGTTCAGTGTCTTGCCCAAAGATATTATCTCAGAGGAGCCGAGAATTGAACAGATTTGTCCGTTTTTTATTTGATGAGTGGTCTATCGAGTCTGACTGCCAGGAAACATGGCAATTCAAGCACCTCAACCAAAATTCAAGCCTCTCCTGACTTTGAAAACACAACATTAAAATGAAAGCATATTCACAAATCTCAAGCACCCGTATGAACCCTTTAACATGTCTATGTACGTATAAGAGCCTGTTTATTATTTTGTTGAAATAATTCCTTTATAAGCACGGCAGCGCAGTGGTTAGAATTCCTATATTCTGTTTCTGTCTTTTGCAATGTTATAATCACACAGCCGTGTCGTTTTAACCAAAAAAACAAGACAAAACAAAAAAACCTGCGAATGAGGGTGCGCCACGTCAAATGTGAGCCTTACAACAACAGCAGGGCAACCATACTGTGGAAATAGTGCCCGATTGTAACACAGACCAGGAAGTCTTCTTTTTGTGTTGTCATTGGTGACCACTGTACTGGATCAAATTGCATTTGCTTGTTATCATTCCTGGAGGATTAAATGAAACTTCAGTGACCTGACATTGACAAGACTAATACAGAAAAAGAAATTTTGCGTTTTTGATGGATAACTTCCACTGCTGTTGATTCCGGATGTAATTGAGGACTTGATTTGTGGGTGAAAACGTTAAAATATCATTGAATTGAGTACTGTTAAACCTCCTGTTTTACTCCTGTTATGTATCATGTGAATAATATGAAAAAAAGCTGCATCATATTTAAAGCAGCAGTGTTTCAAAAGTGGCAAAAAAGTAGCAGCTCAATTAGAGCTATATAAATATGCTTGCTTCTACGATTTTATTTCTAAATGTTATAATTTTATGTCAAATCTCATTTTCAGTACTCACGAAGTTTGAGGTGAATGGCTGGCATTCTGGACATGATGTAAGGTCCCCTCTTCTCCGTCGGCCTGATGCCCCCATCGAGGATTTTGGGTCTTGCGCCACTACTGGGCCCCTTGGGTTCCAAAATGTGCAGAAGTCATTCATATATAATGCACATTTTTATTGAACGTTTTTGCAGTATTTGTCCTGAATTGGGTGACAGTTCAGATGCAGGTTGACAAGTTAATAGTCGATCTTTGGGCATCACCACAAGTATGCACTCACCAATATACCAATAAGTAATTTGTTGGAGAGGAGTGCTGTTTACACAGTAGGTGTTAAGGTACTTGTTGTGTATAAATATATTTATATGTACTTTTAATGTTGGTATCACCCCGATAAATAGGGATGGGTTAGTACCAAAGCTGGGTATCAAGATTGCACCAGTATAATATTTTCTAAAGCCCCACTGTGACACCAGTCACTGAAATATTTCATGCCACAATAACCTCTCGGGATTCAAGATATAATGACCATTTCAAAATATACTCATCACAGAAACATCACGATCAGTCTGAAATAAGATACCTCAAAACTATAAAGCCGGCGTAACTCACCAAAAACGTGCTGTAGTATTCCACTCATGAATACAGTTTGAAATGGGAATCATATCTTGAGTTTCCAATAATGCGTGGCATGACGTGTTTCAGTGACTGGTGACATCGTGAAGACAAGTCTTTTTTTCTCAACGTATTTAAATTAGATCATCAAGTAAATGAAGGAGTGAAGTCAAGCTTCTTCCATCTAAGGTAGTAAGCAAAAGTGAGAGGGAATAGAGCCTTTTCTGTTGCTTCTCACAAAATTTGAAACAATTTTCCCTTTCACATCAGACAGGCCCCCTCAGTGTCCATCTTTAAAACTAGTCTTAAAATCCATTCGTATTCCTTGGATTTAGACTAGCAAGTGAGTATCTTATTTTAATATCATCATATTTTTTAAATACTTTTAAAGTGTTTTCATTTTGTCTATGTAATTTTTTATTCTTCTGCAAACTATATTTTGATTGTCTACAACACTGTCTTTTGCTGTGGCTGTTTAAAGAGCTTTACGGAGACATCTTAAACTATTTATTTGTCAAAGAACTAAATGATGAACGTTGATCTCATTTGATTTTACTTCTTCTCACTCAGCCACTGACAAACTGGTTGTATGCTTTGAGGCTTTTATAGGATTAAATACAAGTTTGGTCGCTTTATTAGGTAGTGTGCGAATTTCGGGTATGAAATTGCAGGTAAAACTCTGGAATAAGATGAAAAATTGTTGTTTTATTCATACAATTTCTCTTCCTCACCCCGTCAAACCTTTTAATATTCGCAGCTTGATTTTAAGTTGCATTGTCTTCTATTTTCACTTGAAACCAATATGGTGTCCACCTAAAGTCCCGTGACACTCAGAAGTCTCTATAATCAGGATTTTGTAATTAAAGCCCCAATGTGTAATATTTGACCAGTAGTAGGTACCGAGTTGTCTGGTGAGCGCGAGGGCCATGACCACAGAGTACAGTGTGGCGGCACAATGCTGGCAAATCATGCGAGCGACCTAAGAGGAGGATTCCACTGTGTGACAGGAATACAATTTTCTTGACCTATGATTATTTTTAAGGGATTACCATTGGAATGATAGTTCATGTATTTTCACCAGTTATAATCAATGTTTTGTTTTTACTGAATAAAAGTTTTTGTACAGGGGGAACTAAATATTAAACACAGTCCCTTTAGAGAATGGTAACCTGATATGACACTGCTATATATATGGGCAGCACGGCGACGCAGTGGTTAGCGCATGTGCGGCAGAGTTCTGAGGTCATGAGATCGAACCTCCTGTGTGGAGTTTGCATGTTCTCCCTGTGCTTGCGTGGGTTTCCTCCGGGCCCTCCGGTTTCTTTCCATGTTCCAAAAACATATATGTATATATATATATATATATATATATATATATATATATATATATACATGTGTATGGGCAGCACGGCGGCGCAGTGATCAGCGTGTGTGCGGCACAGTTCCAAGGTCTTGGGAACCTCCTGTGTGGGTTCAAATCTAGCAACCGGACTTCCTGTGCAGAGTTTGTATGTTCTCACCGTGCTTGCGTGGGTTTCCTCCGGGCACTCCGGTTTCCTCCCACATTCCAAAGACATACATTTCAGGTGGATTGGCTGGTCCAAATTGTCCTTAGATGTGAATGAGCAAGAGAGTTGTCTGTCCCTGTGTGCCCTGCGATTGGCTGGCAACCAGTTCTGGGTGTCCCCTGCCCACTGCCCGATGATTGCTGGGATGGGCTCCAGCACCCCCGCGACCCTACTGAGGATAAGCGGTGCAGTTAATGAGATGAGCTTTTATATATATATATATATATATATATATATATAAGGAAAAATATGATATTGGGGAGTATTTAAAACGTATTTATCGGTCATTTTATGAAAAGTGAAAGAAATGTAATTATTAATGGATTTTGTTAGAAAGCAATAATGACAACTCAAGATGTGATTCAGGTGATAAATTTATCGAACTTCTCTCAAAATAAGTATACAATGATATTATTATTATGGGGGGCGGGGCGCGATCAAAGTGCATTACAATCTATTCAGTTGTTTTATATAGTCAACAAAAAAATAAGTATGCTAGCTCTCCATGTTTACTAGCGAGGTTTTTTTCCCCATAGCCTGACTAGCTTCCGTTAGCCACTTAAGGTTTACCGTCGAAGTTGGTGGCGCTTCGAGCAAGTTGTCCTTTTCGGGCTCCTCAGAGATATCGTTCATCATCACAGCGACGGTTGTCACAACGTATACCGTCCCAGAACGCCCATGACCGGGCGCTTTTCGTTGGCAGCCCCCAACCGGGAGAGGAAACACACGGTCAGGCTAGTGTGCTAATGCTAGGGTTTACATTTGGGATCACTTCTGGTTTAGGTTTCAAAATAAAGTTGAAAATACAGGGGTTAGTTTGAAATTCGCTTTACTGCACTTTAATTTATTTATTTATCAATCGGGACAACATCAAATATTATTATCACTAGTAGTAGAATACGTAATTATCATTATTGTTATTGTTGTGATTTGTCATGAAACACCTCGTGACTCCAGTTAAGGCAATTAAAATAACTATTTGAAATGATAACACTAACCGTTGAGAAAAAGTTTTTTTCTTTATTGTCGTTTAATAAAAACGTAGATAACTTTCAGCGAAACAAGATCATACGTGGAAATCTAGGATAAACATTAAATAAAATATTTAACTAGTGTTGCTTGGCCACGATAGGAAACCAAGTGGAAAAAACAGCGTTTTTAAAAAGGGTAGACACATTTGCGTTTGTTGGAGTTTATTCACTCTAAATAACAAAGTGTGTGTTTTTTTTTAAATTATTTAAATCTTTTGTTTGTACAGGTGGCATCCAACTTACGACCTACTAGTCTTTCGTCCACCCGAAATTGCGACCACCAAATGCTCATACTTTCCAGGGGGTTCTCGTTTAATTTAATGCATGGCACTGCAGCGCGTAGAAATCCGAAATGTATGACAATTTTGGCAACCTGCTGACACAGCAATCTACCATCACTCTTCGTAAGTGGGTACTGTCAATGCAGCAGATAACGCCATTATACAAACGGTACACCATTGTTTGATTTTCATAAATCAATATCGTGTCAAAGTTTTTCTCTATCTCTTATAATCTTATAGCCATGTCTATCAAATGATAATGTATTTTTTGTTTTACTGATTATTAACTTCGTAACATATGTATAACAACTGATTTGGGCCCACGTCACCAGATGCCCATCAATCCAGCGGATGATCTTTGGGATTAAGAGATCGTAGGTTTGATTCCTGGCTTCTCCGTGTTATATGTCGAAGTGTCCTTTGGCAAAACACTGAACCCCTAATGCCCCCAATAAGCAGGTCGGCGCCTTGCATGGCCGCTATTGGTGTGTGTGTGTAAATGGGTAAGTGTGAAGCACATTGTAAAGCGCTTTGGGAGGTCATTGACTTGATAAGCGCTATATAAATGCAGACCATTTAGTCTGACACCGCAGTGCGTGGCAGCCTAACAACATGTAAATTTTTTCTTTCAAACATCTTGCTGCAAACTATCCACCACTCAATCAGTACAGTAATTAGGTAGTGTCAGCAGCAGATGGCGCAATTGTAATACATAACAGTTAGTCAGATCAGAGCCCATTCCTAAATAGGATCGAACCTGACTAACATTAACATTGAATGTTATTGTTTTCAATCTAATTTTATGTTTCAGGTTGTAAATATATGTAGCAATGTCTTTGAAGCAAATAATAAAAATACACAAATTCAAATTATATGCAATTAGTTTTAGCGAGATTTTTTTAAAAGTGATGATAAAATTTTAACTGACATATAATTGTGAATGTGCTATACACGTTAAAATATAGGCTAAAAAAAAAAAAATAACAGTGGAGAAGAGAAATTACTATAAAATTCGGATTATGTGATAACGTGATTAAGGGCTATACAAAAAAATGCGACTTGACTCGATCATCAGCCTGAAACAGGATATCTGAAAACAATTACGCCGGCGTAACTCACCATTCCGTTCCCTGGCATCTTCAACCTCTTTGAATGTCCGAGAAAATGGCTTTGTTACATCAAGGACAATCTATAGAATCCAACCGTTTAAAGTACAAAACCCATGTCAATGCGAACATTCTTAAACATTTCTGCTTTGTTGGACATTGCTTCTTGTAATCCGTCCATTTTGCCACATTATTTCTGTTTACCAATTAACAGATTTGTAAAAATATTATTAATATGGTAGTTAGCCCTCCCCTTTCGATTGACACCTTTTCCATGGATGAGGGTCTGTTCATGCTAGTTTTATTCATGCACAGAGCGCAAACTTACAAAAAACTTGCATCTTCCTCAACACATGTACGTATTCCAAATGTCTGACTCTTACTTTTGCTGCCCCTGGCGGCCACTAGAAAAAATGCAAAAATTAGCCGCATCATTGCATTAACCGCAGGGTTGAAAACTTAGGGGAAAAGTCACGACTTATAGTCAGAATTTTTCGGTAATTAAAATGACCTGTTCTTTTTTCCCCCCAAAAAATCCAGTCAGTTTATACAGCATTTGTTTAATCGGTCCACAATTTTTTTACAAGATAGGACAAGTATAAGGACTAATCAACAGTATACACATTTTTGACCGGAACATTGAGGAAAGTGAATCTCTCCAAGCACCTGAAAAAAATCAAATGAATATTGACCAATGCTCCGTTTATAAATTCGACAAGAACTAGAATTGAATTACCAGAAGGTCAAATTTTGTCAATGCCGAGCTCCTCTGGCGTTGAGATGCCAAGTTCCGCCAGAGTGGGTTTCAGCTCCTGGATCAAGTATGGATAGATGTCTTTATGAGGGCCAGCTTTGTCCTGAAAAACAAAATCAAACATCCAAATGTTTTGTTCCTATAAATTTGCAGAATAAAACGCTTAATTACACTGTACAAATAATAGCAGTGATTTGTTTAGAAAAAATTACATCAGAGTAAGGATGGCAGAAGCATGTTATGATTATTTTCAGATCAAAATTACAATCTACATAAAAAAGTGGGGGGTAACACTAGCACATTTCAGGTCATTTTCATAGGAAGTTTTACTATAATGGTGACATTTTAGGGAATTACTCTACTTTCTGGCCATGTCTTTGTGCAATATTTTTAAAATCAGAATATGAATGGTTCAACATTAAGCATTGACGCAAAGACATTAGCATTAGCAATTAACAGCCGTGTCCACAATGTAAACCTGGCATTAGATGCTTAAGTATTTAGCATTAACTACTAAAGTGATGCTAGCCGCTACGGAAAAGCTAGCCACCAAAGCAATAATATTTGCTGAAGCACGTAGTGGCTATGTTAACGAAAATACAGTATGTCACAAAAGTGAGTACATTGCTCACATTTTTGCAGGCATTTCATTATCATTTTAGGTAGAACAACATCGAAGAAACATTGCTTAGACACAATGAAAGGTAGTCTGTCTAAAGATTAAATAGCGGTGTATTCCCCCAGCACAAGCACTTTTTCGTTTTTTATTCGTTAAAAAAGTTTAAAATATCCAAAAAAGTGTGTTCCAATTCATGATTGTGTCCTACTTATTGTTGATGCTTCACAAGAAAATACAGTTTTATATCTCTATGTTTGAAGTCTGAAACGTAGAAAAAGGTCACAAAGTTCAAGGGGGCCAAATAGTTTTGCAAGCCAATGTAGGCACAGGAGTGCAGTGATCATTTCTGCAGGGATTGAAGAGGTAGGGGTCAGTCTGTAAGTACTCAGACCATATGCTGCACACTTCATCAAATTGGTCTGTATGGCTGTTATCCCAGAAAGAAACCTCTATTTACTTTTGAAAGGGAATTATGGAGTGAACAAACTAAATACAACAAATATCGTCAAACGTTGCAGGAACGCTTTTAGGCGGATTAATATTATCTGTTGGCATTATCATATGTTTTAGGATAAATATTTTACACGGTTGGATTCACTGGAATGTCATGAATGTAACGAGACCATGTTTGTGAAGATTGTTTCATGACTGGAATACGAAGTGAATTTTTTGGTGAGTTATGCCAGCTTTATAGTTTTCGGGTGTTTGTTATATTGCTCATCACTATAAATAAAGATAATTTTGGTATTTTATTAGTGAAGTGTGGGGTCAAATCTCAATGGAATTTCAGTGAATATGCATCACCAGTATCTATAGTTCTGACACGACAAGTTTAATTTCAAAACACAAAATGAAAAGTTGAAAACGTACTTTGGCAGCCTCTAGGATGCGAATGGCACTAGCCAGGTCATTGAGTCTCCGGCAGGCCCTGAGAGCTGAATCCAGGATCTTGGGCTCAGGTACCAGGTCATAACCGATCAAGGTGTTCATGCCTTCAGGAAAAGAAATACATATTTTGGACACTTGGTGGGTATTTGGTCGAACTTCAAACTTGCCACATGAACTGTATTAAAGAAAACTTTTTTGTTCCTACATCCAATAACAATAACAACCTTTCTTGAGCTCCCAAGCATCAATGTCGGGCTTGTTGAAGTAGGTGACCCAGCGGGCATCAAACTCCTCGTCCGTCTCTGCTTTGGCGTGTGAGTAACATCTGGAAGCTAAAGGAGCTGGAAAATATAGCATGCCGGAGTTTTTTTAGAATGAGAAAACATTGATGCTTGTATTTATTAGTTTTGATTTTAAATTGATGGTCAGCAGATGCAATTTTTTTCAGCAGATGCTCATTTTTAAAAAATCTGTTTCTGTCACCGCAACACATAGCAGTCAAGCAACACCTTTCACAATTTTAGCAGCTAGCAGGCACAGCAATCTATTGGTCGCTAACTATGTGTTTAGCGACATATATTACATTTGCTATATTTTTTCAAACATTTACAGAAAAAAGGGGATGGGCTGTGCAGTGTGCTACAATCGTTTTGTTAAGTCAAGTCATGTTTATTTGTATAGCCCTTACTCACAAATAGTCTCAAAGGGCTCCACAGACCACAGATTATTGCAAACCAGAGACTATTATTACCCTAGCTACCTCAACATGAGGAAAATGAAGAATCGTTACACCAAAAGTTAATAAAACCTCATTTTGACTTTAAATGTATATTTATCTATAAAGATATTTAATCATAGGAATATGTATTAAACATAAGTAGTACTTACTAAATACTATTTTGTTCATTTTTAATGTTAAGGGAAGTCAATATTAAATTGCTGGTAATCTGGTTAATATAGTGCTTTTGTTTATTAATTCTATTCAGTTTACAAGCATATTTATTAGTAAAAGTAGTAGACTTGAAACAATAGAAACTGCCACAATGTTAACTTAAATTAGATAATATGGTCACATACAAATACATTTACCAGGATAAAAACTGTAATCATGCAAACAACAGTAGCCTGCTATATATGGAAGCCCAAAAGTGCCCCAATTCATTGAAAAAAAAAAAAAACAACTTTGAAAAAAGAAAGCTAAATAACAGGCAAATGTGAAATATATCTAGTTGGTTGGCGTCACTATTATGAGGTAGAATATAATTTTCATTCTTAATTGTCAGTGATTACAACGTAGTATACATTGTTTACAATGAGATTAGATGTGGCACTCTTAGGTATCCATCCATTCATCTATTATCTGTACCGCTTATCCTCAGTTGGGTCGCGGGGGTGTTGGAGCCCATCCCAGCTAACTTCAGGCAGTGGGCAACAACCTGAACTGGTTGCCAGCCAGTCGCAGGGCCACTCTTAGGTAGATGTAAAAAACGACTTGAAGATAAAAAGGAATATTAGCATATATAAGTAATGTTTACTCTAATATTCAGTGGTTGGCTAAATTGTATGTACAAGAAATAGTGCTATGACATTTGCAGCAAAATTGTGAGAGAATAAAATATAACTATTCACGTGCTTTAGCAAATATTAATAAAATATAACTATTTTATTCTCTACATAGTCATGATATTGCGCAAGATTATTTATAGATGAATGAGGCAGTAGTAAAATAGTTGTATTCATCAGGTTATAAACTATACAGTATGCATGTACAGTATTGAAAAAAAAAAACGTTTGCTGTTACATGTTATTGCACTACTTTTCTTTGCACCATTATTACGTAAGAAATTGCACTCACAACCTAAGCCAGTCCTTGCCTATTTACCCTGATATTCTTAGATATTCTTTTATCTTGTTTTCCTCTTTTCGGTTTTTATAGCGTGCTAATTATCCGGAGTGCCAGGTCTAATCTTGTTGCAAACAATGCTCACGATGGTATTATCAATAGAAAAAAAGACTATTTCATTCCATTTTATGTACGTATATAGTATTCACTAGAATGTAATAATAAAAGAAAAGTCACAGGGAATGATTTCATATTTTAAGTTCAAGCTTGTTTATCCCATAAAGTCTTATCATTGCAGTACCATTAAATAAATTCAATTTCAAATGTCGTTTTTATTCATTTTGCTCCTAGCGGGCTTCCATAGCTACCAAATCTTAGCATAGGCTCTATGTCAAAACTCCGATAGAAGTTAATAAAATAAACCACATCGAAATCTAAATTTTAAAGATAATGACAAGCCAAAATATCAAAATAGATATATTTTTATTCATTTTTCGTATTAGGTTTCTGACTGCGGCTCATGACTATCTTCAACCAGGTTGAAGTCGGGTCAACACAAGGTCGTGACACTTAAATTAAACGGTTAATGTAAGCAAGTTTTCTCCCTAATTAAGTTTTCAAAACTTATTAAGAATAACATTTATTATTCTCTATGAATTTCATTAATTATAAAATATATTTCAATGTGACCCTTTGCTAGCGTTCAGGTCCACTTGCTAGAAGACGAGCTAGTCACCCCCACACAGGCAATTAATTGTTTTAATTTTTAATTTAAATGATGCGAAGGAGACCCTCCTACCTGTGTAACCGGGCCGGGAATGGGTCACCAAGGTCCGGGCGCCTGTGGCCGAGAGCCGGAGGACGGCACAGAACATAGTAAAGAGGCGGATGCTAACTGCTAAATGTGAGTGTGGCGGTATTGGTGACGCGAAAGGACTCTGTTCGCCGGAAGAACACGAAGAAGTATCACGTGATCGACGGAAATAGCCGAACTTGGTCTTACTGCTGGTCGAATGAATCGCGTTGAAAATATTCTACCACTAGGGAGCCATCTTCATGTGGAAATTAATTGAAATACATTCTTAAAAAAGTAATACTGCACTATATGCCTTTTAAAAATGCATTTTGAAAGACCACCCGTTTGTATAGAAGAATGTGCATTCATATTTAATCAATTTATTCTTGTTTAAAGATGATGTTGCTGCTAATGTGATTGCACTATTTATATGTATCTGTACATACAATTTAAACGTAGATACAAAAATATACGAAATGCAAAGTAATTTACGGGACAAAGGGCCTTTAATTTAACACAAAAGCAAAAGACATAAAGGCATTGCAACTAAGTGTGTTGTTTTAAAACAATATGAAAGCCACAAGTGATGCAACACGTTGTACAGTGTCATTGTCATTATTTCGAAATAAAACGTTTTTCCCCAGTATCAGTATTGTCACACGCCGCTGCCCGACACTGTAAATCAACGGCGACCAAATGATGAAGGTGCTGTATTCAAGACAGACAAGGAGGCTTCTCCTGACACTGGTATTCAGGATTATCTGTTTAATGTGGGGGAGCGGACGAATACCAAAAAAAACAGACTGGACAAAAATGGGTGCCACCAGGCTGTACTTGCCCAAGACACACCAGAGCAAGTGGTGGTTAAGGGATCCGTAAACCGTGAACATAAAATTTTGGCCAGGCTACAACCACTACTTTGTAAATTTACCTATGTATCCTAATGTTCTTTTATCTTTTAACTATTTTATTAAATGTTTGTCCTGGATTCCTCTCTAATTACGTTGTTAACAATGTGTGCTAATACTGTAATTAACAACAATCAAGACTATTATACTATATTATATTCTGGTCTGTTCTGTTCCCATACATGCCAACCTTTTGATATTAAAAAGCAATAGATGTCACCGCGCACCCTATTTTTTTACACGCAAAACACAATCGTTTTTGTCTTATTTTTATCTTTTAACTCTCCATTACATGTTTATCCTGGAGTGTTATGTCGTTGCTGTCATGCACTTTCCGGAGTAATTTCAACATGTTACCTAGTGTTCTCCTCAAATGATGTTTGTGCACCCAATGCTAAATCTATTCCATCCTGGTCATTCTGGAAGGGGGATTACCACTTGTGAGGCCCCTTCTCAAGGTTTCTTTTTTCCTCACGCTGAGTTTTTCCTTGCCCATGTTGGTTTAAGATCAGGCGATGGTGTCATTGTAATCCTGTGCAGTCCTTTGAGACATTTTTGTGATTGAGGGCAAATCAAATAAATGTGACTTGACTATGTCTAATCACATTGAAAACTATTTCTATATATCTATCTACCTTGGTCATATCCCTCAAGAGGGGTGACCGACAGCAATACAAACACATATAATAACAAAGAAAATAAAAGTGAAAAAAAAGCAAAAAAAAAACCACCCACAAAAATGTTTGGACCACGGCCAACCCAATTGCCCAAACACCCAAAAAAGTTAGGCACCTCGGCACCTAAGTTAGTCATGCTTTCGTCCCTCCAGATGAAATGGGACACCAGAAAGCGGCCATGTCACTCGGGTCAGGGTGACACAACACACTCTTTTGTTCAACAGCAGGGCCCGACAGCTTTCACTGGTTTACCCCTGCCGCATCAAACGGGTGCCCAGCCCATCCTTAAGAACGCATCCGCAATCCCACTATCCTTTCACAACACCTCTCCACTCCTTTCTATCACCAACAAGAGCTCTAGCATTGAAAACAATGTCTACTAACGCCATCAAGGACAATAAAGTCCCATTTTATTCTATTCTATTCTATTCCATTCTATTCCATTCTATTCCATTCTATTCCATTCTATTCCATTCTATTCTGTTCTGTTCTTAAGCATGCCAACCTTTAGACATTAAGAAGCGGTAGATGTTATCACGCACTCTATTTCCACTTGTGAAATACAATATGTCGCTAAAATATTAGAAAAGCCATATGGGCTTGTTTAAAACCAAAGTGCCAAACCCTTACCAAAAACAGATATCTAATGTAATCGGAGTGGTTCATTCATGCTCAAAGACTTAGTCTCGCTTCAAGTTAAAGCATCTGTATACTAAAAGAGATCTTTTCTTCCTCATGGCTCTTTAACTCTACCCGGCAGAGTAAAAGCCCACAGTGAACCACACCACCTACATTGCATATTACCGAATCTTATTGCAATATGTATTCTGTGTAGCACTATTTAGTTATTCTATATAACACGCTACAGTGGGCATTTGCACGTCACACTGGGTATTTGTATATTGTTTTCTTTTTGTTTTATTATTGTTCTCAGCGAAGGGATGCTGCTGGAAATGTGAATTTCCCTTCGGGGATGAATTAAGTATCTATCTATCTATCTATCTATCTATCTATCTATCTATCTATCTATCTATCTATCTATCTATCTATCTATCTATCTATCTATCTATCTATCTATCTATCTATCTATCTATCTATCTATCTATCTATCTATCTATCTATCTATCTATCTATCTATCTATCTATCTATCTATCTATCTATCTATCTATCTATCTATCTATCTATCTATCTATCTATCTATCTATCTATCTATCTAAAATACGAGTGTCAAATTAGGATTTTGTTGTTGTTGTTTAAATTTGAAATATTGAAGAAAAACAGTATTTTAAAAAAAATGGTAGACGTTTTTAGGCAGAGAAAAGCAGTTGTCAAACATATAAAACAGTAGTGTTGGTGATTATGTTGGGAGTGACACGTTATTGAGCAAAACTTAACGCATCTCAGGTGTAAACCAGCCATGCTGTTTGTATTTATTTATTAGTAAACACGGATGTAGTAGGAGTCATAAAGCCGATGTAGAGCAGATTAGCGTCTCTAATCCCAACCCTGCAAACTCAGTGCACCAAAACAGAGAGCTCAGGAAAAACAACCTGGTACAGAAGCTGCTGCTGTCCTTCTACAGAACCAAACTGGAAAGGAAACGGCATCACGGAATGGTATGCTGGATGCACGGCAGCAGATAGGGAAACCTGAAACAGAGTCAGCAGCACAGCCCAGAAAATCCTGCGCATCTCTCTGCCCAGTCTGGAGCACATTGCTGTTTCACACTACCGCAGGAGAGTGGGCAACAATTTTAAAGATTACATGTCCCTAAAAACAAAGACTAGGCAGCTCAGATACAAGTTTATTCCCCAGAGCCATCACCATCCTAAATAAGCACACAAAACTGAAAAACAATCTTGCCCATGTATAGGAAAAACCTAAGGGGGGTCAACTACTATGAGAATATATACGGTAATTTGTAATTAGATAATTAGTCTCTGGCTGGCAACCAATTCAGGGTGCCCCCTGCCCACTGCTCAAAGAAAGCTGGGATGGGCTCCAGTACCCACGTGATCCTAGTGAGGATATGTGATGCAGAAAATGAATGGATGGATAATTACTTTCAGAGTAATGTGCTAAACTTTTGGTTTCAGTAATCTGTGAAGTAACAT